>NC_134827.1:24656618-25001267 GCF_004210375.1 Tachypleus tridentatus
AGAAACAACGAAGGATGAATACACAAAATACAGAAACAACGAAGGATGAATACACAAAATACAGAAACAACGTAAAATAGATATACAAAATACAGAAACAACATAAGATGAATACACAAAATATAGAAACAACGAAGGATGAATACACAAAATACAGAAACAACGTAGGATGAATACACAAAATACAGAAACAACATAGGATGAATACACAAAATATAGAAAGAACGAAGGATGAATACACAAAATACAGAAACATTAGCAACGTAGGATGGATACGCAAAATACAGAAACAACGTAGGATGGATACACAAAATATGGAAAAACGTAGGATGAATACACAAAATACAGAAACAACGTATGATGGTTACAAAAAACAGAAACAACGTAGGATGGATACACAAAATACAAAAACAACGAAGAATGGATACACAAAATACAGAAACAACGTAGGATGAATACACAAAATACAGAAACAACGAAGGATGAATACACAAAATACAGAAACAACATAGGATGAATACAGAAAATGCAGAAACAACGTAGGATGAATACACAAAATACAGAAACAACATAGGATGAATGCACAAAATACAGAAACAACGAAGGATAAATACACAAAATACAGAAACAACGAAGGATGAATACACAAAATACAGAAACAACGTAGCATGAATACACAAAACACAGAAACAATGTAGGATGAATACACAAAACACAGAAACAATGTAGGATGAATACACAAAATACAGAAACAACGTAGGATAAATACACAAAATACAGAAACAACGTAGGATGAATACATAAAATACAGAAACAATATAGGATGAATACACAATATACAGAAACAATGTAGGATGAATACACAAAATACACAAACAACGTAGGATGAATACACAAAATACAGAAACAATGTAGGATGAATACACAAAATACAGAAAAAACATTAGATGAATACGCAAAATACAGAAACAACGTAGGATGGTTACAAAAAACAGAAACAACGTAGGATGGATACACAAAATACAAAAACAACGAAGAATGGATACACAAAATACAGAAACAACGTAGGATGAATACACAAAATACAGAAACAACGAAGGATGAATACACAAAATACAGAAACAACATAGGATGAATACAGAAAATGCAGAAACAACGTAGGATGAATACACAAAATACAGAAACAACGTAGGATGAATACACAAAATATGGAAACAACCGTAGGATGAATACCCAAAATACAGAAACAACGTAGGATGAATACACAAAATACAGAAACAACGAAGGATGAATACACAAAATACAGAAACAACGAAGGATGAATACACAAAATACAGAAACAACGTAGGATGAATACACAAAATATGGAATCAACATAGGATGAATACACAAAATATAGAAAGAACGAAGGATGAATACACAAAATACATTAGCAACGTAGGATGGATACGCAAAATACAGAAACAACGTAGGATGGATACACAAAATATGGAAACAACGTAGGATGAATACACAAAATATGGAAACAACGTAGGATGAATACACAAAATACAGAAACAACGTAGGATGGATACACAAAACAGAAACAAAGTAGGATGGATACACAAAATACAGAACCAACGTAGGATGGATACACAAAACAGAAACAACGTAGGATGGATACACAAAATACAGAAACAACGAAGAATGGATACACAAAATACAGAAACAACGAAGGATGAATACACAAAATACAGAAACAACATAGGATGAATACACAAAATACAAAAAAACAACATAGGATGAATACACAAAATACAGAAACAACGAAGGATGAATACACAAAATACAGAAACAACGTAGGATGAATACACAAAATACAGAAACAACGTAGGATGAATACACAAAACACAGAAACAACGAAGGATGAATACACAAAATACAGAAACAACGTAGGATGGATACACAAAATACAGAAACAACGTAGGATGGATACACAAAATACAGAAACAACGTAGGATGAATACACAAAATACAGAAACAACGTAAGATGAATACACAAAATACACAAACAACGTAGGGTGAATACACAAAATACAGAAACAATGTAGGATGAATACACAAAATACAGAAAAAACATTAGATGAATACACAAAATACAGAAACAACGTAGGATGGTTACAAAAAACAGAAACAACGTAAAATGGATACACAAAATACAGAAACAACGAAGAATGGATACACAAAATACAGAAACAACGTAGGATGAATACACAAAATACAGAAACAACGAAGGATGAATACACAAAATACAGAAACAACATAGGATGAATACACAAAATGCAGAAACAACGTAGGATGAATACACAAAATACAGAAACAACGAAGGATTAATACACAAAATACAGAAACAACATAGGATGAATACACAAAATACAGAAACAACATAGGATGAATACACAAAATGCAGAAACAACGAAGGATTGATACACAAAATACAGAAACAACGTAGGATGAATACACAAAATACAGAAACAACGTAGGATGAATACACAAAATACAGAAACAACGAAGGATGAATACACAAAATACAGAAACAACGTAGGATGGATACACAAAATACAGAAACAACGTAGGATGAATACACAAAATACAGAAACAACGTAGGATGAATACACAAAATACAGAAACAACGTAGGATGAATACACAAAAAACAGAAACAACGTAGGATGAATACACAAAATACAGAAACAACGTAGGATGGATACACAAAAAACAGAAACAACGTAGGATGGATACACAAAATACAGAAACAACGTAGGATGAATACACAAAATACAGAAACAACGAAGGATGAATACACAAAATACAGAAACAACGAAGGATGAATACACAAAATACAGAAACAACGTAGGATGAATACACAAAATACAGAAACAACGTAGGATGAATACACAAAATACAGAAACAATGTAGGATGAATACACAAAATACAGAAAAACATAAAATGAATACACAAAATACAGAAACAACGTAGGATGAATACACAAAATACAGAAACAACATAGGATGAATACACAAAATACAGAAACAACGTAGGATGAATACACAAAATACAGAAACAACGTAGGATGAATACACAAAATACAGAAACAACGTAGGATGAATACACAAAATACAGAAACAACGTAGGATGAATACACAAAATACAGAAACAACGTAAGATGGATACCCAAAATACAAAAACAACGTAGAATGGATACGCAAAATACAGAAACAACGTAGGATAATTACTCAAAACAGAAACAACGTAGGATGGATACACAAAATACAGAAACAACGAAGAATGGATACACAAAATACAGAAACAACGTAAAATGAATACAAAAACAACGAAGGATGAATACACAAAATACAGAAACAACATAGGATGAATACAGAAAATGCAGAAACAACGTAGGATGAATACACAAAATACAGAAACAACGTAGGATCAATACACAAAATACAGAAACAACAAAGGATGAATACACAAAATACAGAAAAAACGTAGGATGCATACACAAAATATGGAAACAACCGTAGGATGAATACATAAAATACAGAAACAACGAAGGATGGATACACAAAATACAGAAACAACGTAGGATGAATACACAAAATACAGAAACAACATAGGATGAATACACAAAATACAGAAACAACGAAGGATGAATACACAAAATACAGAAACAAAGTAGGATGAATACACAAAATACAGAAACAACGTAGGATGAATACACAAAATACAGAAACAACGAAGGATGAATACACAAAATACAGAAACAACGTAGGATGAATACACAAAATACAGAAACAACGTAGGATGAATACACAAAATACAGAAACAACATAGGATGAATACACAAAATACAGAAACAACATAGGATGAATACACAAAATACAGAAACAACGAAGGATGGATACACAAAATACAGAAACAACGTAGGATGAATACACAAAATACAGAAACAACATAGGATGAATACACAAAATACAGAAACAACGAAGGATGAATACACAAAATACAGAAACAACATAGGATGAATACACAAAATACAGAAACAACGAAGGATGGATACACAAAATACAGAAACAACGTAGGATGAATACACAAAATATGGAAACAACGTAGGATGAATACACAAAATACAGAAACAACATAGGATGAATACACAAAATGCAGAAACAACGTAGGATGAATACACAAAATGCAGAAACAACGAAGGATGGATACACAAAATACAGAAACAACGTAGGATGAATACACAAAATATGGAAACAACGTAGGATGAATACACAAAATACAGAAACAACGTAGGATGAATACACAAAATACAGAAACAACGTAGGATGGATACACAAAATACAGAAACAACGTAGAATGGATACACAAAATACAGAAACAACGTAGGATGAATACACAAAATATGGAAACAACGTAGGATGAATACACAAAATACAGAAACAACGTAGGATGAATACACAAAAACAGAAACAACGTAGGATGGATACACAAAATACAGAAACAACGTAGGATGGATACACAAAACAGAAACAACGTAGGATGGATACACAAAATACAGGAACAACGTAAGATGAATACACAAAATACAGAAACAACGAAGGATGAATACACAAAATACAGAAACAACGTAGGATGGATACACAAAATATGGAAACAACGTAGGATGAATACACAAAATATGGAAACAACGTAGGATGAATACACAAAATATGGAAACAACGTAGGATGAATACACAAAATACAGAAACAACGTAGGATGGATACACAAAATAGAAACAACGTAGGATGGATACACAAAATACAGAAACAACGTAGGATGGATACACAAAAAACAGAAACAACGTAGGATGGATACACAAAATACAGAAACAACGTAAGATGAATACACAAAATACAGAAACAACGAAGGATGAATACACAAAATACAGAAACAACGTAGGATGGATACACAAAATATGGAAACAACGTAGGATGAATACACAAAATATGGAAACAACGTAGGATGAATACACAAAATACAGAAACAACGTAGGATGTATACATAAATATAGAAACAACGTAGGATGGATACACAAAACAGAAACAACGTAGGATGGATACACAAAATACAGAAACAACGTAGAATGAATACACAAAATATGAAAACAACGTAGGATGAATACACAAAATACAGAAACAACGAAGGATGGATACACAAAATACAGAAACAACGTAGGATGAATACACAAAATACAGAAACAACGAAGGATGAATACACAAAATACAGAAACAACGAAGGATGAATACACAAAATACAGAAACAACATAGGATGAATACACAAAATACAGAAACAACGAAGGATGAATACACAATATATGGAATCAACGTAGGATGAATACACAAAATACAGAAACAACGAAGGATGAATACACAAAATACAGAAACAACGTAGGATGGATACACAAAATACAGAAACAACGTAGGATGGATACGCAAAATACAGAAACAACGTAGGATGGATACACAAAACAGAAACAATGTAGGATGGATACACAAAATACAGGAACAACGTAGGATGAATACACAAAATACAGACTGCTTCTGCACTCCCCAAGTAAAAATACATTTTGTGTGTGAATCATTGTAACAACTTCAAACATTGGTGAGTTAACCCTCCTGACGTCAGCATCAGAATAACCAATAAAACACTTGGCTGTTACACTACTCACTGGTTCTCTACTTTAACGATGTTTTTTTAACTAAACTGAAGATTGTAATAGCTTTTGAAAACCTCTAAAACCCAAGTTATGTGCTCATAAAAGTCTCTTAGATCATTACAAGGGACATACGAGACTATAACAAGCAACACATAATGTTCGTCGGCCATTTTCTCCGGCCCATCCCTACATACCAAACGTCGTGCTTGGTGATACATACATACTAACGGAAGAAACAGGCACATATGTGTGTTCTAAATCACGTATATATTAACCCAAGTTAAAATAGTATTCGTTAATACTTATCATTCTCATTAACCACGTTTTGAAGGTTAATATACATACTACCACCTTACATAAGCTATAAATTCATATTATAATTTTAAGCTTTGTTAAATATATACATTTGTTTAAACAACATAAAAGTCAAGCCCAGAACAAAGCCATAAATATATATTTCCTCAGACAGAAAGCAAATATTCTAAGAAAAGCAAGAAGCCCAGGAAAACCATGAATATATGTTTTCAACACATAAAGTAATATTAGATTAATACAACGAACACGTATACTTGGATAATAATCAACCTAATAAAACTGACTAGATATTTTTGTTTGAAGCTAAGTAATCACAAAGCTACACAAGGAGCTATCTGTGTTCACCATGTATATGGAAATTCGGCTTCTAGCGTAGTAAGTCCACGAACACACCGTCTTGTCACTTTCGTCCATAAAGCAATATTGTAATCTTATTAAAGCAATAAATACCTGAACTCGACGCGAACTTAAGTATAACTTAATGGCCTAGCATGGCCAAGCGCCTAAGGCGTGTGACTCGTAATCCGAAGGTCGCGGGTTCGCGCCCGCGTCGCGCCAAACATGCTCGCCCTCCCAGCCGTGGGGGCGTTATAATGTGACGGTCAATCCCACTATTCGTTGGTAAAAGAGTAGCCCAAAAGTTGGCGGTGGGTGGTGATGACTAGCTGCCTTCCCTCTAGTCTTACACTGCTAAATTAGAGACGGCTAGCACAGATAGCCCTCGAGTTGCTTTGTGAAGCTACTAGCTGAATTTAGAAATTCCAAACAAACAAACGTATAACTTAATACCGCATCGAAAATTATGAACTGTATGTCCAAGTTTACGTTAACTTCTCGAATAAGACCAAGAAATGTTGAGAGAGTGAGGAAGCTTAAAAACCTCGGTTAAAGTCTTGACATCAACTTAATCAACGTGGCTTAAAAACCTCGGTTAAAGTCATGACATAAACTTAATCAACGTGGCTTAAAAACCTCGGTTAAAGTCATGACATAAGCTTAATCAACGTGGCTTAAAAACCTCGGTTAAAGTCATGACATAATCTTAGTCAACGTGGCTTAAAAATCTCGGTTAAAGTCATGACATAATCTTAATCAACGTGGCTTAAAAACTTCGGTTAAAGTCATGACATAAACTTAATCAACGTGTCTTATAAACCACGGTTAAAATCATGAAATAAACTTAATCAACGTGGTTTTAAAAACTCTATTAAAATCATGACACAAACTTACTCAACATGGCCTTAAAGCCCCGGATAAAATCACACATGTAGCGATAACAAGTTAACAAACATGTCCTCTACAATCTAGTTAGTATTTTCAGCTCAACATGAGTTTCAAAACCAGGAAACATCTATAAACATGTTAAGTTTCAAACTTAAGTTAACATTACATACATGTTAACTTTAGAATTAATAGTTCACAAATAGTTGGTGAAATAGGAGTAAGATAATATCACACCACATTACTGGTACAATGGTATGGTAAATTGTAGCTTTAAAACGTATTTTAGAATTAATAGCTCACAAATAGTTGGTGAAATAGGAGTAAGATAATATCATACCACATTACTGGTACAATGGTATGGTAAATTGTAGCTTTAAAACGTATTTTAGAATTAATAGTTCACAAATAGTTGGTGAAATAGGAGTATGATAATATCATACCACATTACTGGTACAATGGTATGGTAAATTGTAGCTTTAAAACGTATTTTAGAATTAATAGCTCACAAATAGTTGGTGAAATAGGAGTAATATAATATCATACCACATTACTGGTACAATGGTATGGTAAATTGCAGCTTTAAAACGTATTATAGAATTAATAGCTCACAAATAGTTGGTGAAATAGGAGTAATATAATATCATACCACATTACTGGTACAATGGTATGGTAAATTGTACCTTTAAAACGTATTTTAGAATTAATAGTTCACAAATAGTTGGTGAAATAGGAGTAAGATAATATCATACCACATTACTGGTACAATGGTATGGTAAATTGCAGCTTTAAAACGTATTATAGAATTAATAGCTCACAAATAGTTGGTGAAATAGGAGGAATATAATATCATACCACATTACTGGTACAATGGTATGGTAAATTGCAGCTTTAAAACGTATTATAGAATTAATAGCTCACAAATAGTTGGTGAAATAGGAGTAATATAATATCATACCACATTACTGGTACAATGGTATGGTAAATTGTAGCTTTAAAACGTATTTTAGAATTAATAGTTCACAAATAGTTGGTGAAATAGAAGTATGATAATATCATACCACATTATTGGTACAATGGTATGGTAAATTGCAGCTTTAAAACGTATTATAGAATTAATAGCTCACAAATAGTTGGTGAAATAGGTGTAATATAATATCATACCACATTACTGGTACAATGGTATGGTAAATTGTAGCTTTAAAACGTATTATAGAATTAATAGTTCACATATAGTTGGTGAAATAGGTGTAATATAATATCATACCACATTACTGGTACAATGGTAGGGTAAATTGTAGCTTTAAAACGTATTTTAGAATTAATAGCTCACAAATAGTTGGTGAAATAGGTGTAATATAATATCACACCACATTACTGGTACAATGGTAGAGGGTAAATTGTAGCTTTAAAACGTATTATAGAATTAATAGTTCACAAATAGTTGGTGAAATAGGTGTAATATAATATCATACCACATTACTGGTACAATGGTAGGGTAAATTGTAGCTTTAAAACGTATTTTAGAATTAATAGTTCACAAATAGTTGGTGAAATAGGTGTAATATAATATCATACCACATTACTGGTACAATGGTAGGGTAAATTGTAGCTTTAAAACGTATTTTAGAATTAATAGCTCACAAATAGTTGGTGAAATAGGTGTAATATAATATCATACCACATTACTGGTACAATGGTAGGGTAAATTGTAGCTTTAAAACGTATTTTAGAATTAATAGCTCACAAATAGTTGGTGAAATAGGTGTAATATAATATCATACCACATTACTGGTACAATGGTAGGGTAAATTATAGCTTTAAAACGGGTTATAGAATTAATAGCTCACAAATAGTTGGTGAAATAGGAGTAAGATAATATCATACCACATTACTGGTACAATGGTATGGTAAATTATAGCTTTAAAACGTATTTTAGAATTAATAGTTCACAAATAGTTGGTGAAATGGGTGTAATATAATATCATACCACATTACTGGTACAATGGTATGGTAAATTGTAGCTTTAAAAAGTATTTTAGAATTAATAGCTCACAAATAGTTGGTGAAATAGGAGTAAGATAATATCATACCACATTACTGGTACAATGGTATGGTAAATTGCAGCTTTAAAACGTAATTTAGAATTAATAGTTCACAAATAATTGGTAAGGTAAGAATATATTAGTCATTTCGAATCCTAATAATAACATTTTTGTGTCTCATTAACTACTGTGACATTCATGCATATTACCTAATTCCTTCTGGACTTTTTGCGCAAAGCTTTACAAGAGTATCTGCGCCAGCCGTTCCTAATTTTCAAATGAACGATAAGAAAAAAATATATATAGTTCAGAAACCCGACGCCGCCCATTAGGATATTCTAACCAAATACTTAAATGTTGGTCCGGCTCGGCCAGGTGGTTAGGGCAAAGCAAACAAAATGAATGCCAGCTTTTCTTTCTATCAGTAAGTTATACGACTGATAAAAATGATTGGCCACATCTATTGGTTTATGCCAATAGTGAACAATACAGTTTATTTTATTTTACAAACTGAGGTAGGTCTTCTTAATTTAACATCTTGAAGCTTTGTCTTACCCTAGTCATAAAAAATTCTGGTTTCCCTAATCATCTTTCGCGAATTTTGTTTTTCACTCTATTCGAAACGTAATCGAGCTGGATGATGAAAAATGGGGGAATCAAGACTCACTTATTACGGTAAGACTAATATCTAGAATTTAAATTAATTATATTACATTCAGAAAATAACTAACACGTTGTTTTCAACCAAAGAGAAATACAGCAAGAAATGACTGACGTTTCATACTTCCATAAATAACTTGATGAAAAGCAATCAAACATAAAAATAATATTTTTTCAGGGTGAATCTTCATGCTAACACAAAACATTTTTAGTGCTTTCATAATACGATAAGATTAATAACTCACTTAATTCTAATGAAATAGAATAACATGTAATTAAATCTTTTTAAGTGCTCGGTATCTTTACTGATAAATATTTGATATTTTGAATTTCGCGCAAAACTAGAAGAAGGCTATCTTTGGATAGATTACTGAATTAAACACACCTTCCCCTCTCCCAGTTATGTCCAGCGTTATGTCTGCGGACTTAAACCCTAGAATCCGAGTTTCGATACCCTTGGTGGTCAGAGCATAGATAACCCATTGGGTGGCTTTGTGCTTAATTTCAAACAAACACATTTTACAAATCGTTACTTAATCATGCACTAATTAATATAAAGATCTAGTAGAACATTGAAAATATTCTTGCTGAGGATATTAAAAATATTCATTTAACATAATAACATATTCACAGTACACTTGTAGGTATAATCAACACGTTCATAGTACACTAGTAGGTATAATCAAAATATTCATTTAACGTAATAAAATATTCATAGCACACTGGTAGGTACAGTTAAAGTATTCATAGTAAACTGGTAGGTATAGTCAAAATATTCATAGTACACTAGTAGGTATAATCAAAATATTCATTTAACGTAATAAAATATTCATAGTACACTAGTAGGTACAGTTAAAGTATTCATAGTAAACTGGTAGGTATGGTCAAAATATTCATAGTACACTAGTAGGTATAATCAAAATATTCATTTAACGTAATAAAATATTCATAGTACACTGGTAGGTATAATCGACATATTCATAGTACACTGGTAGGTACAGTCAAAATATTCATAGTACACTGGTGGGTATGGTCAAAACATTCATAGTACACTAGTAGGTATAATCAACACGTTCATAGTACACTGGTAGGTATAGTCAAAACATTCATAGTATACTGGTAGGTACAGTCAATATATTCATAGTACACTGATAGGTACAGGTAAAATATTCATAGTACACTGGTAGGTATAATCGACATATTCATGGTACACTGGTAGGTGTAATTAAAATATTCATTTAACGTAATAAAATATTCATAGTACACTGGTAGGTATAATCGACATATTCATGGTACACTGGTAGGTGTAATTAAAATATTCATTTAACGTAATAAAATATTCATAGTACAATGGTAGGTATAATCACAACATTCATAGTACACTGGTAGGTACAGTCAATATATTCATAGTACACTGGTAGGTACAGTTAAAGTATTCATAGTAAATGGTAGGTATGGTCAAAATATTCATAGTACACTAGTAGGTATAATCAAAATATTCATTTAACGTAATAAAATATTCATAACACACTGGTAGGTATAATCGACGTATTCATAGTACACTGGTAGGTATAGTCAAAACATTCACAGTATACTGGTAGGTACAGTCAATATATTCATAGTACACTGGTAGGTACAGTTAAAGTATTCATAGTAAACTGGTAGGTATGGTCAAAATATTCATAGTACACTAGTAGGTATAATCAAAATATTCATTTAACGTAATAAAATATTCATAGCACACTGGTAGGTATAATCGACGTATTCATAGTACACTGGTAGGTATAGTCAAACCATTCATAGTATACTGGTAGGTACAGTCAATATATTCATAGTACACTGGTAGGTACAGTTAAAGTATTCATAGTAAACTGGTAGGTATAGTCAAAACATTCATAGTATACTGGTAGGTACAGTCAATATATTCATAGTACACTGGTAGGTACAGTTAAAGTATTCATAGTAAACTGGTAGGTATGGTCAAAATATTCATAGTACACTAGTAGGTATAATCAAAATATTCATTTAACGTAATAAAATATTCATAACACACTGGTAGGTATAATCGACGTATTCATAGTACACTGGTAGGTATAGTCAAAACATTCACAGTATACTGGTAGGTACAGTCAATATATTCATAGTACACTGGTAGGTACAGTTAAAGTATTCATAGTAAACTGGTAGGTATGGTCAAAATATTCATAGTACACTAGTAGGTATAATCAAAATATTCATTTAACGTAATAAAATATTCATAGCACACTGGTAGGTATAATCGACGTATTCATAGTACACTGGTAGGTATAGTCAAACCATTCATAGTATACTGGTAGGTACAGTCAATATATTCATAATACACTGGTAGGTACAGTTAAAGTATTCATAGTAAACTGGTAGGTATAGTCAAAACATTCATAGTATACTGGTAGGTACAGTCAATATATTCATAGTACACTGGTAGGTACAGTTAAAGTATTCATAGTAAACTGGTAGGTATGGTCAAAATATTCATAGTACACTAGTAGGTATAATCAAAATATTCATTTAACGTAATAAAATATTCATAGCACACTGGTAGGTATAATCGACGTATTCATAGTACACTGGTAGGTATAGTCAAACCATTCATAGTATACTGGTAGGTACAGTCAATATATTCATAGTACACTGGTAGGTACAGTTAAAGTATTCATAGTAAACTGGTAGGTATAGTCAAAACATTCATAGTATACTGGTAGGTACAGTCAATATATTCATAGTACACTGGTAGGTACAGTTAAAGTATTCATAGTAAACTGGTAGGTATGGTCAAAATATTCATAGTACACTAGTAGGTATAATCAAAATATTCATTTAACGTAATAAAATATTCATAGCACACTGGTAGGTACAGTTAAAGTATTCATAGTAAACTGGTAGGTATGGTCAAAATATTCATAGTACACTGGTAGGTATAATCAACACGTTCATAGTACACTGGTAGGTATAGTCAAAACATTCATAGTATACTGGTAGGTACAGTCAATATATTCATAGCACACTGGTAGGTACAGTTAAAGTATTCATAGTAAACTGGTAGGTATGGTCAAAATATTCATAGTACACTAGTAGGTATAATCAAAATATTCATTTAACGTAATAAAATATTCATAACACACTGGTAGGTACAGTCAAAATATTCATAGTACACTTGTAGGTATAGTCAAAATATTCATTTAACATAATAAAATATTCATAACACACTGGTAGGTACAGTCAAAATATTCATAGTAAACTGGTAGGTATGGTCAAAATATTCATAGTACACTAGTAGGTATAATCAAAATATTCATTTAACGTAATAAAATATTCATAGTACACTGGTAGGTACAGTCAAAATATTCATAGTACACTTGTAGGTATAGTCAAAATATTCATTTAACATAATAATTCTTTATAGTACGCTGGCAACAACGCTCAGACATATATGTAGGTTTATTTATTTATAATTGTGATCACACGTTACAAAATGTTAAGAAACAATAACTGTTATATCGAGTATTAACATAACAAAAACGTTAGTATAACTTTTTATGTTACAAACTTGTCAACCATCAAATACAATTTAAGTACCTCATATCAGAACTGCACGTACTAACAAAAACAATTTGAGTAGTTAGCACCAGTTCTGTAAGTATCAATAAAAACAACTGAAATATTTAACATCGGTACCGTAACTTCCAATAGAAATAATCGAAATACCTCACGTCACTACAGTCAATACCAAAGAAAAGAACTTACCTTACATCAATAGTGAAATTACCAATGAAAACAATTTAAAAACCAATAAAACAACTTTAATTATTTACGCCAGCACTGTAACTACCAATAAGAACAGTTTAAATATACGATGATTAATATAGCTTTAATATGTTTTGAATATCTCTAGAATGATTCATACACGTGTATATATAATAGTATTATTATCCTCGTGGTTCCAACGTTTTTAACTGTATTAAAATAATAAGATACACTGTGGTTAAGTTCACAGTGGTATGTACCTAATTATAATGAAATATATGCTCTACAATACGATATCTATGGATGTTGTTAATACGATATGAATCAAAGGTTCACAAACCACGTTTTGCAATGAGTGCTTCATAACCAAAAATTAGTCTGTGAGCAAAATGATGTATTTATGCACACATATATGTATACCTTATTTATAAAGCAGCTCTTTTGAATTTAGAAAAAAAAACAACCAACAAAACAACTAATAATCTTCAACAAACTCTTTGTTTGTTCATAAGCAAAGAGCGACATAATGGGCTATATATAATGTGCCCATCACGACTATCGAAACCCGATCTTTGGTGATGTGAACTCTCATTCTGGGATCTTCGTTTACATATTCTGCATTTTTCCAATGCATCAATGAGCTACATTAACTCAAAAATTATAAAACAGCGTATTGTATGAATTTGTAATTCAAACATTCACAATGCGTTACAGGCGATATGTGAACTCAGGGATCGAACTTTGACTTTTACAGCGTATTAACTATGGATGTGTAATTAAAACATTCACAATGGGCTACAGGCGATATGTGGACTCAGACATCGAACCTTGAACTTTAGGGTTTAAACTGTCAAGCATATGCGTCGTACCTTCGTGGAGAAACGAGAGGAACAGTAAAGAAATGTAGAGTGTTTTGTTGAGAACAAAATATTTGGCTTTACAAAGTAAATCAGTTTATCTTCTTATTTTTTATAAAATGCGAACCTGTCCAGCTGCATTATTATAAATGTAACCCTATCAGTATTTATATTATAAATGTAACCCTATCAGTATTTATATTATAAATGTAATCCTCTCAGTATTTATATTATAAATGTAACCCTCTCAGTATTTATATTATAAATGTAATCCTCTCAGTATATATATTATAAATGTAACCCTATCAGTATTTATATTATAAATGTAACCCTATCAGTATTTATATTATAAATGTAATCCTCTCAGTATTTATATTATAAATGTAACCCTCTCAGTATTTATATTATAAATGTAACCCTCTCAATATTTATATTATAAATGTAACCCTCTCAGTATTTATATTATAAATGTAACCCTATCAGTATTTATATTATAATTGTAACCCTCTCAATATTTATATTATAAATGTAACCCTCTCAGTATTTATATTATAAATGTAACCCTCTCAGTATTTATGTTATAAATGTAACCCTCTCAGTATTTATATTATAAATGTAACCCTATCAGTATTTATATTATAAATGTAATCCTCTCAGTATATATATTATAAATGTAACCCTATCAGTATTTATATTATAAATGTAATCCTATCAGTATTTATATTATAAATGTAACCCTCTCAGTATTTATATTATAAATGTAACCCTCTCAATATTTATATTATAAATGTAATCCTCTCAGTATTTAATTTCTCTTTTTATCAGTTTTCCAACCTGATACAATGGTGTTGTTTTTTTTACGATTAAATAAAAAAAATCTTACTAGTCTTACCCCAATTTTCGGTTTGTTTTTGTAATTTGTTTGATACCATTTGTATATATTTACCAAATAAAATGAACACGCATGTATGGTTTTACTCTAAGCGAAAATTTCATTCAAGCCGTTGACGCACAATGAAAAAGATTATAATAAAAATTTCAGGTATATTACTCTGGGCCCGGCATGGCCAGGTGGGTTAAGGCGTTCGACTCGTAATCTGAGGATCGCGGGTTCGAATCCCCGTCGCACCAAACATGCTCGCCCTTTCAGCCGTGGGGAAGTTACAATGTGACGGTCAATCCTAATATTCGTTGGTAAAAGAGTAGCCCAAGAGTTGGCGGTGGGTGGTGATGACTAGCTGCCTTCCCTCTAGTCTTACACTGCTAAATTAGGGACGGCTAGCGCAGATAGCCCTCAAGTAGCTTTGCGCGAAATTCGAAAACAATATCACTCCGTTTATTCTCTTTCAGATCACATTTCAAACATGCTAAAGTTGTTGTTTATTATTAAGCACAAAAAAGTTAACTGTGCTCTGTTTAGTTTAGTATTGGAACAGTATGGACCAATAGGTCTCACGTTGTCCCAAAACGTTAAATCCGTAGATATGCCGCTATGCCACTGGGAGCATTCTAAAGAACGATACAGTTTCCTGTTTTAAGTATCGCTAACAGCACACTAAAGCAGTACCAGCTATTGCATGATAAATAGTTTTTAACAAGTGTATGTAGTTTACAGTAATAAATGTTTAAGTCTCATATATACCCACACCCATATCATGTTAATATTCCCAACAACACTGTTAAGATGGTTCATAAAATTTACAAGTTAAGTTTCAGTATTATGTTTGCTCATAAAACAGTTTCCCCCGGGTTTCCAAAACTATGTTGTTGTAGTGTGCTAAATCGTTGGACAGACTCTTTTGGACTATTTGGTAAAAATGATGCTCAGTTCAGTCCATAAGGAATTACTCTATTTCTTCAAAATTACTCCAAATTATCAACTTGGAGAAGAAAATGTGCAGAATTCGTCCTGTCTGTAGCTTTATTTCGTAGTCCAAGTAAGTCCAGACAACGGAAAAAATTCAATTACGTGAACTAAATTCAGCTTAGTTATGTAATAGAAAATAAGAAACTTTCATAAAAATATGTTACAGCGAACTTCTAAATCAAGTTAAAAAAATCGATATTTTTGTACCAAACGGCAGAGTAACTTATTTTGTCTTCCTTCAGAGGGGTTAAATTTCTTCGTTGTAATTTAAAATTGTTTTTGTTGTATTTTTTTTTAATTTCGCACAAAGTTACTCGAGGGCTATCTGTGCTAGCCGTCCCTAATTTAGCAGTGTAAGACTAGAGGGATGGTCTTCACCACCCACCGCCAACTCTTGGGCTACTCTTTTACCAACGAATAGTGGGATTGACTGTCACATTATAACACCTCCACGGCTGAAAGGGAGAGAATGTTTGGTGCGACGGGGATGCGAACCCGCGACCCTCAGATTATGAGTCGCACGCCTTAACGCGCTTGGCCATGCCGGGCCTATTTCATGAAATACCATACATATTATGTTCTCTTCTTCTATTGCATCAGATGTATTTTATTTACTAATTTTAACCGTAATATGTTTTGATAGGCTTATTCTTATTATTAATGTGTATAAAAATGAGTGACCAGGCCGAACAAACTTGTTATTCCCATTAAACATTTCGTTTGTGCGTCTTAATGGACGAACTCCATACAACTCGGTAATCCAACAACAAATTTCTCCAGTAAAAGTAAGCTAATACAAGACCATGGTGGAAGATATAATAGACAGAATTTGTTATTTTCTACCGTAATTGATGCTCTAATACAGTTTCACTTTAATAATTGTGATACTTTTTTGAAAATGTCTTCAAAATGTGTTCGACAACATAATATTACCATATTAAAATTCTTGTGGCTTACTGAAAAAAAGATCGTATATTTTGTGACAGGCAATTGGTTTCCTACCACACACTTATTAATTTTCCCATTTCGGATTAAAAATCAGAAGTGTCTAAAAACAGAATTTCATATCCATCCTTTATCTCCCACATAGATACTGCTCAATTGGCCTTTCCCTCAACACCAGAATTCGTCAGTTAGGCTACGTGTGTGAATAAAAAGGTAGAAGTGATCCATCATTTTCTGACGCCGTTGGTTTTCAATCCACAAAGCACAAAATAAGAAAAAAGTGAAAAAACAAACAAGATATGTGTTAACAGAAATAAGTTGTCAGACAAGTAGAGTTCTTGTAAAAGTAACTGAGTGATTAGAAAGAAATAATAATTAAAAAACTTACCAGAGAATTAGCGTCCTTATAGAGGTTACTCAGTAACATGGTGACAGGAAAAAAAAACAATTGAATAACTTACCACAAATCAAAGTTATTCTTATGAAACATAGTGACAAGAAAAAAAACAATTGAATAACTTACCACAAATCAAAGTTATTCTTATGCAACATAATGACAAGAAAAGAAACAATTGAATAACTTACCACAACTCAAAGTTATTCTTGTGCAACATGGTGACAAGAAAAGAAACATTTGAATAACTTACCACAAATCAAAGTTATTCTTATGCAACATAATGACAAGAAAAGAAACAATTGAATAACTTACCACAAATCAAAGTTATTCTTATGCAACATAATGACAAGAAAAGAAACAATTGAATAACTTACCACAAATCAAAGTTATTCTTATGAAACATAGTGACAAGAAAAAAAACAATTGAATAACTTACCACAAATCAAAGTTATTCTTATGCAACATAATGACAAGAAAAGAAACAATTGAATAACTTACCACAACTCAAAGTTATTCTTGTGCAACATGGTGACAAGAAAAGAAACATTTGAATAACTTACCACAAATCAAAGTTATTCTTGTGAAACACGGTGAGAAGAAAAGAAACAATTGAATAACTAACCACAACTCAAAGTTATTCTTGTGCAACATGGTGACAAGAAAAGAAACAATTGAATAACTTACCACAACTCAAAGTTATTCTTGTGCAACATGGTGACAAGAAAAGAAACAATTGAATAACTTACCACAAATCAAAGTTATTCTTGTGCAACATGGTGACAAGAAAAGAAACAATTGAATAACTTACCACAAATCAAAGCTATTCTTATGAAACATGGTGACAAGAAAAGAAACAATTGAATAACTTACCACAAATCAAAGTTATTTTTATGAAACATGGTGACAAGAAAAAACAATGTAATAATTACCACAAATCAAAGTTATTGTTTTTCAACATAGTAACAAGAAAAGAAACATTTAAATAACTTACCACAAATCAAAGTTATTCTTGTGCAACATGGTGACAAGAAAAGAAACAATTGAATAACTTACCACAACTCAAAGTTGTTCTTGTGCAACATGGTGACAAGAAAAGAAACAATTGAATAACTTACCACAAATCAAAGTTATTCTTGTGCAACATGGTGACAAGAAAAGAAACAATTGAATAACTTACCACAAATCAAAGCTATTCTTATGAAACATGGTGACAAGAAAAGAAACAATTGAATAACTTACCACAAATCAAAGTTATTTTTATGAAACATGGTGACAAGAAAAAACAATGTAATAATTACCACAAATCAAAGTTATTGTTTTTCAACATAGTAACAAGAAAAGAAACATTTAAATAACTTACCACAAATCAAAGTTATTCTTGTGCAACATAGTGACAAGAAAAGAAACATTTGAATAACTTACCACAAATCAAAGTTATTCTTGTGCAACATGATGACAAGAAAAAAACAAATGAATAATTACCACAAATCAAAGTTATTCTTGTGCAACATGGTGACAAGAAAAGAAACAATTGAATAACTTACCACAAATCAAAGTTATTCTTGTGCAACATGATGACAAGAAAAAAACAAATGAATAATTACCACAAATCAAAGTTATTCTTGTGCAACATGGTGACAAGAAAAAAACAAATAAATAACTTACCACAAATCAAAGTTATTCTTGTGCAACATAGTGACAAGAAAAGAAACATTTGAATAACTTACCACAAATCAAAGTTATTCTTGTGCAACATGGTGACAAGAAAAGAAACAATTGAATAACTTACCACAAATCAAAGTTATTCTTGTGCAACATGGTGACAAGAAAAGAAACAATTGAATAACTTACCACAAATCAAAGTTATTCTTGTGCAACATGGTGACAAGAAAAAAACAAATAAATAACTTACCACAAATCAAAGTTATTCTTGTGCAACATAGTGACAAGAAAAGAAACATTTGAATAACTTACCACAAATCAAAGTTATTCTTGTGCAACATGGTGACAAGAAAAGAAACAATTGAATAACTTACCACAAATCAAAGTTATTCTTGTGCAACATGGTGACAAGAAAAGAAACAATTGAATAACTTACCACAAATCAAAGTTATTCTTGTGCAACATGGTGACAAGAAAAGAAACAATTGAATAACTTACCACAAATCAAAGTTATTCTTGTGCAACATGGTGACAAGAAAAAAACAAATGAATAACTTACCACAAATCAAAGTTATTCTTGTGCAACATAGTGACAAGAAAAGAAACATTTGAATAACTTACCACAAATCAAAGTTATTCTTGTGCAACATGGTGACAAGAAAAGAAACAATTGAATAACTTACCACAAATCAAAGTTATTCTTGTGCAACATGATGACAAGAAAAGAAACAATTGAATAACTTACCACAAATCAAAGTTATTCTTATGCAACATTGTGACAAGAAAAGAAACATTTGAATAACTTGCTAGAAAGCCAAGTTCTTGTTATAGCTACCAAGTGACATTGTTGACTCTCGATTCAGCATTTATCCTCTGAAGAATAAGGGAAACAGGCTTCGTGAAGTGAGTGTATTAACAGAAAAGACACAATAGAGTAAGCAACAAACTCGCTATTTATGTGATGCCATCCAACGAAGCTTTCAAAAGAGCAATTTTTTCTCTTAAGTTACATACTTGAGAACTCGATTACGTTTTATGTTCTTCCAGAATTCCTTCCTCACTAACTTTAAATTTCATCGCAAGCTTGGAACGTTAAAAAGACGAAAATGTTTACCCTAAAGTATAATCAGACCATGTTATTTCCCTCACGAACTTTAGCATCTGTAACTGACACTATTTAACTCCAAACTTCATAACCAGTCAACCCAGGATGTTTCGCGCTTCCCAAAAGTAGTAATAAAATTTCATTACTTCGAGTATTTTATCACCTGTCAAAGCCGTAGAACAGTAATATCTACTATTAACTGTCGGGCTTATTTAGTTAATGGAGAAAATTCTATGTTAGCAAAGCGATTATAAATATCGATGGTACAGAAACTTAGCATCATTCTTAGGTTCTAACAAATAATATAATTTTTTCCACGATTCAAGCTTTTGTTAATGCGACATAATTGCCCATTAACACTTTCTTTCAGTGTTATAGTACTTTGGGCACGCTAACGTTCTTGGACTGCGAATCCGATTATTTTTGAAACACGCGCCATTGCCGTACAAACGAGTCCTAAAATTTGAATGATAGGTGCGCTATAGTAGTAAATTGCGAATCCTTCTATTCTGTCTAATAAAAGTGTTCAAGGTAGGGGTTGTGTACTAACTGTGTTTTTCCTAGTTTATCAGTTCCAAACAAGGGACTGCTGACACAGACAGCCCGTGAGTAAAAACAAAAAACTCCAAACAACAGTACAATAAGCCTAAACTTATATTGTTTCGAGTTAGAGACTAGACTTCTGTTTTTATTATAGTTTAATGGAGCAAAATAGAGAACAAATACCATTTTTCAGTAGCAAACAATTTTAACAAGAGAAGAAGCAATTCGTCAGGCATCATATGATCTGTTTGTTAGGATTCTTGACTCGCAGCCTGTTAGTCTTCGAATGCTGCGACCGAAAACGTTCACCCTTTTATCTGTGTGGACGTTATAATGCGTTGGTCAATCCCAATATTCTTTGAAAAGAGTAGCCCAAGAGCTGGCGGTGAGAGGTGCTTACCGCTTTCCTTCCTTCTCATTTGTTACTTCAAAATTAAGGGACCCGGCATGGCTAGGTGGTTAAGGCATTCGACTCATAACCCGAGGGTCGTGGATTCGAATTCCCGTCATACCAAACATGCTCGCCCTTTTAGCCGTGGGGGGCGTTATAATGTGACGGTCAATCCTAATATTCGTTGGTAAAAGAGTAGCCCAAGAGTTGGCGGTAGATGGTGATGACTGGCTGCCTTCCCTCTAGTCTTACACTGCTAAATTAGGGACGGCTAGTGCAGATAGCCCTCGTGTAGCTTTGCGCGAAGTTCAACAACAACAAAAACAAAATAATTCATATTCAAAATGTATACATAAACAGCTCGACATGCAAGTATCAAATTTCACCAGAGGCATATTGAGAGTCACAAGCTTAATTTGGGTAAGACTGGACACGCTGTACCAGATTTCAAGGTGTTCGTTATGTTTTCTGTTGATTTTCAATCAGAATTAACGTGACTTGGAATAACGTTTATTGTGTAAAACGCATGAATCATTAGTACTCGCTTTTGGTTTTTAAGAAAATGCTTTCCAAATTAAATACAAAGTAAAAAAAATCGCAAAATGTGGAACAACAAATATATTATGTCGTTGTTACAACACTGTTGTAATTGAATTGTAGTGACATAGTTACATCAGAATAGTTGTCTCAATAGTTTGTTTGTTTTACATTTCGCTACAAGCCACTCAAAAACTCTCTGCGCTAGCTGTTCCTAATTTAGCAGTTATAGACTAGAAGGAAGGTAGCTAATTAACACCACCCACCGCCAACTCTTGTGCTACGCTTTATCAAAAAATACTGGGACTGACCAGCAAATATAACGTTCTCATGACTGAAGGGACTGGTACGTTTGCTGAGGGAATTTGAAAGAGCCACCCGGAGATTGCGAATATAGCGCCCTAACTACCAGGCAACGCTAGGCCTGTTTAAACAATAAACTGGTCTTAGGTAGATATTCATAATGCAGTATAGAAATACGAGGTCTGTTCAAAAAATACGCGGACTGACGTCATAAAACAAAATGTACTTTATTTAGAAGTTACAGGTCTGGGACCCCTTCAAAGTACTCTCCTCCCCAACGCACACACGTATCCCAACGGTGTTTCCACTTGTTGAAACAGTTCTGGTACGCTTCTTTTGTAATGTCCTCCAGCTCCTTTGTCGCATTTGCCTTAATCTGGAGAATCGTCTCAAATCTTCTTCCTTTCAAGGGTCTTTTGAGTTTGGGGAACAAGAAACAATCGCAAGGAGCAAGGTCAGGTGAGTAGGGTGGGTGGGGAAGAACAGTGATCGAGTGCTTGGCCAAAACTCACGAGTTCTGAGGGCCGAATTTCGCAGCAACGCGGTGCATCTTCAATTTTTCGGTCAAAATCTCGTAACAAGATCCAACTGGTATTCCACACTCTTCACCAAGCTTCCTAACAGTCAGACGTCGATTTGCCCGCACCAGGGTGTTGATTTTGTCGACGTGTGGGTCGTCAATTGACGTGGAAGGACGTCCAGGACGCTCATCATCTTCAATGGACTGTCGACCATCCTTAAAACGTTCATGTTACTTGAAACATGCCGTACGCTTCATAGCAACATCACCGTAAGCCGTGTTAAGCATTGCAAAAGCTTCAGTCGCAGATTTTCCAAGTTTAACACAAAATTTCACAGCAAGTCGTTGCTCCTTCAGGTCATTCATTCTGAAATCCGCCAAACGATAAAATCGCACTTCACTTAAAACCGCGTAGCTAATACACAAATGAAGATATCTGCAACAATCGGGAAATGGCGTCGTAATCAGCTGATCTGTGCGAACCTAGCGACACCAAGCGGTTTCCCTGGAACCAACTGGAGCCGCGCAATTCAAACAGTCCGCGTATTTTTTGAACAGCCCTCGTATCAGTACTTTACAGTAGTAAAAAATGTAACTAATAAAAGAAATTGCGTTAGCATGATGTATTAAGGAGAAACAAAATATAATAAGAAAGAGATTTACGACTGGTTTTAGCAGGAAATGTGTAGAAATTTGTTCCGGTTCATTAGCAGTTCTTAGAATACAAGCTAATACAGTAGCCTCCTGTGACCACCACATTATTCTTGCGTAATTTCACCAGCACTTTTATCGTACAGGCTGATACAGTAATACTACCACACAACACCATACGTATCCACCTTATTCTTTCTTTTTGCTTCAATTTTTCGCACTCTTAGTGTAAAAACTGGTATAGTAATTTTATTATTAGTGTTTATGTGTCACCATATGCTTCTTGCTTCAGTTCATTAGCATGCTTAACGCGCTATCTTAGAAAGTATATCGCTACTGACAGGTTTTCATTGCAGACATGCTACTTTAATCTATCTTACTTTTTACCAACAGGTGTCAGTATGATAGCTGAAGAATGCTTTTGTAAAATTCACAACACTAAATAAATATACATTTTTGAGTAGAGAATTCAATACCTAATTACTTTAGAAAAAAATATTACAGTAATTTTTATCATAAATAAATAGTAAAAAATGTTGGATACTTACTTATCAAAATAAAGTCGTTCAGTCTCTGGCGTTTTCTGCTCTTAGGTTCAACGTTTTGCGCACCCGCTGCAAAGAAATGACGCTATCCACTTTAGAATCGTAGGTTCTATATAAAAACAACCGCCATCTTCCACTATCCCAGTGTCCTATCCCGGCAGTTCCTGCAGCTTATCGTCTCTTCTTCTAGTTTATGAGTTCAAGATAATGAACGGCTACACAAACATAACCCTTGCGTAAATTTCTGGAACAAACGAACGAAGAGAAAAAAAACAATATCCACCTATATAGTTTACAATATTTATTGTGCTATTTGCTGACAAAATGCTGAAAACAACTATCGTATAACTTCTTTTTAATATACTAGCTGTAAGGGAAGTTAATTGATAAAGAAATAATTTAAAAAGGAATCAATGACAGAACTGTCAATTTCTTCTTGGAGTTACGTGTCCATGATAATCATGTTACTAAGATAAAGCTTTGTGTCCTCCAGTGTTACAATAACTGTACTTTAATCTCAAATAATCATGTTACTAAGATAAAGCTTTGTGTGGTCCAGTGTTACAAGAACTGTACTTTTATCTCAGATAATCATGTTACTAAGATAAAGCTTTGTGTGGTCCAGTGTTACAAGAACTGTACTTTTATCTCAGATAATCATGTTACTAAGATAAAGCTTTGTGTGGTGTGTTACAAGAACTGTACTTTTATCCAGATAATCATGTTACTAAGAATGTGTGGTCCAGTGTTACAAGAACTGTACTTTTATCTCAGATAATCATGTTACTAAGATAAAGCTTTGTGTGGTCCAGTGTTACAAGAACTGTACTTTTATCTCAGATAATCATGTTACTAAGATAAAGCTTTGTGTGGTCCAGTGTTACAAGAACCGTACTTTTATCTCCTTTTACCTATCTATCATGAACATTTCAGTTTTTCCTATGGTTTCTCTCTATCTAGTAAGAGGTCTTGGGTTTCTTTTCCACTTCAATTTCTTTGAAATAAGGCGAATAAATTTTTAATAGTCTTGGGATTAATTTTTCGGTCGGAAAGAAACCATTATTTACATTCTTCCATACAATGTAGAAAATTGTCACTCCTGAAATGCCCTTTAGCAAAAAAGTACAATTACTTATCATGAAAAATAGATACATGCATAAAGTTTTTGCTAGCGATCGATGAAAAATAAGGCCAAAAATAGCATACTAAGCATTCGCAGAATATAGCTAACCATCCGTACGATCAAGTTTCGTCAATGTAAATAACTCTTGTCTCTTGTTATTTCAAACAATGGAAATCAATCGACTCTCATGGTATTTCTCCACCTTAATGACATATTCATTGTTTTGATACTTAAAAGTTTAGTTGGTTTGTCATCCCTTTAAAGGTAAATGTCTTCAGTAATTTTACACCAAGTGCAAAAAATAATGTTATATATTTTTTTAACCAACTGTTATTTCTAAAGATAACAGAACGCCCCATTGGCTCAACGTTAAGCTCGAAGGCTTATAACGCTAAAATTCGGATTTGATTCTTGCAATGAGCACTGCAAAGATAGCTCATTGTACAGTTTTGGGTTTAAAGCAAAGACAAAAAGAAACATGACGAGACGCGTGATTAATAAAATCTAGATTATATTCTGACCAGAAAATGAATATTATGGTTGAGGTAAAGAAAAACACGCTACCTGGTGTTAGTACTGTTAAAATACGTACATTTTATGTAGATAATACAGTCAATGTCTTTGTAATTTATCTCGGACGAACCTCCAGTTTATCATGTTATGAATCACAATTTGAAATAACCTGAAACTGAGTTAAATTTTAATTTTAATATAGAAGCTAATTAAATGTCGAGATGTATCTAATATTTGATGTTTGTCAATAATACTGATATACGCTGTTTTCTTTCTTGATACAAATATATTGAGTCTTCTATCCGATCTGAAACTTAAATGATATCGTATCGAAGGTTCACGACGAGCAAATTAATTCTGAGTTGATATAAGTACAATACATAACGGGGAGCTAGATAACTCTTTGCTGATCACACATGAGTTTTTGATCGCCGAAGTTATATAATATCTTCGTCTAATGTTAATCCACTGAAGTTATATAATATCTTCGTCTAATGTTAATCCACTGAAGTTCAACAGTTTGTAATGTTAGAACTTCACTAATAATCCTGGTCAAATATCTGAAATTCCCGATTAGTAAGCGTTAATCACGGTTACAGCTTCTGAGTTTTATAGTGTACCAGCTGTAGCAAACCAACAATATATACTGTCCCTTAGCATATCGGTGTATGAGGCTCTAGAAATTTAATTTGTCCCAACAATGCGCTAGTTCTTCCGTGAAACATGCATTGTTGATGCTTACACTCGAGAATTTCTAAATTTAGTGAATAGACTAGAATTTCGCAATACACAATTAACAGTATAAGTCACGTGCAGTTCTAAATATACATTTAACTGAAAAAACTTCGGTGTTAAAATAAATATATAATACTGAATCCGTCAGAGTATAACAAGAAGTTACGAGAAAACTCGCAATTTTCTAATAGCATTTTTAAGTTACACTGTTAATATATATCGATGATATAGTACAACATCACATAAAAAACAGTACTAACGAACAACTTGTCTCCTCAGGGACTTAGAGACAATAACATGTAGAAACGGACAAAGAATACTCTATAGTTAACTGGTCAGATACATTATACCATCTCTTTCATACAACATTACCATTAACAAGTAAAATATCCCGATAGTTAAAAATTCAGTCCAATTTAGAGTTCACCAAGGCAACCACATAGTCAACACAAAAAAACAATGGTCACCTTCGACATACTCAATTTACTCACTAACTGACCAATTACATAAACTGTTAACAGCCTGAACAGTATAAGAACTTTCAAGGGACGTACATAAGCGACAGTCTCCACGATAATAGAACTAAAAAATTTTATACTGACACAACAATACTGCCAGCAACAACAATAACAACAAGTCAATATAACTCATAAAGTCTGTATCAATACCACGTACTTCCTAAATGAGGATAAATACCGCCAACAGCAACAGTAGAATAGATGTCACAACCTCCTTTATATTTGTTTGATTGTTTCTATTAAGACTATCTGTCGTTCTCCCTAATTTTGAATTGTTGACCATAGATATGGCAACAATCAGCCGTCAGTGCCCATCGTCATTTATTCACGTATTCTTTACCAAAGACAAGTGGATTTGTCGTCACCTTATCAGGTCCCAAATAAGCATGTTTGGTGAATGGAATCGATCTGGCGACTTGAGAATTGCGATTCGACCATTTAACCATCAGGCCATCTTCTGTATCGATACAACATGAATACAAATATTACTAATAACAATAATGTTTAGCGATGGGCTTATCTCTTCCACTAATGTCCAGTAATTTCTACAAGGAAAATTCAGAAATTCCAGGTCCTTCAAAGCAAATGGTTCAAGTCTCAAGACTTTGTTTCGATATGCTGACAATACTCTCGTAATATGACCATACACTAAAGGTAGTAATTCATGTATCAACTGAACAATTTGTTTGTTTTGTTTTTCGCACAAAGCTACTCGAGGGCTATCTGTGCTAGCCGTCCCTAATTTAGCAGTGTAAGACTAGAGGGAAGGCAGCTAGTCATCACCACCCACCGCCAACTCTTGGGCTACTCTTGTACCAACGAATAGTGGGATTGACCGTATGATTATAACGCCCCCACGGCTGGGAGGGCGAGCATGTTTGGCGCGACTCGGGCGCGATCCCGCGACCCTCAGATTACGAAGCGCACGCCTTAACGCGCTAGGCCATGCCAGGCCCAACTGATCAGACAACATCCACTAATTCAATTCACAATGGAAATAAAAGAAGATACTAAACCGTCATTCCTTGACGTCAATGATTATAAACACTCGTAATTCCTATACCAGAGGTGTGTACAAGAAACCCAGAAGTACTGTGTCTATAAACCAAACTAGCCAACAATACAGAACTAGATGTCGTGGACTGTCTAGTTTCAGGAATGTACAAAATACGATAGTTTCTAACAAGTGTGAAGAGAAATACAGCAATACAACCATCACTGATAATTGGTGCCACGAAAACAGAAAAAAAAAAAGTTTGGTATAATACTGAGAATAAGCAGAAATAAACTGGCAAATATTCAGCCATATTCCCTTATGTCAAAGACTACCGTAAAAATGTACACAATATATGTAAATAGCAAAATGTTAGAAAAGTATTGAGAAAAACATAACATAATACGACTGCAGTCAGTACACATCAAACCGTCTTAAACGTAGCGGAGGGCAAGAAAATATTTTACAATATACTTTATGAATCCAAATTCTTATGCATTCAAGAAGCAATAACGAAAACTCAATAAAATTCAAAACTCAGAAGAATAACACACACTAATCTTTTTTGCAATAGCCTATCACGTCAGAGAAGAATGATGCTAAAAGAATGGGATATGAAGACAAGACAAGATGTACCTTCCACTTCCACCTAACTGATAAAACATTTAGCCAACCTAAAACAAAAGGCAATAAAACCTTGCTATATCTCTTTTCAAGTAAAACTGAAGGAACAGAAAGAAGATTATTAACTGTTGAAGGATGTCCCTTCCAGCTCCCAAATATAAACACCCCTTACTATTCATATATTCATCCAATGTTTCTTGAACTCAGTTAAATTTTCTGCCTCCTCTACCCTTGAAGGTGGCTCATTCCAAAAGCCAACCACCCTGTCTGAAAAGTCAAACTATCAAACACCAGATGACTCCTATACTGCTAATATTTGACTTTATGACCCTTTGTCTTACTGTTTTCACACGAAAGTGTTTGATGGATTTGTATTATCATTTCACTTGATAACCTTGAACACCTCAATCAAATCAACTCTGCCCCTCTGTTCTCCAAAGAAAACAAGTTTAGAGATTTTAGTTTCTCATCACAGGACAATTCCACCATCCCAGGTGTCCTAGCGGCTCGTCTCTTGAATCTTTTCCAACAATTCAATGCCCTTCTTGAGGACGAGAACACAAAATTCTACACGGTCCTCTAAATGAGGCTTTACAAGTGATTGTCCTGTATTCAGCATTTACATACATGCTACCAAAAATTCTATTAGTCATAATGCTAATTACAATATATTGTTTAGATGACTTAAGTGGTATTTCGATCACAATACCAATATTGTTTTCTTCAAAACCAGCATTTAACGTATTCCCGTTTAAATTATAATAATAATTTGAATTGTGAAAACCGACACGTATCACCTTACATTTTGAATAATTAAACATCATCTGCCACATACTGACCAAATGCATCAACTGATCTAAATCTCCCTTTAAGACTGCAGCATCTATGACACAACTAACCACCCCAAAATTCTGAGTGTAAGTTAAACACTTCAAAATCCTGTTAGTCGTTCCAATGAGGTGTCAATATCATAAACATAAATTACAAACAGAAAAGGACCAAAGATCCTGCTGCATATCGCTTGTAACTGTGATCCAATCAGACCTAATTCCATTTATTAACACTCCCTGCTTATCAAACACTTTCTGAAAATCAACGTAAACCAAGATCCACAATATTTCCTTCATCAGTTCTTGCAGTACCGTTATCACAGGATGCCAGAAGATTTATTAAACAAGACTTTCCCTTGGTGAAACCATGTTGACTCTTTGACACTTTATCAAACTAATTTAAGTGACTCTGTAATGCATTTCTAATTACACTCTCAAACATTTCAACTACTGATGTAAAACTAACTGGCCTATAATTGTCTGGACAATGTTCATCACTTCCTTTAAATATTGGACTGGCATTAGTCAACTTCCAGTCTTCTAATACCCTTCCACTACTCAATCACCTGTAAAATAATACAAGCTACAGTAACAATACATTTCATACTTCAGGATAGTTCTTTAATATTTACCCCATACATTAAAGGCTCTGTTTAGGGCACAATACTTGTGTCTTCCTTCGTAAAAACTGAATAACTATATAATTCATTAAGTTTACTATCTAATTATCACCTTTCGAGATCAGTTCCTCATTATCATTTTTAAGAGACCCAATCCCCATTCGAATAAATTATCGTCTCATAGTTATTTAGAAACGTTCAAATAATTTAGTATTTTTTTTACTATTGGTATTAGTATATTTAAAATAAAAATCTGAATGTTTAACAAGTGTTTCTTGTTACTTACAGTCGTCATACGGTTAAGAGAACCAGTAGAAACTATTAGAATTAAAATAACAAGTTGCGTATAAAAGATTGGTTTAATAACCTACCTAATGTAAATACCTTACCTAGAAAAGATTCATGGTGGCTCAACGGTAATTATTAAGCTTGTAAGAATAGAATCGGGTTCTAACACCTGCAGAGGTGGGTGGTGACAGAGCAAAGATAGCCCATTGTGTAGCTCTTTGCGGTTGACAGCAGAAAAAGAATATAAACTGATCCAACTGCTGGGTTAAAGTACACAACATAAAACATATCCAGACAACGTCGTACATCATACGGTGTTTTGATCTTGTAAAACGCTGAATTCACACACAAAAATTAAATGTACTTAAGCGAAATCCCAATTTCTGTAATAAAAGGTTTACTTTCTGTTACAGCGTGTAAAATTTACTTGTTTATTTTTTTTTACAAATTTTAAATAAAGCCCCATTTACTTGTGTTTGTATTTGGTTTGTTTTGAATTTTGCACAAAGCTACGCGAGGGCTATCGACGCTAGCCGTCCCTAATTTAGCAGTGTAAGACTAGGGGGAAGGCAGCTAGTTATCACCACCCACCGCCAACTCTTGGGCTGCTCTCTTTCCAACGAATAGTGGGATTGACCGTCACATTATAACGCCACCACGACTGAAAGGGCGAGCATGTTTGGTGTGACGGGGATTCGAACCCACGACCCTCGAATTATAAGTCGCCTTATAATTATAAGTGCTTTAACCACCTGGTCATGCTGGGCCTGTTTGTATTATCAAGAAAAGGAAGTAACAATCATACATTTCTGTATATCGAGGTCGAAGAGAAATCCCGCACAAACGTTCACTTATTTTCAAATATTTTGGTCTGTCTAAATCAGTGTACTTGAGTTTAAAAGAGCATTGTACCACATTATATTATTAACATTTTTATATGTACTCTAGTTTTCATTCGAACGTGAAAGTAAAACAGAAAAATGGTTTAAAATTGGGACCTCCAATTGCACGTGGGCATTTAATTCTACGTGCATACAGACTAATCGATTTCATTTTTCTTAGGTTTTTCTGAGCTGCGACTACGTTTAATATTAGGTTTAAATGCCAATCATTTTAACAGTTGTTGTGATCAAAATAAGAATAAGTCTAACAGCTAAATACAAATCGTTCTAGTACCTTTTGTGATCAAAATAAGAATAAGTCTAACAGCTAAATACAAATCTTTCTAGTACCTTTTGTGATCAAAATAAGAATAAGTCTAACAGCTAAATACAAATCGTTCTGGTACCTTTTGTGATCAAAATGAAAATAATTCAGATAGTTTTTGTGGTCAAAATAGTAAAATTAATAACAAAAATCAAGAATGATTCTGCTTCTAATTCAGGAAACCACGCTGTCTAGTATCAGTTTCCCTTTGTTCAATGGAACCCCGCTATAAATATTTGGTTGCTTATATTCAATGGAACGCGCTATCAAACATTTGGTTGCTTCTACTCAATGGAACCCGTTATTAAATATTTGGTTGTTTCTAGTCAATGGAACCCACTATCAGCTATCTGGTTGCTTATAATTAATGAAACCCCACTTTCAAATATTTGGTTGCTTCTAGTCAATGGAACCCACTATCGACTATTTGGTTGCTTATAATTAATGGAACCCCACTTTCAAATACTTGGTTGCTTATAATTAATGGAACCCCACTTTCAAATATTTGATTGCTTATAATTAATGGAACCCCACTTTCAAATATTTGGTTGCTTATAATTAATGGAACCCCACTTTCAAATATTTGGTTGCTTCCACGCAATGGAATCCTGTTCTGAAATACTTGGTTGCTTCTACTCAATGAAATGAGCCTGCCATCAAATATTTGTTGCTTCCACTCAATAAAAATCCGCTATCAAATATTTGATTGCTTACACTCAATGGAAACCCCTTCCATTAAATAATTCAAATTCTTTCAAATAATTAGTTGCTTCTTTTCAAAGGAACCCTCTATCAAATATTTTATTGCTTCTACTCAATGGAACCCGCTATCAAGTACTAGATGCATTTACACATGATCCCTGAAAGTGTTTTGTGTTAAAAGTATATCATGTCAAAATTATGAATAACAAACATTTTGTTTTCTTCCTTCGAAGTGCATATGTCACGCTGTGTTGTAGCCTACAAAGTTTTTATTCTTCTTGTAATTCATGGTATGCGCACGTTTTACTGACGTCAAGACAGTACAAATTGCATTGTTACGCGTCCTTTATATGATATCATTTTTGTGTCCACTGACTAACTGACACACAACAAAGTACTGTATACGTGTAGTTTAAACATATAGTCCCCCTCCAGACGGTGATGGACCCCTTTTGAGTAAATAAAATTACTGTGGTAAATTTCTTCTGTTCATTGAAATCCCGCTATCAATTACTAGGATTTTTTCTAGTCAGTGGAAATCATGCTAGCAAGTATTATGTTGTTTCTATTGGATTGAAACCCGCGAAACGTTTTTGTTGTTGTAAACCCGGACAGCTACGGTAAGTTATGTACGTCATTACGAGAGAAAGCCAGTGTAAAATGGTCTACACAATCAAATTATGATAAAATGAGTAGCGTGGTTACCAGTAATTGTTACCAAATAAAATTTGTAAATCTTGAGTAGAAACCCCTACTAGATGGTCATATTGATAAGGTTCAATGTCAAGTTTATTACGATGTACATTCTCTAGTTTTTTTCTTCTAAATTCCAGCTTAACTCAGTACAGGATGACAATTGAAGTTCTTGAATATGACTCCTTGTATGTGTTCAGATCATGTGACTTGCTAAATTATTAACAGTCGGTCGAAGTAAAATATGACCCGGCATAGCCATGTGGGTTAAGGCGTTCGACTCGTAAAATGAGGGTCGCGGGTTCGAATCCCTGTCACACCAAACATGCTCGCCCTCTCAGCCGTGGGAACGTTATAAAGTGAAGGTCAATCCCACTATTCGTTGGTAAAAGAGTAGCCCAAGAATTGACGGTGGGTTGTGATGACTAGTTGCCTTCCCTCTAGTCTTACACTGCTAAATTAAGGACGGGTAGCGCAGATAACATTCGTATAGCTTTGCGCGAAATTCAAAGACAAAACCATCCAAGTAGAAGTGCAATCTCTCAACGGAATTGTCACAAACTTTTGACTTTTAGGATATGTTTTAAAAAATGACAGCATGTTATAATAAACCTTAAGTATTAAAAATGATTCGCAAATTCTTTAAGGATTTCATACATATAATTCTTATCTCGGGTTATGAATAATCAAATCATTCACACGTTTATAACCTGCGACATGCAGTATTCAAGATCGGATATTATTATCAACTGTTTTTATTCGTTTGTTTTGTTTCTGGAATTTCGCGCAAAGCTACTCGACGGCCATCTGCACGAGCCGTCCCTAATTTAGCAGTGTAAGACTAGAGGGAACGCAGCTAGTCATCACCACCCACCGCCAACTCTTAGGCTACTCTTTTACCAACGAATAGTGGGATTGACCGTAACATTATAACGCCCCCACGGCTGAAAGAGCGAGCGTATTTGGTACGACTGGGATTCGAACCAGCAACCTTCGGATTATGAATCGAACACCAACACGCTTGACCATGCCGGGCCCCGTCTTTATTCAAAACATCTATAAAACATTCTAGACTTCAGTTATTGTATTTGGACTCAGTGTGACTTCACGTCCCCAGCACAAATCAGTGCGTTTGTTCAGATGCTTGTACGAAATTAATGAAAACTTTTAACCCAAGAAATTTTTTTTTAAATAATGAATAATCACAGTTTGTCTCCTATTACGGAATATAACACATTTTGTGGTGTCAGACCAAGATAATTTTACTTATTGTTACCCACCATCCAATAGCTCGATGGTATGTTTGAAAGCTTATAATGCTGGAAACTGTATTTCAATACTGGTGGTAGGCAAGGATAGCGTCTTGTGTGTCATGGTGCTTAACATTAAACAAACAAATTACTCTTTTTGTACAACACTAACGGAAACAAACATGACTAGACCGGTTATGAATATTCTTGTCATAACTTACTTCAATCGTGATACCGATATAGTAGTACTTAACAAATGTATAATAATCAGTGTCTGTAAACTTAATGGTGTTACTTTCGTGTAATACTGGTGATATCGTTCCTATGGCAACAGTCATGTCTTCCTACTGAGTGAGAACAATCGTTTCATTCAAACGTGACACAATGCGATTAATTATCTTACGTTGTTAAACAATTCATAATATTTAATAGAAGCGGTATAAACAAAATTGCGATAGATAGATACGCTTTCTTTTTCATCCGTTTCACTATTCCGTAAACTTTAAACAGAATGTAGGTCTCGACTAGCTTTTATGCAAAATAAATTTTATTTTACGATTGTAAGCACCTAAAATTTTACGTCTGTAAAAGAGACGTTTACAAATATAGAAAAACACTGGAGTTTAAATAACATTAAACAAGGAATGCATACACTTAACGTCTTCTTGTTGTTTGCAACAAGGCCAAGCTTTCAACTGGAAGAAGAATTGTTTGTTTGTTTTTTGGAATTTCGCACAAAGCTACTCGAGGGCTATCTGTGCTAGCTGTCCCTAATTTAGCAATGTAAGACAAGAGGGAAGGCAGCTAGTCATCACCACCCACCGCCAACTCTTGGGCTACTATTTTACCAACGAATAGTGGGATTGACCATCACGTTATAACGCCCCCACGGCTGAAAGGGCGAGCATGTTTGGTGCGACCGGGATTCGAACCCGCAACCCTGAGATTACGAGTCAAACGCCTTACGCGCTTGGCCATGCCAGGCCTCTGGAAGAAGAAACGAAAAATATGTAAATATGTTAACTCAAACAAATTTGAACGACTGCTCATCTCTCGTGGAGATGCAAAACATACTGAACTTTAACAGCGATAAACACACTGTCAAAACATGCTGAACTTCAACGGCGATAAACATACTGTCAATACATGTTGACCTTTTACAGCGACAGTCACACTATCAACACATGGTAAGTTTGAAGAGCGACATGCACAGTCAGTACACAATCAGCTATTAAATACAGTTTTCTGTCTTAACGTTTCATGTTCTTTTGTACGACTAAACACTCAAATCGTAAAAATTTCCGTTTGTAATTGACAAATGTCCCCTTACTTCAGAAAGCTGCGCCTTTCAAAGTAAACACACTGTCGTGTTAAATTCAGGTTTCAAAAAATAATAGGTTACCCTTTTCCTTTGGAAAAATATATTATTCTAGCAGCCTAGCCTTCTTCCACAAATCTCCATTTATGTTTTCGTTATGGCAACAGTGATCTCAGGTCAGCATGTCATTGTATGATGATAAAACCCAAGTGCTTGAACGAGTTTTCATTAAGAAGTTATTTTGTGTTCGCGAAAATACTTTTGAAGTGCCAAAGATATAAAAGCACATTTTTAGACAGATTTATAATTAGTTGTCACCCTTACAATGGATAAGTGGCTAAATATCAGTAACAAATCTGATGCGAGTAAAAATCTTCCTAGGCCTAGCTAGGCCTAATACGAATTCATCGTCGTTATCGTCGTCTGCAGCACTTCAACGCAGGATGACGCAAGAAGTATTGAAACAAGAAAGAAAAGAAAGTATAATGAAAGTTTTATTTGATATGGTTTTACATGGACAGGTAATGAAGATGTACCTTGTGGGTTGTGTGTTGAATGTAGAACAGTGTTGAGTAACAGTAGTTTGCATCCAGCAAGATTAAGACGGCATCTAAAAACCAAACACTCCCAATTAAAAAATCCAACTTCCGAGTATTTCAAAAGAAAGTGTTCGCAATTAAATGCAAGGAAAGCTACATTTTGTTCGTTTCTCCATCACGACAACAAAGGTGCTCTTATTGTTTCATATTGTGTTAGTTACCGTATTGCAAAAACAGGTGAAGCTCATACAATTGCAGAATATTTGATGAAACCATGCGCAAAAGATTTGGTAGAGTGCACGACTGATGAAAAGTTTCTTAAAAACATTAATTCTGTGTCCCTTTTTGACAACTCGATTTCTAGAATAATCAAGGATATGCCAGTAAATTGCTTAACGGAGTTAATAAGACGAGTAAAAGCAAGTCCAACCTTTTCGCTTCAGATGGATGAATCAATAGATGTAGCAGGTTATGGGATGTTGCTTGTGTTTGTTCGCTACATTCACTAAGCTGGTTTTGAAGAAGGCATTCTAATATGCAAATCTTTGCCTACTCAAACAACAGGCAAAGAAATATTTAAACTGATCGATTTATTTATGGAAGAACATGATATCCAATGGAAGCTTTGCACTGATGGGGCTGCAGCTATGATTGGAAGATTTTCAGGTGCAGTGGCACGTAAAATCCGGACATCGAGAATATCCACTGTTGTCTTCATCGTTATGCACTTGCAATGAAACGAATGCCAGAAGATTTAAAAGAGATATTGGTTGATGTCATAAAAATAGTTAATTTTATAAAATCAAGACCACTCAATGCGAGGATCTTTAGTTTACTCTGTGAAGATATGGGAGGTTTGCATAAACATTTGCTGCTTCATACTGAAGTCCGATGGCTTTCTCAAGGAAAAGTGCTTGCTTGGTTTTACGAATTGCGTGAGGAGATAGGTTTCTTTTTATGTGAATTCCATTCTGAGCTTGCATACAAATTAAGGGACAAATGCTGGATACAAAAGGTGGCTTACATTTCGGACGTATTTACCGACCTAACTGAAGTGCAGGGTACCAGGGTAGCATACTTCAAAGATCAGTTTAAAATAGAAGCACTTTAACGTAAGCTAAAATTTCGTGGTGAATGAATACTTATGGAAGAACTTGACTGCTTCCAAAATCTCGGTGTTTTTTTGTGTTTTTTTTACTTATGAATCAAATTTCCTTAAGTAAAGATGTAAAAGTTTCAGTCTTGCAGCACATATCTGACTTGTATACAACTATTGAGGAGTACTTCCCTCCTCATTCAGAAAAATTACTATGGATTCAAAATCCCTTTGTTGACTCTACAAATATCAACGATTTGCCTTTGAAAGAGAAAGAACAGCTTACAGAAACTTCAACTGATTACACCTTAAAAACAAAATTTCAGCAGGAAGAAATTACACAGTTTTGTATTCAAATGGCCATGGAATACCCTGAAATCAGTAAAAGAGGTTTGAAAATCTTGATGCGTTTTCCAAAAAAAATATCTTTGTGATAAAATATTTTCACTGTATACAGATACAAAGACCAAATTTAGAAAAAGGTTAAATATTGAAGATTATTCGCGCTTACAGGTAACAATCAATAACTCCAAATATTTAACTACTTTATGAACAAAAGCAAGCCCATCCGAGACACTAATAAATAAATAAGTATTCTGTATTTTTACTGTAATACATTTTGGAAGCAGAAAATTTTAAACAAATAAGTAGAAGTAATTTTTTTATTTAAATATTGATATTCTTAATAAATATCTATTCCAAAAGCTTGAAGTAAACTTTATCTAGTGTTAGCGACAGATTGTTTCTATTTTTAATGTATTTTTTAGTAGGACTGCGGAATGTTTTTTTCTTTCTGATGTGAAGCTCCGCAGGTCTAAAAAGTTTGGGAACCCCTGTCTTAGGCTACTCTTTTACCAACGAATAATGGGATTGACCGTTACAATACAGCGCTCTCACAGTTGAAAGAGCGAGCAGGTTTGATGTGACGGGGATTCGAACCCGCCATCCTCGGCTTGAGAATCGAGTGCGCTAAGCACCTGCTTTGGTATTTGTTTTTTCTTATATCATACATTTTAATACCCCTACATTTTGTACTATACATTAAAAATATTCGGGATTTTTATAAAAACGTTCAGAATAACTGATACAAACATCCACTGTTATTCTAAATACATAAAGTGAGAGCTATATTATTTTGAAAAGTAAATAAGCTTTTGGTTTAAAATATTTTTATTCTCAAGAAGGAAGTTTCCGTATTGTATGTATATTCCACTCTGCGCATAAGTATTCCGAAGAAAAAGAATGTTTACGCTAACAAGGCACTTTAAATGCAAATTAAATAATTTTCCTGCATCATTATTATACTAAATAAAACATTGATCATATTAATCGGGTACAGAACATATTTTACTAAAAACAAGGGCCCAGCATGGCCAGGTGGGTTAAGGCGTGCGACTCGTAATCTGAGGATCGCGGGTTCGCATCCCCGTCGCGTTAAACATGCTCGCCCTTTCAGCCGTGGGGGCGTTATAATGTGACGGTCAATCCCACTATTCGTTGGTAAAAGAGTAGTCCAAGAGTTGGCGGTGGGTGGTGATGACTAGCTGCCTTCCCTCTAGTCTTACACTGCTAAATTATGGACGGCTAGCACAGATAGCCCTCGAGTAGCTTTGTGCAAAATTCAAAAACAAACAAACAAACTAAAAACAAGAACAAGGGATACGATCAAGCTGAAGCTCCACCTACATACTAGTGGTTCCTTTTTTATACACTAGAATATTGTTTGTTACGTTCTATATACCTAATTACACCTTTCGTTCAAAACCTTACAATGACAACTTCCGTTCAAAACCTCACAATCTAATGACAACTTCCGTTTAAATCCTTACAATTTAATGGCAACTTCCGTTTAAATCCTTACAATCTAATGACAATTTCCCTTCAAAACCTTACGAAATTAGCAGTAACATAAGAGGAAGATTCATTTGTTTTATTTTGAATTTCGCGCAAAGCTACTCGAGGGCTATCTGCAGTAGCCGTTCCTAATTTAGCAGTGTAAGATTAGGGGGAAGGCAGCTAGTCATCACCACCCACAGCCAACTCTTGGGCTACTCCTTTACCAACGAATAGTGGGATTGGCCGAACTTTATAACGCCCCCACGGCTGAAAGGGCGACCATATGTGGCGCGACGGGGATGCGAACCCGCGATCCTCAGATTACGAATCACACGCCTTAACCCACCTTGGCGGTGGGTGGTGATGACTTGCTGCCTTCCCTCTTGTCTTACACTGCTAAATTAGGGACGGCTAGCACAGATAGCTCCCCAGAGTAACTTTGTGCGAAAAACAAACAAACAAACATTTAATAATAGACGCTTAGTATTGAGCATATTTACAGATTCAACATGGAGTTAGCCAATCCGGGATCTTTACGTCATCATCTAGTCGAAACACAGTCAGCTAATAAAGCATGTTAAAACGTATACAATTTTTTATTCAGACGTAATGTATTTACATTCGGCAATTGCCTAACATACCCAAAATATCAACTCACCCTTTGAGGTAACGAACGCTTAAAGATGTTTACATAAATATCAAACATTTCGATTCAAACGGTAAACGTATAATTGAATTATTTTAAATTTTTTACAAAGCTACACTAGGGTTATCTGTACTAGGCATCCCTAATTTACCAGTGTAAGACTAGAGGGAAAGCAGCTAGTCATCACTACCCACCATTAACCCTGAGCTATTCTTTTAACCACAAATAATGGGATTGACCATCACGTTATAAGACCCCCATGGCTGAAAGGGCGAGCATGTTTGGTGGGAAGGGGATTCGAACCCGTGACCCTCAGATTACGAGTCGAGTGCCTTATCCACTTGGCCATGCCGGGCCTTAAGTGATGGGTAACTATAAATTAATAAGGTAATGAAAGACCAGAGGGCAGAGGAATAGTCATCACCACCCATCGCCAACTCTTGGGCTACTCTTTAACCAACGAGTAGTGAAATTGATCGTCATATTATAACGCTCCCACAGCTGAAAGAGCGAAGCATGTTTGGTAGGACGGGGATTCGAACTCGCGAACCGAAGATTGGGACCTTAGCACTTTCATTATCCGGCCATGTCAGGCCATCAACAAATGATATATAATTATACTACGGATAACATTATCAAGAGAACATGTAGAAACGTTTTTTTCGTTATGTTGCACCAATGAAATCGCTTCTAACATAGACCATTAACGCCTGGAAAACAAAACGTTTCCTATCAATCACAGCTCCATCTCTTAAAGAATAACTGTAATATATAATTTGGCAAGGAATTTTTTTTTAATTTATCCATTTCAATAATGCACCCATATATGTCAAAAACTACGTTAAAGTGATTTAGTATACTTCAGTTTCTGACTGAAAAAAATGTACAAAAATACAGTGTTTAAATGTTTTTAATCATAAATTGTGTTATGAATCCAAAGTGTGATACCTAATCAAAGACTATTATTATAAAGGTATGTAATAACTACTTTAAGTGCTTGTTAATCACTCAGGGGTATTTAGCATTCCTTATATTATTATATATGTATATAATCCATTATGTGTCATAATCTGTTTGATTATCTTTCTCTCTTGCAGTTTGAAGTTTATCACACCAGCCTGAGAAAGTTAAACAAGAACCTTACCTGTAGTTATATATACACATACATACAGTTGCAGCTCTTCAGAACCTTACCTGTAGTTATATATACACATACATACAGTTGCAGCTCTTCAGAACCTTACCTGTAGTTATATATACACATACATACAGTTGCAGCTCTTCAGAACCTTACCTGTAGTTATATATACACATACATACAGTTGCAGCTCTTCAGAACCTTACCTGTAGTTATATATACACATACATACAGTTGCAGCTCTTCAGAACCTTACCTGTAGTTATATATACACATACATACAGTTGCAGCTCTTCAGAACCTTACCTGTAGTTATATATACACATACATACAGTTGCAGCTCTTCAGAACCTTACCTGTAGTTATATATACACATACATACAGTTGCAGCTCTTCAGAACCTTACCTGTAGTTATATATACACATACATACAGTTGCAGCTCTTCAGAACCTTACCTGTAGTTATATATACACATACATACAGTTGCAGCTCTTCAGAACCTTACCTGTAGTTATATATACACATACATACAGTTGCAGCTCTTCAGAACCTTACCTGTAGTTATATATACACATACACACAGTTACAGCTTTTCAGGGCCTTACCTGTAGATGTATATACACATACACACAGTTCCAGTTCTCCAGAACCTTACTTGTAGATATATATATATACATGCACACAGGCGTCATTTTTCAGTTTAACAGTGCATTCAGTAACTGATAAACTGGCTGACTCAGAATGATATTTGCAGTGATATACGTTGTTCCTACCACTGTTGAATTTTTTTGTTTGCTGATAAGCAGAAAGCTACATAAGTACTGTTCCCAACTAGGGTATCGAAACTCGGTTAATAGAATTGTAAGTCTTCAGCCTTACCGCTGAGTCACTGGGCAAAGTCAGGTATCACCTTAAAGCGATATAATTAAGGTGAAGCCTTTATATAGGGTTTGTAACAAATTTTATATGCTTGTAAATAAATTTTAAATAAGCATATTACTTTCCATCCTAGAAAAGTGTAAAAACATAACTGGTATCACAATTGTTTAAAGTAAACAGTTTAATTTATTCAGAATTAGTAAGTTCAGAAGGTGACCTTTGTAGTGTTTGTTTTATTAATATAATATTTACAAAACGTCTTAGTTCCTAATTTAAAAAGTTATTCCACTGAAGTAGTCTTACACAAATAAATTACACATTTAATATCGTTTTAAAAACCGATGTGCAAAATTCAGGTTAGGGAATGAAACGAAAAACAAAAAACTTCGTTTTTTTTTCAATGAAATCTCTTGTATCTGAAATAGACACACACACACACATAATTCATAAAAGGAAAAGTTGGTTTTGAATTTCGCGCAAAGCTACTCGAGGGCTATCTGCGCTAGCCGTCCCTCATTTAGCAGTGCAAGACAAGAAGAAAGGCAACACCACCAAACGCCAACTCTTGGGCTACTCGTTTACTAACGAATAGTGGGATTTACCATCACATTATAACACCCCCACGGCTAAAAGGGTGAGCATGTTTGGTATGACGGGGATTCGAACCCGCGACTCTCAGATTACGACTCCAATGCCTTAACCACCCGGCCATACCAGGATCATGAAAGAAAAGCGTCCATTATCAACAAAAAGTTACTTCAAACAAATGAGTTACCAACATAGTTAAGAAGGCGGGCCTTGTTAGTGTGAAGTCGTATGTGACGTCATTCGATTAAACAAAAAGTGAAACCTTTGATTTAGTGGAATTCTAAAATCGAACAGCACGATATTTTTAAGTGACGAAATTTGCAATTAATGCGGCTTTCAAATCAACTATAACATTTTTCTTTAATGTTTTTTCGCTCTTTGTTGTTTTTTTTTTAGGGATAGAAAAGGAGAAGTGAACAAGAGATATAAACTAGGTAGAATGCACGAGCTCCACAGGACCCCTGCGTTTGCTGCAGGGTGACGTGATTACTGGGAAGATAATAATACGTTTTCTCAAAACAGTGACGGTGATAAAAGAAGGAATCATTTTTATTGGATACTGCCTCAAAAGAATATATGATATATATATATATATATACTGACCCACACACGTATATATGTATAAATATATATATAGCAAAACCGATATCACATGACATATCTTTTTTTTTCTTATCTATAAACCTTATAATAATGAAGATAAAAAATTTTCCCTTTCAACTTATTGATGTTTTCCACCAGCTAACAGCAGATAGTTAATAAACAATAACGAGATTTTAAACATACTAAATATAAATAACATACAAAGAACACACATTCTAAAGTAAAAAAGTGAACGAATTTAAAGTTATTAATAGCTTGTAAAGGTAATTAAGAGTATTTAAAGGTTAAAAAAAATCAAATATACTAATATCCATAAAGTACTGTGTCTAAGCGGTTTGTTTTGAAGTTAAGCACAGAGCTACACAATGGGTTGTCGGTGCTCTGCCCACCACGGGTATCGATACCCGGTTTCTAACGTTGTAAGTGCGCACACATAATGCTGTGCCATTGGGGAGGCTTTTTTTTTGTTAAATGTCTGAGAAATATTTATTAAAGAAAAAGCTGTATGGAGATATTAATAAAAAATTATATTTTTATATGAAACGACATACCACTAGGGGGCGTGTCTCACACTACTACTGTAAAGGTACACAAAGTCTGCTGTAAACAATAGTGTTAGCAACATAAGCACGCTGCAAATGAACAGGACTGTCAAAAACCCTAAAACCTTACTGGTTCCAATAAACAACATAAATTTTAACAGCATACACAATTCATTACCCTAAAAAAATATACCAAGACTTAGTTTTAAAATATCAATAAATTTTAATTTAAGCCTCAATAAAGTATACCATGCAAGCCTTAATTTTAAAAAAAAATATTAAGAAAAATTCACTATCTCAAAAAATCTACTGAAAAGTTAGTTAAAAAATATTAGTGATACTAACGTATAATTCCGTTCAATAAATCTACCAATACTTAATGTAATGACAAAACAAATCATATTTAATACAGAAACACTCAGTTGTAGTAAACCTTGAGTAATCTGTAGAGTTATGTTAAACAAATATTTTAGAAATAAAAAGAATACTGGGTGAAAAATACTGACTTGTGACACAATACTTAATTGTTTGTTTGTTTGTTGTTGGAATTTCGTACAAAGCCACTCGAGGGCTATCTGTGCTAGCCGTCCCTAATTTAGCAGTGTAAGACAAGAGAGAAGGCAGCTAGCCATCACCACTCACGGCCAACTCTTGGGCTACTCTTTTACCAACGAATAGTGGGATTAATCGTCACATTATAACGCCGCCAAGGCTGAAAGGGCGAGCATGTTTGGCGCGACCGGGATGCGAACCCGCGACCCTCAGATTACGAGTCGCACGCCTTAACACGCTTGGCCATGCCGGGCCACACACAATACTTAATAGGAACTACAACAAATTAATGTACATCATGATGTTAGCCATAGTTTGGTAACCTACTAAATCTGCTAAATAGTTATATTGAACGGAAATGTATCTACACTAAGCACTAAAGTAATAAACAAGAATTACCACAATGGTCTTTACTACTAATAGCTGGAAATTAACAGATATATCTAATGAAACGCTAAATGTTTAATCTTGATGCCCTTGTGGCTTCTGAGATACGGTGTTGATAGATAACACATGAAGATCATTGCTGAAAAGACCTAACCAATGACCCCTGAACCTCTCTTTCCACGTGTTTCCTCAACCTAAAAACTGTAAACATCTTCTAGTATGGTAACAGTATGTGGTTGTTTATCTCAAGCCCTTCATTATGTTTCCAGCCATAAACCAAAACACGTGTCTCTAAACACAACACGTGGCCATTAACCAACACCTACAGATTCAGCTTGAAAATGGACCTAAAAGAAAAACAAACGTAACCGTGGCTATTAAATCACTATTTCTTATTTCAGTTATCTATAAAATTAAATAACATTGAAGTTTCACTAATTATCCAGAGGAAAGCAAAGCTCTATTACAAGGGGAACAAATATAAACTATTTACCAAAATCATTCTCTCCTTATTCATAGCCTCTTTCTATAGTCTTTCAATATTAAGAAGAGTACATTCCTCGCAATATTGATAACACTGGTATACAGCCTGTCAAAAGTGCCGTAATAAGTGTTATCACTCCCTAGTACACCCTAACCTCATGTTTCATAGCTAACCGAAATATATAAATTTTGCGAAATCAAGCTTGACCACCAAGAGGCAGAAAAGTTCAGTCGAAGCAAGCAAACGTTGGTAAATTTCTTTGTGAACAAATCAAAATTAAGATTTTTCATTAAATGAATTCGTGGCTTATTCATAGAATAATTAGTGGTAAAATCGATTGGAGAAACAAGTTCTAATGTATAGAAAAACCAGTGTGTTTTAGTAAACACTACGCACAAACAACGGCTTTTATGTCATGTTGCTCGGAAAGAAAAGTATAACTCTCTCTCTCTAGGTGTTTGGATATATATATTTATATACCCACGAGGGTCAAGTACACTAGACCTCTTCCTCCTTCCATAACATTGTTTGAATGGACTCATTAATACATTTATAGTTAATACAAATGGCTGGAGTAATAGCATAACTTTAAATCTGGTCCTTTTCAGGACAAAGTATAACTAATATTATTGTTTGGTTCGTTTTGAATTTCGCGCAAAGCTAATATTATTGTTAGTCCATATACTGAAAATATAAAATGAAATGTATACAACAAAACTGGAAAAATATTTGTTGATATCTTAATTTAGTCTCCGTTGATTACAGAGGTTTGTTTGTTTTTTAAATGTTAATGATTTAACAGAAAATACTTTGATTTAGAAACGATTTAAGTTTAGAATTGAATAAATACTTTTACTTTCATAATAAATTGTGTGCACTTTGGGGTTTGTATACAAACACTCACTACACATGTAAGGTTTCACGGCACACACCATTATCACTAATATTGTAATGGGAAGACAGTAATCGAACTCTCTATCTGGAAAAATCCATCTTGGCTTTTATGGGTCCTCTTATTTCGAAACAAAATTAAGCGTGGCGTGACACACGCAAACACTAGCTTTTATATAAGCTAGATTACTGTTGTGAAAGTTTTTGAAATTGTAGAACAGCTAAGCGAAAACATTTAGAAATCAGGTTTGGTTCTCGTTAAGCATAAGGTTGCTCAATGGGCTACCTATGCTGTGCCCACCATGGCTGAGCCACACTGGGAGAGAAGAGAAATTTAAAAATCACGTCGCACTTAGTAACCGAATAAATATGTGCATCTATGACAGAGTTATAGATCCTGTATTTTAGAAAACTAAACAAAAGAAATTCAAAACCCATGGACAAGTAGCTATCTTACTTAAGAGACTTAACGATTACCTAGCAAAAAAAATGAACTATAACACTGCACAACAATTTTTTTTCTGAAAAGTTTTGCTTCCTGAAAAGTTTTTGCTGATTGTGACAGGTACCTGGTGGGTATGCACAAATATAGTTTTGGTTTTGCTTCATCACGTAGGAACCGGCAATAACGTATTTAATTGCGTTTATGTTTCTAATACGCTATTAAGTTCAACATAATCAAAAGTGTTTTGCTCCTGATTTTCGATTGTATTCAATGTCTGGTGCATCACGTTGCAGTGTCCAACAGTAGTTAGCAAGCATTGACGGATTCCAGTTGCCCTAATATCGTTTTTCCATTGTAGCAATGTCCTGGTGAAACTGAAGATTTCGATGAAACGGTACGTGATGGGCAAATTTGGATGTGATTTTCGTGATCAGCAGCCAAAAATCTATAAGGAACACCCAACAGTGTTCAAGAAGCAAAAACTTTGTTGTGCAGTGTAATTAATATGACAAACTTGAACTTATCACTAAATCAATCTAAAATCAATACCATTATTCACATAAATACCCTCCCAATAAAATAAATTCAACAGAATAGTAAAGTGCAGATGTAAACGAACTATTTTTTAAATCTGCTTTTTCATTAATAGGTCATCTACAATTATAGTAGATGACTCAACTACAGTATACTTGTCCAAAGAAAGATCTTAAATCAATTACTTTGAACAGATTTACCTGTTTACCAACATACTATTCGACTCAATTACTTGCCTAAAGGTCATTAATGCATACTTGGTCAAGTATAGATCACAAAACAAGACATTTAAGCCTAATCCCGTGTTTAAAAATTGTAAGCAACTCAACCACACGTCCAAAAATAAATCCCAAACAGGAACTTTGAGATGTTTCAGTTTTTCTTTTTAGAAACATAATGGGTAACTCCACAACTTCGTCAGAGAAAAATTAACAAAAAGCGTAATGGGTAAGTCAACAACTTCGTCAGAGAAAAATCAACAAAACACATAATGGGTAAGTCAACAACTTGGCCAGAAAAAAATCAGGAAACAAATACTGTGAGACCACTGACTTGTATAAGAATGTATTAAATAAGTTAATTAATTAAATAAATAAATCACGAATCAGAGATTCTGAGCGGAATATGTTTTCAGTTAAAAATTAAAATTGAATTCTTATGATATTAGAAATGCAACACCAGTGATCAAACAGATGGGACCACTTAATTATAATAGTATGTTTCGAATATATATATATATATATATATTCATTTTCAAAGACAATATTTGACAGGGCTATTGATTTATGTCAATTTTCTTGTTGGTCAATATCTACTTATTGACCATTTCTACTGCTAAACAGAAGCCTACAATTTGAGCTTAGTTCTTTACTAATACAGCTTCCTGCTACTTAATGTGAAAGCCCAGCATGGCCAGGTAGTTAAGGCATTCGATTCGTAATCCGAGAGTCGCAGGTTCAAATACCTGTCATACCAAACATCCTCGCTCCTTCAGCTGTAGGGGCATTATAATGTGGCGGTCAATCCCACTATTCGTTGGTAAAAGAATAGCCCAAGAATTGACGATGGGTGGTGATGACAGCTGTCTTCCCTCTAGTCTTACACTGCTAAATTAGAGATGACTAGCGCAGATAGCCCTCGTGTAGCTTTGCGCGAAATTCAACAAACAAATCTTTGTTTTCAAGTTAAAATTCAGAAAATTTTAAAGATAGCTGAAAATTATAATTCATTTAATTAAATCTGTGACGGATGTTTGTTTAACTTAAATTTAAAAAGAGAAATGTTCATAACTTATAGTGTTAAATCTGCCAGTAGTGAGTCTGTTATCACTCATATATTGAGAATAGCTTTGTTAAAGTTCCTCTTCATAACATATATTTAATACTAGGCCTAGTTTTAAGACCAGTTGTAATTGGAGTAAGACCTACTTTGCCAATTAAGGGTTTATCATTGTTGTTGGGAAACAATTTGATTGGGAGAAAGTTGTTGCTGAATCCAACACTGTTTCATCTAAGTATGTTGTTGTTAAGGAGAATCCAGACGTGTTTCTCTTGTGTGTGATGATTCGAGCTCAGGCTAAGAAATTAAGCCCAAAAGAAATGATAGACACGTATTCAGAGAACGATATCATAGATTTGTCTCACTGGCCCGGCATTGCCAAGCGTGTTAAGGCGTGCGACTCGTACTCTGAGGGTCGCGGGTTCGCATCCCCGTCGCGCCAAACATGCTCGCCCTTTCAGCCGTGTGGGCGTTATAATGTTACGGTCAATCCCACTATTCGTTGGTAAAAGAGTAGTCCAAGAGTTGGCTGTGGGTGGTGATGACTAACTGCCTTCCCTCTAGTCTTATACTGCTAAATTAGGGACGGCTAGCACAGATAGCCCTCGAGTAGCTTTGTGCGAAATTCAAAAACAAACAAACAGATTTGTCTCAGACATTTTTTTTATCCTACCGACGGTTCCTCGATGATTGACAGTGATGGACGTGAGAGACCTGATACACCTGATGAAGCTCTGTTTGCTAATAGTAAACTGTTCCCTGAGCAAGAAAAGGATCCGAAGATCTCTTCATTATTTAAATTTTCATTCTCAAAAGATCAACTAGAGAAAGTTCCAAATGATTAATTTTCTAAAAGTGTGTGCTAATGAGGAAATGGAGACCACCAGATGTGCAAGTTTCAGTGGACTGGGCTACAGTTTATCAAATGGTTGTTCAGAAAGAATATCGTTATTAAATATTGAGAATTGCCCATGAACTCCTCATGAGCATTTAGGTATCAACAGGACATGTGATAAAATTATGAAACAAGTCATTTATCCAAAACTTAAGCAAGTAATTTTCCAGTTTTGTAAAACTTGTCATATCTATAGTTGGTTGGAAAAACCTAACCATAAAATTCTTGTTGCTCTTTTGAGACCTATTCCAGCGTTTCTAAGAACCCTTCAGCCATGTGACTGTTGATTGTGATGGATCTTTACCATAAAACAGTTAAAAACTTGATCAGGGAACCGGTATTTGTTGACTATCATGTGTATAACCACTCGATTCCCTGAAGCTATCCCTTTTAGAAACATTTAAGCCCAAACCATTTCTGAGGCTTTGATTAATTCCTATACTTCTGTTGGCTCGCCCAAAGAAATTCAGTCTGATCAGGAATCAAATTTTATATCTGGATTGTTTCAACAGGTTATCAACTCGATGTCAAACAGATCAAATCTAGTGCCTGTCATCCAGAATCACAAGATGCTCTTAAGAGGTTCAATTCTACCTTGAAAAAGATTATCCGGACTTACTACCTCGATAAGGAGAAGACTTACTACCTCTATAAGGAGAAGACTTACTACCTCGATAAGGAGAAGAAATGGGACGAATGAGTTAAGTTATCATTATTTGCTGTTCATGAGTCAGTTCAGGAGTCATTAGGGTTTGGCCCGTTTGAGTTGGTGTTTGGTCATTCAACGCGCGGTCGTTTGAAGTTGCTGAAGGAACAGTGGTTGGAAGGTGGTCTGAAAGAAATACATTTATTGAATTACGTTTCCAAGCTTAGGTACAGACTCTTACGCGCTTACGAACTGGCTTGAGAAAATCTGAAGTAACTCTAACCTGAAATGAAAAACGTTTATAACCGCAAGTCTGAAAAGTCTAAGTTCCATCCTGTTGACATGACCTTAGTATTGCTACCCACTATTGGACATCAACTCAAAACTAGGTACCTTGGTATCTATAAGGTTGTTCGGAAAGTTAATGATACTGACTGTGATGTAAAAACACCTGATTGTTGAAATACTACCTAACTGTATTACATAAATATTTTGAAACCCTATCACATCCAAGATTCATCTGAAAATATTTTAGCCATTGAGTGATCATGTGATACTGAAGACAGTCACTTTGACTCATTCAGCCGTAAGTTTCAAAATATCGGAGGTGAATACAGCATCCAATTAAGTAATTCTGATATTCAAACCAAATTTGGCTGTAAAAATGTATCCCAGGACGATTGATATGGGTATTAAAACTTACTAATAAAGCAGAGAACAACGTTTCGACCTGGCAATGACCTAAGAAAATCGAAACGTTGTTTTCTGCTTTAATAGCAAATGTTAATACCCATACCAGCCGTCCTGGGATACATTTTTTACTTCAGGTGGGCTGCTTTTCATCACGAATCACAAAATTGATTGTATTGTAAATTATCCAACAAGAAAAGTTTGGTGAGATTTTTGGGAATAACTGGTTAGTTAGTTATCACCATTAGATTCCATCAAGGAACATAGGCCGCAATCGCTTGCGGATTCTTCAACAGGTATTTAAGTGAGTAGGTTGTTAGCCCGTTGCACCGAGCCGTCCCTCTATAACTGTAGAGGGAAGGCAGCTAGTCATCACCACCCACCGCCATCTCTTGAGCTACTCTTGTGCCAACGAATAGTGGGACTGACCGTCACATTATAACGCCCCCACGGCTGGGAGGGCGAGCATGTTTGGCGCGACGCGGGCGCGAACCCATGACCCTCGGATTACGAGTCGCACGCCTTACGTGTTTGGCCATGTCGGGCCTACATAAATGATTATTACAGGAAATTTTGAAATAATTATCTGCTACCAGTGTACCATTAACCTGTTCATTGCCGTAGACGAGATAACTCGTCCAAGCCGATCGGTAACACAGTGCCACGGACGAGTTAATTCGTTCTCAATAATACCTAACTACAATGCTAGATGTCAGCACCATATATGCATTTGACATACTTGCAAATTGTTTCACTTTCGATCGAAAATGGCGTCACGAAAAAGTTATAAAATGAAAAACCATTAGAGTTGTATTTTGAACTTGGTTCAAAGTTGCCGTAGCAGCTGAAATACTTGGCAGTCAACAGGTTAACAAACTTACTGAAGAAAAATCAAAAGTTAAAAAAGGTCTGAAACGTGTCAACATGCTTTTGAAGAGGTCAAATCTTTATTGTGGACTTACCCTCTATTGATGGCGCCTGACCTTAATAAGCCTTTCGTATTAGTTGTTTGATGCCAGCGATTTTGGTGCTGTTGCTATTGTATTACAATCAGACAACAAAGGTATTGAACATCTTGTTTGTTATTTCTATAAAAAGTTTAATTGTCACCAAAATAATTATTCCATTGTCTAAAAAGAAACACTGGCTTTAGTGTTAGCTTTAGAACATTTCAATATGTATGTATCTACATCATTATAACCTATTATTATTTATACTGATCATAACCGTTAACATTTTTTAACCAAGTGAAGAACAAAAACACGTTCGTTTTTTGTTTTGAATTTCGCGTGAAGCTACACGAGGTCTATCTGCTCTAGCCATATCTAATTTAGCAGTGAAAGACTAGATGGAAGGCAGCTAGACATTAGTAGCTACTGCTAACTATTGGACTACTCTTTTGCTAACAAATAGTGGGATTGGCTGCCACATTATTATGCTCCAACGCGAGCATGTTTAGTGAGATTCAAGCCCACAATTTTCAAATTGCGAGTCGAGCACCTAATCACATAGCCTTGCTGGTTCAGGCAAAAACAGAAGATTGTTTAGTTGAAATTTATGAATACAAGAGTATGATTTGAAGATAATCCATATCAAACGGTTTGATAACATTTGTTTTGATGCACTTTCACGTGGTATGTAATTTTATGATATAAAATTATTTGTATTGATTGTGTTATATATTGTCATGATTATTGAAGTTGTATAATCCTTTGATAATGTTTTACATTTAATGTATTGGTGTAAATGAATATACATGTAATATCTGAGTTAAATATTGTCTTATGTTAATTTTTAATTTTCCAAGGAAGGATGATTGATGGATTTAGTATTATATCTTAATTTTAATAGCGATGTTTGTTTAATTTAAATTCATGTTTAGAAATGTACATAGCTTATACTGTTAAATCTGTATTGTGTATACCTGCATACTAAAACCGTAGAAGATTATCGAGCGTAAGAATCAACATTATATGTTATTACGTAAACACTAATGTATCGTCTATATTGTTATGCAGGCCAAAATTTCTATACACCGTTCTCACGCCCAAATATATAACTAACGTGACGCGCCAAGATAAAGTATATATTATTGGTTTGCTATAGTTGTTATACAAAAAAAAAAACCTCGAAAGTTATAAACGTGCTTAATCGGGAAACTTCAAATATCTGACTAGGAAGGTTTATAGATTTCAAACATTAAAAATAGTTTAACTTCAGCAGAATCACGTCGGACATAAGTATTTTTACGAAATCATTACATAACTTCAGCGGTGAAAAACTCGACGTGTGATCAACGAAGAACGAACTAGGTTCCTCTTATGTTAATTGTATCTACATCAACTAAAGATTAATATGCTCATCGTAAATACTCGATAAGATACCAAGGACGTTTCAGACCAGATAGAGGGCTCAAGTTTGTAAACTTTGTACATAAATCATCATTTATAATGACCGTTTTTGTATGTTGTTTTACTGTTTGTTTATTAAAACACATTTGTTTGAATATAGAGACCCGTGTTTATCAATCTTGTTGACAAGTATCGTGTATCTCGATACGTATCGACATTTATTTAACTTGTAAATCTAAATTACAATTTAATTCAATTTCAGACCACTCGAAAGTATATACCTTAGGTAATAAGTTACGTGATAAATTGAAGAACTATCTGTAAATTATAGCCAAAAAAATACGTTACGTAGTAAATCGAAGAACTCTCTGTAAATTATAACCGAAAATTTACGTTACTTAATAAATCAAAAATTTGCAGAAGAACTATCTGTAAGCTACGGCCAAAAATATAAGTTATGTACAAATCGAAGAATTATCTGTAAATTATAAGCACAAATATACGTTACATAATAAATCGAAGAAGTAGCTATAAATTATAACCAAAATATAAGTTACGTACAAATCGAACAACTTGCTGGAAACTGCAACCATAAACATACGTTAAGTAATAAATCGAAGAACTATCTGTAAATCATAACTAAAAATACACGTTACGTAATAAATCAAAGAACTATCTGTAAATCATCACTAAAAATACACGTTACGTAATAAATCGAAGAACTATCTGTAAATCATAACTAAAAATACACGTTACGTAATAAAGTGAAGAACTATGTGTAAATTATAACTAAAAATATACGTTACGCGATAAATCGAAGAACTATCTGCAAATTATAACCAAAAATATACGTTACGTAATAAATCGAAGAACTATCTGTAAATTATAACTAAAAATATACGTTACGTGATAAATTGAAGAACTATCTGTAAATTATAACTAAAAATGCACGTTACGTAATAAATCGAAGAAGTATCTATAAATTATAACCAAAATATAAGTTACGTACAAATCGAACAACTAGCTGGAAATTATAACTAAAAACATACGTTACGTGATAAATCGAAGAACTATCTGTAAATTATAACCAAAAATATACGTTACGTGATAAATTAAAAAACTGTCTGCAAATTATAACTAAAAATACACGTTATGTAATAAATCAAAAATTTGCAGAAGAACTATGTGTAAACTACAGCCAAAAATATAAGTTATGTACAAATCGAAGAATTATCTGTAAATTATAAGCAAAAACATACGTTACGTAATACATCGAAGAAGTATCTGTAAATTATAACCAAAATATAAGTTACGTACAAATCGAACAACTAGCTGGAAACTGCAACCATAAACATACGTTACGTAATAAATCAAAGAAGTATCTATAAATTATAACCAAAATATAAGTTACGTACAAATCGAACAACTAGCTGGAAACTGGAACCATAAACATACGTTACGTAATAAATCGAAGAACTATCTGTAAATTATAACTAAACATATACGTTACGTAATAAATCGAAGAACTATCTGTAAATTATAACTAAATCGAAAACTATGTAAATTATAACTAAAAATACACGTTACGTAATAAATCGAAGAACTATCTGTAAATTATAACTAAAAATATACGTTACGTAATAAATCGAAGAACTATCTGTAAATTATAACTAAAAATACACGTTACGTAATAAATCGAAGAACTATCTGTAAATTATAACTAAAAAATATACGTTACGTAATAAATCGAAGAACTATCTGTAAATTTATAACTAAAAAATACACGTTACGTAATAAATCGAAGAACTATCTGTAAATTATAACTAAAATACACGTTACGTAATAAATCGAAGAACTATCTGTAAATTATAACTAAAATACACGTTACGTAATAAATCGAAGAACTATCTGTAAATTATAACTAAAAAATACACGTTACGTAATAAATCGAAGAACTATCTGTAAATTATAACTAAAATACATACGTTACGTAATAAATCGAAGAACTATCTGTAAATTATAACTAAAATACGTTACGTAATAAATCGAAGAACTATCTGTAAATTATAACTAAAATATACGTTACGTAATAAATCGAAGAACTATCTGTAAATTATAATCTGTAAAAAACGTTACGTAATAAATCGAAGAACTATCTGTAAATTATAACTAAAAATACACGTTACGTAATAAATCGAAGAACTATCTGTAAATTATAACTAAAAAATATACGTTACGTAATAAATCGAAGAACTATCTGTAAATTATAACTAAAAATATACGTTACGTAATAAATCGAAGAACTATCTGTAAATTATAACTAAAAATACACGTTACGTAATAAATCGAAGAACTATCTGTAAATTATAACTAAAAATATACGTTACGTAATAAATCGAAGAACTATCTGTAAATTATAACTAAAAATACACGTTACGTAATAAATCGAAGAACTATCTGTAAATTATAACTAAAAATACACGTTACGTAATAAATCGAAGAACTATCTGTAAATTATAACTAAATCGAAGAACTAAAATACACGTTACGTAATAAATCGAAGAACTATCTGTAAATTATAACTAAAATATACGTTACGTAATAAATCGAAGAACTATCTGTAAATTATAACTAAAACATACGTTACGTAATAAATCGAAGAACTATCTGTAAATTATAACCAAAATATACGTTACGTAATAAATCGAAGAACTATCTGTAAATTATAACTAAAAACGTTACGTAATAAATCGAAGAACTATCTGTAAATTATAACTAAAATATACGTTACGTAATAAATCGAAGAACTATCTGTAAATTATAACTAAAAATACGTTACGTAATAAATCGAAGAACTATCTGTAAATTATAACTAAACGTTACGTAATAAATCGAAGAACTATCTGTAAATTATAACTAAAAAATACACGTTACGTAATAAATCGAAGAACTATCTGTAAATTATAACTAAAAATATACGTTACGTAATAAATCGAAGAACTATCTGTAAATTATAATAAAAAATACACGTTACGTAATAAATCGAAGAACTATCTGTAAATTATAACTAAAAATACACGTTACGTAATAAATCGAAGAACTATCTGTAAATTATAACTAAAAATACACGTTACGTAATAAATCTATCTGTAAATTATAAATTATAAAAAAATACGTTACGTAATAAATCGAAGAACTATCTGTAACGTTATTATAAGCTACATTATAACCAAAATATAAGTTATGTACAAAAACATACGTTACGTAATACATCGAAGAAGTATCTGTAAATTATAACCAAAATATAAGTTACGTACAAATCGAACAACTAGCTGGAAACTGCAACCATAAACATACGTTACGTAATAAATCAAAGAAGTATCTATAAATTATAACCAAAATATAAGTTACGTACAAATCGAACAACTAGCTGGAAACTGGAACCATAAACATACGTTACGTAATAAATCGAAGAACTATCTGTAAATTATAACTAAACATATACGTTACGTAATAAATCGAAGAACTATCTGTAAATTATAACTAAAAATGCACGTTACGTAATAAATCGAAGAACTATCTGTAAATTATAACTAAAAATACACGTTACGTAATAAATCGAAGAACTATCTGTAAATTATAACTAAAATACACGTTACGTAATAAATCGAAGAACTATCTGTAAATTATAACTAAAAATATACGTTACGTAATAAATCGAAGAACTATCTGTAAAATTACGTAATAAATCGAAGAACTATCTGTAAATTATAAAATACACGTTACGTAATAAATCGAAGAACTATCTGTAAATTATAACTAAAAATACACGTTACGTAATAAATCGAAGAACTATCTGTAAATTATAACTAAAAATACACGTTACGTAATAAATCGAAGAACTATCTGTAAATTATAACATACGTTACGTAAAATACACGTTACGTAATAAATCGAAGAACTATCTGTAAATTATAACTGTAAAAAATAAACACGTTACGTAATAAATCGAAGAACTATCTGTAAATTATAACTAAACATATACGTTACGTAATAAATCGAAGAACTATCTGTAAAAAACTAAAAATATACGTTACGTAATAAATCGAAGAACTATCTGTAAATTATAACTAAAAATATACGTTACGTAATAAATCGAAGAACTATCTGTAAATTATAACTAAAAAATATACGTTACGTAATAAATCGAAGAACTATCTGTAAATTATAACTAAAAATATACGTTACGTAATAAATCGAAGAACTATCTGTAAATTATAACTAAAAATATACGTTACGTAATAAATCGAAGAACTATCTGTAAATTATAACCAAAAATATACGTAATAAATCGTTACGTAATAAATCGAAGAACTATCTGTAAATTATAGCTGGAAACTATAACCAAAATATAAAATAAATCGAAGTTATACGTTATAAATCGAAGAACTAGAACTATCTGTAAATTATAAGAACTATCTGTAAAAAACATACGTTACGTAATAAATCGAAGAACTATCTGTAAATTATAACTAAAAAAATATAAGTTACGTATAAATCGAAGAACTATCTGTAAATTATAACTAAAACATACGTTACGTAATAAATCGAAGAACTATCTGTAAATTATAACCAAAATATACGTTACGTAATAAATCGAAGAACTATCTGTAAATTATAACTGTAAAAAATATACGTTACGTCGAAGAAATCTGTAAAATCGAAGAACTATCTGTAAATTATAACTAAAAATACACGTTACGTAATAAATCGAAGAACTATCTGTAAATTATAACTAAAAATACACGTTACGTAACTATCTGTAAATTATAACTAAAATATACGTTACGTAATAAATCGAAGAACTATCTGTAAATTATAACTAAAAATATACGTTACGTAATAAATCGAAGAACTATCTGTAAATTATAACTAAAAATACGTTACGTAATAAATCGAAGAACTATCTGTAAATTATAACCAAAATATACGTTACGTAATAAATCGAAGAACTATCTGTAAATTATAACCAAAAAATATAACGTTACGTAATAAATCGAAGAACTATCTGTAAATTATAATCGAAGAACTAAAATACACGTTACGTAATAAATCGTAATAAATCGAAGAACTATCTGTAAATTATAACTAAAAATATACGTTACGTAATAAATCGAAGAACTATCTGTAAATTATAATAAATCGAAGAACTATCTGTAAATTATAACTATACGTTACGTAATAAATCGAAGAACTATCTGTAAATTATAACCAAAATTAGTTACGTAAATATACGTTACGTAATAAATCGAAGAACTATCTGTAAATTATAACTAAAAATCGAAGAATACGTTACGTAATAAATCGAAGAACTATCTGTAAATTATAATAAAAAATACACGTTACGTAATAAATCGAAGAACTATCTGTAAATTATAACTAAAAATACACGTTACGTAATAAATCGAAGAACTATCTGTAAATTATAACTAAAAATACACGTTACGTAATAAATCGAAGAACTATCTGTAAATTATAACTAAAAATATACGTTACGTAATAAATCGAAGAACTATCTGTAAATTATAACTAAAACTATACACGTTACGTAATAAATCGAAGAATAAATCGAAGAACTATCTGTAAATTATAACTAAAAAATACACGTTACGTAATAAATCGAAGAATTATCTGTAAATTATAAGCTAAAAAATACGTTACGTAATAAATCGAAGAACTATCTGTAAATTATAACTAAAAATATACGTTACGTAATAAATCGAAGAACTATCTGTAAATTATAACTAAAAATACACGTTACGTAATAAATCGAAGAACTATCTGTAAATTATAACTAAAAATACACGTTACGTAATAAATCGAAGAACTATCTGTAAATTATAACTAAAAATACACGTTACGTAATAAATCGAAGAACTATCTGTAAATTATAACTATCTGTAAATTATAAAAATATACGTTACGTAATAAATCGAAGAACTATCTGTAAATTATAACTACGTTAAAATACGAAGAACTACGTTACGTAATAAATCGAAGAACTATCTGTAAATTATAACTAAAAATATACGTTACGTAATAAATCGAAGAACTATCTGTAAATTATAACTAAAAATACACGTTACGTAATAAATCGAAGAACTATCTGTAAATTATAACTAAAAATATACGTTACGTAATAAATCGAAGAACTATCTGTAAATTATAACTAAAAATACACGTTACGTAATAAATCGAAGAATTATCTGTAAATTATAAGCAAAAACATACGTTACGTAATACATCGAAGAAGTATCTGTAAATTATAACCAAAATATAAGTTACGTACAAATCGAACAACTAGCTGGAAACTGCAACCATAAACATACGTTACGTAATAAATCAAAGAAGTATCTATAAATTATAACCAAAATATAAGTTACGTACAAATCGAACAACTAGCTGGAAACTGGAACCATAAACATACGTTACGTAATAAATCGAAGAACTATCTGTAAATTATAACTAAACATATACGTTACGTAATAAATCGAAGAACTATCTGTAAATTATAACTAAAAATGCACGTTACGTAATAAATCGAAGAACTATCTGTAAATTATAACTAAAAATACACGTTACGTAATAAATCGAAGAACTATCTGTAAATTATAACTAAAAATGCACGTTACGTAATAAATCGAAGAACTATCTGTAAATTATAACTAAAAATACACGTTACGTAATAAATCGAAGAACTATCTGTAAATTATAACTAAAAATACACGTTACGTAATAAATCGAAGAACTATCTGTAAATTATAACTAAAAATACACGTTACGTAATAAATCGAAGAACTATCTGTAAATTATAACTAAAAATACACGTTACGTAATAAATCGAAGAACTATCTGTAAATTATAACTAAAAATACACGTTACGTAATAAATCGAAGAATTATCTGTAAATTATAAGCAAAAACATACGTTACGTAATACATCGAAGAAGTATCTGTAAATTATAACCAAAATATAAGTTACGTACAAATCGAACAACTAGCTGGAAACTGCAACCATAAACATACGTTACGTAATAAATCGAAGAACTATCTGTAAATTATAACCAAAATATACGTTACGTACAAATCGAACAACTAGCTGGAAACTGGAACCATAAACATACGTTACGTAAAAAATCGAACAACTATCTGTAAATTATAACTAAACATATACGTTACGTAATAAATCGAAGAACTATCTGTAAATTATAACTAAAAATATACGTTACGTAATAAATCGAAGAACTATCTGTAAATTATAACTAAAAATATACGTTACGTAATAAATCGAAGAACTATCTGTAAATTATAACTAAAAATACACGTTACGTAATAAATCGAAGAACTATCTGTAAACTATAGCCAAAAATATAAGTTATGTACAAATCGAAGAATTATCTGTAAATTATAAGCAAAAACATACGTTACGTAATACATCGAAGAAGTATCTGTAAATTATAACCAAAATATAAGTTACGTACAAATCGAACAACTAGCTGGAAACTGCAACCATAAACATACGTTACGTAATAAATCAAAGAAGTATCTATAAATTATAACCAAAATATAAGTTACGTACAAATCGAACAACTAGCTGGAAACTGGAACCATAAACATACGTTACGTAATAAATCGAAGAACTATCTGTAAATTATAACTAAACATATACGTTACGTAATAAATCGAAGAACTATCTGTAAATTATAACTAAAAATACGTTACGTAATAAATCGAAGAACTATCTGTAAATTATAACTCGAAGAAGAACTAAAAATACGTTACGTAATAAATCGAAGAACTATCTGTAAATTATAACTAAAAATATACGTTACGTAATAAATCGAAGAACTATCTGTAAATTATAACTAAAAATACACGTTACGTAATAAATCGAAGAACTATCTGTAAATTATAACTAAAAATACACGTTACGTAATAAATCGAAGAACTATCTGTAAATTATAACTAAAAATACACGTTACGTAATAAATCGAAGAACTATCTGTAAATTATAAGCAAAAACATACGTTACGTAATACATCGAAGAACTATCTGTAAATTATAACTAAACATATACGTTACGTAATAAATCGAAGAACTATCTGTAAATTATAACTAAAAAATATACGTTATGTACTAAATCGAAGAACTATCTGTAAATTATAACCAAAATATACGTTACGTAATAAATCGAAGAACTATCTGTAAATTATAACCAAAATATAAGTTACGTAATAAATCGAACAACTAGCTATAAATTGCAACCATAAACATACGTTACGTAATAAATAAAAGAAGTATCTATAAATTATAACCAAAATATAAGTTACGTACAAATCGAACAACTAGCTGGAAACTGGAACCATAAACATACGTTACGTAATAAATCGAAGAACTATCTGTAAATTATAACTAAAAATGCACGTTACGTAATAAATCGAAGAACTATCTGTAAATTATAACTAAAAATCGAAGAACTACGTTACGTAATAAATCGAAGAACTATCTGTAAATTATAACTAAAAATATACGTTACGTAATAAATCGAAGAACTATCTGTAAATTATAACTAAAAATACACGTTACGTAATAAATCGAAGAACTATCTGTAAATTATAACTAAAAATACACGTTACGTAATAAATCGAAGAACTATCTGTAAATTATAACTAAAAATACACGTTACGTAATAAATCGAAGAACTATCTGTAAATTATAACTCGAAGAAAAAATACACGTTACGTAATAAATCGAAGAACTACCTGTAAATTATAACTAAAAATACACGTTACGTAATAAATCGAAGAACTATCTGTAAATTATAACTAAAAATACACGTTACGTAATAAATCGAAGAACTATCTGTAAATTATAACTAAAAAATACACGTTACGTAATAAATCGAAGAACTATCTGTAAATTATAACTAAAAATACACGTTACGTAATAAATCGAAGAACTATCTGTAAATTATAACTAAAAATACACGTTACGTAATAAATCGAAGAACTATCTGTAAATTATAACTAAAAATATACGTTACGTAATAAATCGAAGAACTATCTGTAAATTATAACTAAAAACTAAAATATACGTTACGTAATAAATCGAAGAACTATCTGTAAATTATAACTAAAAATATACGTTACGTAATAAATCGAAGAACTATCTGTAAATTATAACTAAAAATACACGTTACGTAATAAATCGAAGAACTATCTGTAAATTATAACCAAAAATATCATAATCTATATTAATAAATATTTAATATATGGTCCTAGCGTGGTCCAGTGACCATCGTACAGGTATGTAGACCTGTGAACATATCAGAATTATAGGAATGGAACTCCACCATTCACATAAAGTATTCCACAGTAACTACCATTAAATAGCTGCATTTCCTCTTGTCTGTCAGCTAAAAATTAGAGACTGTTAGTGCAGAGAGGGCATATCCGAAACAAACAGGTTGAAGTGAAACCTGATGACTTCAATTGATGGCAAAAACCTCTTACACAATGCACGGGCGAGAGAATTAAAAAGGTTCAGCTGGTATAAATAATTTTCACTGTAATTTTCCAATATAAAATCTCTCACGGATTACGTGACCTTGCATTACCTTCATTAAGAAATATGTTATTACCACGAGTTTATCGTGTTTTTAGCTGATGGTTTCATGCACTAAGCAACAGGCTATCATCACACTCGTTAACACGTGTAAAACTGGCTAGCCTGCTAGTCTCAGTTGATGTCAAAAGGCATACTAAAACAAAGTCGGCATAAACACTCTGTTAGTTACTGTAACCATAGCAACTGTTTCTTAACCCTCTTACGGTAGGATAAATCTGATTATAATGAACGTTCGTGTTTCAATAGTGTACGAATCAGTTGCACGTGTTACCAACACTTGTCGTATGCACCTAAACGTCACATATATCTAGTTGTTGATTGTGTAAATGTTTGCTCGAAGTTCCAAAATAGAATGTATACATATATGTATATTAGGCATAGAATAAGTAAAATATTGACGTGTTCTCCAACTGCTACTTATAATAGAAACTGAATTTGTTCATCAAGTGTTGCATGTTTATTTTTCTTATATATCTATATGTAATTTAAACGGTTTTTTCGTAAGAATGGGTTTCTTATCTTCTTCCCTGTCAACGCTTTCCAAAATTGCTCTCATTGGGAAGTTCACATACGACACACATGCGCACAACATATCCAGAAATGGAGTTTTACATGTGAATAGCCCAAGAAAATATTAAAAACTAAAAAAAAACAAAACGACCGTAGCATTAATCTTATGTTTGTTTTGAATTTCGCGTTAAGCTACAAGAGGCCTATTTGCGCTAACCGTCCATAATTTAGGAATGTGAGACTAGAGGTAAGGCAGCTAGTTATCACTACTCACTGCCAACAATGGGGCTACACTTTTACCAATGAATAGTGGGACTGATTGTAACATTATAAAGCCTTCATGACTGAAACGGCGAACATGTTTGGTGTGTCAGGGATTCGAATCTGCGACCTTCAGGTTCGGAGTCGAACGCCCTAACCAGCTGGCCATGCCGGGCAGTAAATAGTCTTATGTTTGTTTGTTTGTTTTGAATTTCGCGCAAAGCTACTCAAGGGCTATCTACGCTAGCCGTCCCTAATTTAGCAGTGTAAGACTAGGCGGAAAGGCAGCTAGTCATCGCCACCCACCGCCAACTCTTGGGCTACTCTTTTACCAATGTATAGTGGGATTGACCGTCACATTATAACGCCCCCACGGCTGAAAGGGCGAGCATGTTTGGTGCGACGGGGATTCGAACCCGCAACCCTCAGATTACGAGTCGAACGCCTTAACCCTCCTGGCCATGCCGAGCCATAAAGTCTTATGTACCACTTTCAATGATATCACTCTTTTAAAATGTATAATTATAGAAAACGACAGCTCTATTCCACCATCTTTTCAGGCGATACATTCTTAACGACTAATCGAGGATCTCGTAGAACTTTAACAGTTATAAACCATTGGTTAAACAACAGTCACGAGGCTAATAAAAAATCTACTCCATCTTCCAATTAGACGTCATCATTCGGTAGTTTCACAGTTAACTGTCTCTCCCTCTTCCAATAAGTAAGCTATAAGTTTACAAGTTTATAAGCTGAAAAATAGAAGTTCGATTCTTAGTGGTGGAGAGAACGCATATAGGTCATTGGGTAGCTTTGAGCTAAAAACATATTTAACTGGCAAACATTTATCCTAAGGTGGAGCTGAAACAAAGACAAGAAATAAACTTATAAACTTTGAACAAATCAAAGATTATCAATAATTTGAAGCCACTATTCAATTCAAGTTCCTCCCCTCTCCTTCCCCAAAAAGTATTGGATTTGAGCCTCTAGTTCGTTTGGAAAAAAAAAACTGTGATTGATTTTTGTGGGGGCTCCACTGCTTTAGCATTGGCTTCCTAAGTCGTCCTCTAGGGGCATCATCGTTTCCTTCAGTGTGATCAGAACAGATTCTGTCATAATATGCCATTTAGCGAAGGAAATGCTTATTGATCTTAGCCCCACCATCGCCAGTCTCAGGTACCCCAACAACTGTACAAAAAATATGCGACAATTGTCTTATGTTCTGCATAATTTATGTACAGAAAGATAACACTTGTCAGTTATGACGGTAGTCAACTCACGAGTCTAGATACATTTGAACATCATATGAATCAGCTCCATCTGAATTTTCCTTACTAGATAATACATATGGTTTGTTTGTTGTTTGGAATTTCGCACAAAGCGACTCGAGAGCTATTTGTGCTAGCCGTCCCTAATTTAGCAGTGTAAGACTAGAGGGAAGGCAGCTAGTCATCACCACCCACCGCCAACTCTTGGGTTACTCTTTTACCAACGAATAGTGGGATTGACCGTCACATTATAACGCCTTCACGGCTGAAAGGGCAAACATGTTTGGCGCGACGGGGATGCGAACCCGCGACCCTCTATTACAAATGGACTTCCTAAGTGGTAGTTTCACTGCGGTGTTCTTTCATAACCAAACCAAAATTAAACAACTGTTTAACAAATTTCAGCGAATCCAATCTTCCCGGGTATGAAGATCTTTTCATGACTTCTGCTAAAAACAATATTTTAAAATCCTTGAGCTCCATTAATTTTCTCAATTCCACCCTGATAGTGTTAGATCTCTTTTTTCATCAAACACAGATTTCAAGTACCAATTGTTTGGTTAATTTTATATTAGAGATTCTGAGCCCTTCCATTATGAAAGTGCTTCAGATGGGTTGCCGACTTTCCACGTTGCCTTAAAATGTTAATATATACGTTTTGATAAAAGGTATTTTATTCTGCCTCAAAACAACAACAACAAAACTTGAAACTTGTTCATCTCCCTTGCATACAACACTACCAGCATTTATTTGGATATTTTTTGTTGCATATTTCTTAGAAAAAAAACTTTTTATTATATTCTCTTCCCGAACAACAAAAGCGGTAGATTTTTGTTATATATTAAAGGAAGCTCCACCCTCCTTTTCCACTGATTACAGACCGAGCGCGAGAAGTTGCAGAGCTGACACCGAATGTCTTTCTTCTTATCTTTCACTTGAATATCAGGAATGGCTAGAGCAGATAGCCTTTTTAGCTTTGCCCTTATTCCAAAATAACAAACCCTTAACTACTGGTCGAAGACAAGCTAAGCAAGAACAGTGGCATTATAAACGTATAATATTTTCGGTAAATTAATTAATGTATAGAAACGTTTTATTACAGCCTCTCTGCTGTCGTCCTTCAGACAGTGGACTGTATTGTCCGTCCGATACTGTCATTTGTCTTTATACAAAGCAAGTCAGTACGAATAGCCATCGTGTCGTAACTATTCTCACATTAACTTAATCCTAAAATAACAATTAACTAGATAATTCAACGAACACTCATCGAATCAGCTATAACAAAAACATCCTATAAATTACTGGATGTACATTTCTCAATTTTCGGTTTTTACACTGCTTGGTTTTGGTTTGACCAGAACAGGAAACAGAGCTTCGAGCATTCATGAGCTGTACTGAAAAACATAAAATTATACTGTCTTACCTCTTTCTCTTACATATCTATTGAATTTACGACTATCGCTATTCACCTGTACGCCTTAGAATTTCTGAGATATGAATTAGTTTTCTAGCTTAAAAGATTTAATATAATTCTCTTTACAGCACTAGTTTAATAATAATATTCGTATTAACTTTTATTTCTTACTATTGTGTTTTTTTTCTCAGGTGACCTGATTTTTCTAAGAATATCATATTGTTATATCCCCCTAATAACTCAGGTTTGATCAGCAAATGAGAAGAGTAATACGTGCTTGATAACTTAACTGAGTTCCATGTTGCATCAGAAATAAAAAGATGTACACGCTTGAAAGATGGTGAAAATAATCCTTATTTAGGCACAATGAAAAAAATAGTGTGAGTACCTTCATAACTGGATGATCGCCTCCACTGTATCAGTGAACAGCTTGCCAGGTTTACGTCTTTCAAAATGAATATCTGCCAAACTATTCACAATGAAAACCAAGTAAAACTGAACTTATAAAACATGCTGAATTCAACAGGTAAACTCAATTTCTCTGTCCAGTGAACAGCGTCACCTCATAATCTTTATTCTGTCGGCTGTAACTTTCAAATATTGTCAATTCGGCCAGCAAAATATATAAAAGTTCCTAATCCTTTCAACCCAGATGTCATACCACTGTAATATGCTTTCCAGCAGAACAAACATTATCTGCTGTACAGAAGAAATAAACAAAGCAAGTAGAAAAAGGCAATTTTTAACAACTTTCTGGACCATGTGCTTATGTTAAAACTGCAAACAAACTAAATAAACAAAAAACTTTAAAAAACGTCTTATATAACTGAAGGAGGAAGAAAAACACATGGTATTTCTGCGTATCACACTGTTTTCATTTGTTTGTATTTTCCATACTTTTCAACAAAGGCGGCGAGACTGAATTACCCTACTAAAATCAAAATTCACTAAAAGGGGAGGCTTAGAAATAAATGTGAAATCCATTAAAAGTTGTCTCGTAATAAGGACTAACTTTACGTTTAGGATGTATTATATGTTCCTAGAGCTGTCTATAAATCTTTCATGATAAATGAAATAGTTAAATATTTTAAATAGTTTGTAAATTGCATTTTGTTGTTATTTTTAAATTGGTTACATTTAAGTTTTTACAAATATCTGTAAGGTTAGTGGAGCTGTTAACCAAAGTTACAAAAAATATTAAAACAATTCATACAAACACAGATAAAATTTCTTAATCTTCATTTTGAAGTTCGGCTTGATTCTTTAAAAGACTCAAAGCTTTATGAAAGGATATGATAACAGAAAATAATAAATTTAATCGAATACAACTCATTATTTATATGTATATATACTCTGTATCTTATGACAGCCCTATTACACGAAGTCTATACCATGATTATTACTGTTACTGACTTTCATTTTATGAAATGTTAAATATGGAGAAGTTACTTCATTAATTTGTGGTTCAAAAGTACAGTAAAGATCCTTTTCAAGTTGACTTATTAACTGTCATATGCAGTTGTTTAGTTCGTATTCAGTGTTGCATCAAGTACTTTAACAACTAGATGTACTAATTAAATTAAAGTACCCTTTTTATAATATAGTAAACATTAACGTAGGTACTAATCGATGAGAAACAAGTCTGTGTTGTTCTGAATTAGAGAAGCGTGTGTTTTCATTCTTATAGCAAAGCCACATTGGGCTATCTGCTGAGTCTACCGAGAGGAATCGAACCTCTGATACAAAAGTTGCAAATCTATAGTTTTAGTCATAATAAACTAAAAACTGTTTTTCCATTTTTTGTTCCGCTGCTGGGAAATCAAAATTCTGATCAGGAAAAAAAAAGCGATATTTTCAAATAAAATAAGTTGAAAATTGAAAAAAATTGTAAAAATAGATAGCTGACAAATTAACCTTCCACCACGTGTAAAAAGAATACAGGGGCAGAAAAATTACATTTTCGATACCTTTTAACACAAGAATGATATTATATTTATAAGTATTTTCATATGGTCTCTTACGAGATCAGGTTCTCGTTGTTAAATGAATTCTCGTTCACTATGTATTTGATTTTTTATTTTTATTTGATCCAGTTGATTTTTGTTGGTATTTACAGACACGTTATATTAAATACTTTCTGAAAAAAAAATAATGATAGGTTTAGGCGCATTTTGAATGTAACTTTGTGGTAAGATTTTTAGCAACTTCGATAACGGTGTAATATACCAAAGCTAAAAGTCACACTGCTTCTAAGTTACTAAGCTGTGAGTCTGAAGGTTTATAACGCTAAAAACTGGGTTTCAATACCCGTGGCGGGCACAGCAGAAGTAGGCCATTGTGTAGTTTTGCACTTAACAACAGACAAAGAAACAAAGAGTACGTTTCGTTAAAACGCGTTGAATCCTGACTGAGTTTTCTCAAGAGACTATACACATTAGTGTCCTAATTGGAAATCTAAGCGAATATGAATTTATGTTGCCAAGTAGAGTACCCTAATGTCATCAATTATATTGATATTTTTTTAGAACAGCGATGAAGGAAAATGTGCAAAACCTGAAAAGCTTCTTGGTCATGTCACACGCCTGAATTTTATCTTCATTAATGAAAACGGCAACTGGAATCGTAAGTGATAAATTGAACTTTTCAACATATATATATTCAAAACTACTTAACTAATAAAACTGTCTTGAAAGTTCATCAGCATGTTTCCTAAAAAACGATAAAAAAACTGATATTTGACCGTCAAGTCCGTACAATTATCATTATAGAAAAGAACTAAATTAGAATGCTTTCAATAACGTTTCAAGCTGACGTATCTTTATAGTATGTAGGCCTATTTTTATATCACACGACTCCTCAATCTTGGAGAATGTTTTGGCGAAGACTCAATTCTTCCATGACCAAAAAGTCTCCAATATAATATAGCTAGTAAACATATGTGGAAACTAAGATTGCAATCAGAAAGTTTACGATAAATACGTAGATGTATTTTACTTCAAAGTGTTCTTGTAGTAGGAGATATATTTCATCTATAGGCATAGTTTTATAGGTATAAAGCTCTTCCATTTTACGGCATTCTGTGTAAAGACCAAAGACAGTCGTTTGTAAGCAACTTCCAATACTCTTATTCCAAAACAGAATATATATATATATAAGAGACAAAATTATAACACATTCATAATTCTTTATCTTATGGGAAATAACTTCACATTTCAAAACAACAACATTGGCATGTCTTCAATGTTTATTAAATTGTTTGACGGCCCAGAAACGTACACCATTATAACAGGAAGACTTTCAAATAAAAAAAATCAGCAACTGTAAACTAAGGAAAGAAATGGAACACACATTTTACACATTTGAGTTTCATTTTTACGTTAGATTATTGCAGAGAAACTTGTCTTATCATTTTGTAGGCTAACTGGAACAAGAAATTGTAGGAAACTACAGCAGATTCACTTTCATAAGAAAAGTAACTAAAATATTGAAATGTTCACGTATTAACGAAAGACAATGTTAAAATTAGGATTTGAAACCGTATTTGAACATATATCGTCGAATTCCTTCGATAAACATGTAGTTTTACATAATTCTTTTGTATCTAATAAAAGATATAACAAATTAACGACACATTCACATTTTGTCCCCCTACCCTGTACGTAAGTGTGGGTGTAATACCATGACATTGCGCCAACTGTCTGGTAGTTCTATATGTATGTTACAGTTTTATTTTATTTTTCACCAAAGACCAAACGGTACATATCATCTGTGGCATAGCGACCATACCCCTGCTGTGGACTAATTTCGCTTATTCAAGATTCATCAGGTAATATTTTCAATTTTACCTCACAGGTTGTTGATTTTAGTCAGAAATTATGTTTTTAATTTTACCTTTGGTGAAAACAAAATAACATAAATGTAGAATCATTAAACAGTTAATTCGCTGCAAAATATCGAATGATAGATTAGGTACAATGCTATAATATTTTCAACACGCTTAAATCAGTTACGTTACTATATGGTGAATTAAAAATGACTCTAAAACCACAAAACTCTTATTTTTGCATAACCACTGTAAGAGGCCTAACTATATTTCTTTAATCTGCTGACCCAAATTATGCTGATGAGCCTTGAGTAGATGATACTGTAGTCCACATCAGCGAGTACAGCCGATCAAGATATGTATTAGGCCTCTACGTCAAAGTTTGTTTTACATTTTATTTTTGAGGATAAACAAATCTGTAGTATATACATATTATTCAGAAAAACGTTTCTTATCAACACTATGAACTATTGATTAACAACGTTTGTAAATAATCACTCACTACTTTCATACTTTTTAAATAAAATATTTGTGAGTTACTATAACGACGGAGAGAGGGTTGTGAAATACTAAACTAAATCATGGTACAAAATAACACCAACATCATTTCTAGCCTTTCAGTCGATCTGCAATTTGATCTATTCTGCTCTGTATAGCTTGAAGGGAGTTTTTAAAAATGATTGATAGGCCAGTGTAACCACCACCGGATTTTCATTTTCTCGTAGTCAATGTCTCTTAGCTCCTGGTTGAGAGTGTCTTATCACGCAATTTTGTGAAATTCGACTTTTAATTATCCGAACTTATAATTTCGAATTTCGGAACTATACGGAAACATTGACGAGTTCAAAATGTAAGCATATTTCAGGTATGACAACATTTATAACGCTACGCTGACAAGTTAGAAGTCACGCTAACATTAGAAGCTATACACCTCGCAATACACTATTGTATTAGAAAACAGTCCCCGATAACTTACATCGTGAATAATTATCATTGTAATATAAAATGATTGCGAAATGTATCTACTTGAAACATAAAACAAATCTTGATGAATTCATTTCCGTGGGCCTGACGTGGCTTAGTGACTAGCGTGTCAGACAATAAATGCTAGTGTCTAGGGCTTGCGTCGTCCTGTTTGCAGCAAAGCCGTGCTGTGGTCCAATTCCACTATTCGATTATATAGGGTGGCCCGTAAGTCCCTACCCATCTATATATCTTATGTATCAAATGTATCTGTGTGCTGTCCCTCATTCTCGCTGCATAATATTATGCGACGCCATGTCCTGTGAGACATTTTTAAGTGTAAATAGGCTTAAATCGGCCATATTTCTCTGAAAACAAATAAATAAAATTATAATATATGATAACATATGGATGGGTAAGGACTTACGGGCCACCCTGTAGTAGCTTAAGAGTTAGTGATAAAAATTATTCACTGGGAGCTTTCATTCTACTCTATAAGTTCAAAATTAGGAACGCCTATATGAAACTGGTGATCCTTATGTTGTTTTGCACGAAATAAACCTTTTCTGTAAATCGTATGCACCTGAAATAACTTATTAGTGTCATTTAATACCTTTAAAGCGTATAGTAAAGTGTTGTAAGTAGATGTAATTCAATTTTAACTGTATAATTTGTATTTGTATTATTAATATGCTACGATCTCAGCTGGAGTACCCCTACTCTGGACGGAAGCTATGTAAATTCATGATTAACGAAAGGTTCTTAGGAAACGAAAAGTTGCTTTTCTTATATGTAATTGTTAAAATCGCCAATAAAAACTGCGAAACACAAAAATGTGAAACTACAAATCTGCATGTATCTCCTCATGGACCCAACAAATTTCCATGTCACTTTTGTGAAGATCCACCAACAGAGGTGAAATAGTGCAAAACTGAAAATTTGTGTGTAACCCCACACGGACCTAATGAGTTTCCATACCAAATATGGTGGGGATACATTTAGAGGGGACGAATTTTTGATAAAAAATTAGCATAAAAACTTCAAAACACAAAATACAAAATTGAAAACGTATGTACTTCCAATAAAGTTTTGCCCCAAATTTGGGTAAGATCCATCCACACGGGACGAAATAATTATTAATCCCCCCGTAAAAACCACGAAATACAAAACTGAAAAATTGTATGTACCCCCAAATGGACCTAGTGAGCCTCCATACTAGATATAGTGAAGATCCATCTACACCCTTTAAAGTAGTTACACAGTAACACAACAAATAAGGATATAAAATACGGATACCGATTATACCAGCAAAGTTGTTTGAAAAAGCTATACTTTGATTTATGTAAGACTAGCAACATAAGGTAGCTTTTTCTCATAACAAATCTGCTTTACGCATAAAGAAGGTGTAGAGGGGTAACCTACACGTTTAGTAATTACATACATAAAAGCTAGAATATGTAACGTCACGTCACGCTTGATTTTTCGGAATAGAAGTAATAAAAGCCCAAATGCGTTTATCCTGAAAGAATAGTTCGATTACTGTCTGTTCATTACGATTTTCGTGCGTGAGGGCCGTGAAACCTTGTAACTGTAGTGAGTGTTGATAAAATAAGTCTAAAGACGTGGTGTGGAATCACCAAGCTTAGAGCCGAGTGCATAACATGCATCATGAAAGTAAAATAATAAACTCAATAATCAACTTAAATCATTTCTAAATTAAGATATTTTCTGTTATATTATCAAAGTTTTTAATCAAAACAAACCTCTTTAATCAACGAATACTCTAAGTTGAAAAATCAACAAATATTTTTTTTCCGTTTTGCTCCAGACATTTCGTTTTATACTTTCAGTACATAGTCATAAAAAAACAATATTAGGTTATACGTTTGTTGCTAAGCAACATAACATAAAAACCATTGTTGGAACGTGAAACCAAAATTCACTGAGTTTTATACATATTATACGTTGTTAATTTAACAGATTTTTAAAAACTAATGATTATTATATGAATAAGCCACGAATTCATTTCATGAATGATCTTAACTTTGATTCATCACAAAGAAATTTACCAACATTTAACTGCCTAGACTGTACTTTTTGGCCTCTTTGTTAATCAAGTTTGATTTCGAAAAAGGCAATTATTTCAGCTAGCTATGAAATGTGATGTTAGGATATTCTATTCGGTGGGGGGGGTAGTTATATTTGACCTGTTATTTTTGAATGGTTGTACACTAGTAGGTATACAAAGCACACAAACATAAAAATAAAATAAAAAATGTAAATAATATTAATAATTTAGCATCGCTAAATATCGTTTTTGTTGACGTGTTTTTATTATTTGTAGAATAACACGGTTTACTCTGAATAGAACAAAACCACCCTTCTACTGTTGTGTACAGTTCCACACAACTAAATGATGTTGAATCCAGTATTTGTATAATTAACTGTTGATTTGTAGTTTTTATAAAGAACGATAGTTTAACTTTTTAATCACTTATTTGTGTGTTTTTGTTAACTTCTAAGCCAGACGTCTGTCTACAGTTCTGCAGAGATGTGGTTACTCGAAGTATTTTGAACAAAAAATATGATGATAAGAAATATTACTGAGTTTAAATTATTGTGAGAACTTTGTTTAATCGAGAACAAATTCAATCTGTATATCTTATCATATATAAATATAAATATTTCACATACCTCTGATCAATTTATCATTTTAGCTTTGAATCACTAAAACTTCCAAGTTGATGCAAAGTCAAAGATGACAATACTTTGATCGTACTAAGAAACTGAGATTTAAAAACAACGAAACGGACGTACGTATGAATTGTGATGCGCATGTTTGACACGGACTTTCTTAAAATAACCATTCTATGGGAACCGCTGCATCTGGGTATCAACGTTCGAATGTTTCATCCGGGAACCTGCGCGTCGACAGGCTGAGCAATTTGCTGCTCGATCAAGGCGCACGTGAGAATTCGCGAACTAGAAATAATCTCTGCCTTTCCATTATAAGATTAATCGTGTTATTAAGTGATAGTTTCATACTGTTGCACAGTTTTCAGGAAATGTTTGTATATCTGACATTACAGAAAATTCTATTATCCATAACCCACTTTACGGATTTCTTCATAGAGAGAACTGTTTCTCCAAACCGCAGAGACAGGAAGTAAGCTACACTTAAAGTAAGCATAGCTTTTCAAAACAACTGATTTAACTCTTTAATATTTCAGCCAACATAATAATAAACATTATGTTCCTTGCATCCGTGCGCAGCCTGAAGACTTGATCTCTATCTGATTAAACGCATTTTTGCTCCCGAATAAGCCATCTTGGTGATAGTCGGGCAAAAACCGTTGCTCGCGCTTAATTATCTGGAAACGTAAAGCTTCGAGTGCTCTTGTTGGTGTTCTTTTTGAGACTGCTGTTTGCCCCTTAGAAGATTTCCTATTAACATTAGATTAATTTCCTAAATGGCAAGAAAACCGTGAGAAAAATGTTCACCAGGAGATAATTCATTCATGACGTCAGAAACACGCGTAGGACCGATAAGTCTATAACCAGAAAGCTTTCGAAAGGTGAACCTTTCTTCCTCAGGGTTTTTGTCACTTTGTTTCAGGAGGTAATAAATCTCTCCACATATGTTTTGATTCTAGCAAAATATTTTCTAAATAGTCATTTGTGTAAAAATACTGTTTGTTTGCATGAATTTCGTACTAAACTACTCGCGTGTTATCTGTGCTATCCGTCCCAAATAGACTAAAGAGAAGGCAGCTAGTTAATACCACTCACCAGCAATTTTTGGGATACCCTTTACCAACGAATAGTGGGATTGACCATTACATTATAATGCTCCCATGGATGGAAAGGCGAACATTTTCGTTGTAAGGGTTCGAACCCACAGCCTCTAACAGTCAGGCTATATATAACAGTTATTGTTTTCAAGTTAACAATGTACAGTGTGTTGGGAAGAAGTCTCTGCTACGTTTCTTTCATACGTGTTTGGAAGTAATTCTCCTTTCATGCTTCCAGAAGAATAGAATTGAAAAAGAAAAATGAAAAAAAAAGTCCATTTGTTCCATTAATTTTTAGTATCTTCAGATTCATTACTGAAAACAATGTGTGAACGAAAACGACTCGCCAATTTGCTCTTTTTGTTTTACATTGGTTTTAACTACGGGCAACCTACTTCACGTGTTGTCAATTTTCAACGTTTAACTTCTCAAAACGAGAATTTATCTTAACTGTTGTTAACATCCGATTTTCATGTGCCAAATAAACATTAAAACGCGTTTGAAAGGTGTCAGAAATACAAAACGTATTCAAAAAGGAACGGTTGTTTTGAATTAAACACAAAACTACACAATGGGCTATCTGTGCTCTGCACACCACGGGTATCGAAACGTGGTTTTGAGCGTTCTAAGTCCGCAGACATACCGCTAAGCCACTAGGGGGCATTCAAAAAGGAACGGTTGTATGTCAGTCAATAGAGTAATTATGATAAAATAATCCACAGATGCTTTTATTGAATCAATATTATATTTAGATAGGATTCAAGCTAACGGTTGCGATAACACAGAAAATGTTATAAGAGACACACACATGAATATATATTATTTGAGTCCAGGCTTCGTAAACAGAACCTAGATTATAGGAAAATGACTTTTCACACTCCTTTTTATTAATATATTGAATGAAAGTACTGTTCTAGTTTTTACAGCTTTCAAACTAAACATAAAAATCACGAGAATAAATTATTCAATGTATGTTAAAATGGCGAGATAATAGGTTCACTTGATTGTTTTTAAGAAACTATCGAACTAAAGGTTTGTCATTTCTACCGCGTATATAGAATAAGTGTGTTGTAAACAGGCGAACACAGAGATTTAAATCTTATATCCTTGTACTAGGATACTTCGCATCGTTTTACGTGCAATAATGAATGTTAATGAAATAGATAAATATACTATTAACATTTCCATATTTTTACAGCATAAATATATACCGTTATCTTAAGTTTTGTTTATTTCTGAAGAAAAATATGCTCTGACTTTTGATTGTTTGTTTTGAATTTCGCGCAAAGCTACACGAGGGCTATCTGCGCTAGCCGTCCCTAATTTAGTAGTGTAAAATTAGAGATAAAGCAGCTAGTCATCCCCACCCACCGCGAACTCTTGGGCTACTCTTTTACCAACGAATAGTGGTATTGACCGTTAAATTATAACGCCCCACAGCTAAAAGGGCGAGCATGTTCGATGTAACCGAAATTCGAACCCGGTATTCTCAAATTACGAGTCGAATACCCTAACCATCTGGCCATGCCGGGTCCATCAACATATTTATCATTAATAAATTTTGTACTATTGTATTATGATTCTGTTAATTATCTAAATATCTTTTTTCGAGATTATTTTGTGGTGAACGCGAAAAAGTAAATAAATCCCCAAAACTGAGCTCCTGACGACAAAAATCGACATTAAAACCACGAGTGCAACTAGAATTTTGTTAAAGGAAAGCCTACTTTTAAACTCATCAAATTATAAACAATATACTACAGTTGATAAATGTTCTCGGTGTACGTTATAATGGATAGCGAAAAAATAACAAACACATAAGTGTATTTCTTACTGTTTGAAAGTAATTCAGTTAACAAATACATTTGTTTTAACTTATATTGCGCTCACAGCTACACAATTAATTGATTATACCATTATACCCAGGTTTTGAGAATTGTGTATTTTCTTATAGCAAAGCCACATCGGACTATATGCTGAGCCCACCGAGAGGAATCGAACCCCTGATTTTAGCGTTGTGAATCCGAAGACATACCGCTGTACTAGCGGGGGGCACCAGGTTTTGAACATCATAAGCCTTCATACTTACCACTGACCCAAGTGGGGACTAGAGATACATATTTGGTGATTTTCCCTAATATATATATATATATATACACACATATTTTGCCCAACTTTTAAAAGTACGCATAAAAGGGAAAGATCGAGTTCCCTTAGCCTTACACTTCGTAGAACGCACGTGATTAATATCAATACAGATGGAATTTCACGTGCTTGATTGTGATACTTATAAGGTGTTTAACAATCATACACAATTATAAATAATAAATATACCAGACAGTTGAGCCTTCTTGACAAGATAACTACGAGATATGTGTTTTTCATCGTAATTTTCACGTATTTTCGCGTTAGACTTCGAGCATTCTTAAAACAAACTTCGTTAATCTCATGAAGTATTTCTGATAACACGTTAATCCAGTTCCATATCACGATAAAATATTCTAAAGTCAGGGAGTCGGAAGGCAAAGTAGGCAACGCCCTCTGTACAAGTATGGATTTTTTAAAAAATGCGTCTATACCTGATAAATAATCATCTATATAGTTCACTTCTAACTCTCTCACCGTAAAACTTTAAACATAGGTTAATCATACTGAAATAGACCAATGGAGACAGTCGAATCGACAGAAGAGGTCCTGTCGCATATCAGTTTAGCCTTACAGATAGCATACCCTAATTACCCTACCCTCCCCCACATAAAAAAAAAGCAATCCAGCGTTCTTTTCTGGTCAGCGTATTATACGAAACTATCGTATTTAAATTAAAAGTATCCCAAAAGAATATCACATTACGATATAAGATGAATACATAATGGTAGGCCCCTCAGCAGGTAAGAATTAATATTTATAATACGTACACTGGTGAAGAATTCTGCTATTAAACTAAGCATGTATTGTCGTATGCATAGATATACGTCTTAAAGTTTCGAATAGTTGTTTCCACACACACAACTTACAGTAAAACTGCAGTTAGCCAAACACATTCTGTAGCATTAGCATTCGGATATCCAACCAGTCCAAAACAGCCTATACAGTACACATTTCCTAGTCTTCACACCAACGTTGTAGTCGACTAAGAATGAATAGTTTTTGTGAAATCAGCACATTTTCTCATTGCTATCAACTTATATTGTTTACAACAACCAGGAAATTGATATCTCTACAAAATAAAGAAGGCCCGGCATGGCCAGGTGGTTAAGGCACTCGACTCGTAATTCGAGGGTCGCGGGTTCGAATCCCCGTCGCATCAAACATGCTCGCCCTTTAAGCCTTGGGGGCGTTATAATGTGACGGTCAATCCCACTATTCGTTGGTAAAAGCTACACGAGGGCTATCTGCTGTAGCTATGCACGAAATTCAAAACCCAACCAAAAATAAACAAAACAACAACTCACTAAGCGTGGTAGCCATGACTCCATGAGAGAGAGAAAAAGAATAAAATCTTCTTTCAACACTAAAATTAAATTACTGTAAAACCATGACACGTATAAATGCGTGTGTAATATGGATCGTATGTTAGAGAGAGACAGGTTTTATAGTGGCTCTAAAACACTGAAATATCTCATGGAACTTATATTACTTGTGTTTGCTATTGGCAGACGTACATTCGTTCGTTGTTGTTGATTTGTTTGTTTTCTATTTAATATTACTACCGCTTGGGTAAACGTTCAGTTACATGAAAGTATGTATATGTTCTGTTACTTTATACTGTAACTTTTCCGTTTGAAGTTAGGCCCGGCATGGCCAAGCGCGTAAGGCGCGCGACTCGTAATCCGAGGGTTGCTGGTTCGCGCCCGCGTCGCGCTAAACATGCTCGCCCTCCCAGCCGTGGGGGCGTTATAATGTTTCAGTCAATCCCACTTTTCTTTGGTAAAAGAGTAGCCCAAGAGTTAGCGGTGGGTGGTGATGACTAGCTGCCTTCCCTCTAGTCTTACACTGCTAAATTAGGGACGGCTATCACAGATAGCCCTCGAGTAGCTTTGTGCGAAATTCCAAAACAAACAAACCGTTTGAAGTTTGTTTATCTGTTTGTTATTGAGCGCTAAGCTACATAGTGAGATATGCGTGTCGTGTCCACCACGGGTATCGAAAGTCAATTTTTAGCATTATAATTCCGCAGACTTTCTGCTGAGCCACTAGAGGGCTTATTTCTGTTACCGTTAACTTGTACCTGAAGTAGGCCTATTGCCAAAACGTTGTACAATAGTCATTTGTGATAAGACTATTAGAAGCAATTTAAATATTTATTCTTTTTTTTTTTCTCGTCAAAATTGAAAATTTCATTAAGTTAATTACTAGCAAATTTCAATATGATTCATTATTCCAGTTGTTTCACAGCTTTCCATAAAACGGGAGAAACTGTGGGTCTCACAAATAAAAACTTACCATTGGTCTAAACTTCATTTAGTCCGATGCTGATTCGCGAGATACGGCACTTTAAATACCCTAGTTCTGATCTAAACGTTTTTATCGAACTTGTTATTATCAGTCGGTTGTGCACTCGTCGCTTTCGGAACCACTGCGTGCTTTAACTGCGACAGTCCGAACGCATGCTATCAGTTCATCGCAATCCCCGTGCCAGGGAAAGTGAGCGCGTGCTCGCTTGCATCAGAGATGCAGACGACCGTCATTTTAACCTGGAATGATGTATAGTGACATCCACCAGTAAAAGCGCTTAATACAGACTATGTCTTTCCTGAAAAAACATGCACAATCACCCACTTTTCTAGTGGATGAACTGAAAAAGCTGTTTATTCGTTGACCGGTTTCACCGGGTTACGTTTTTCCAGCGATCTACCGTTCAAGGTAATCGTAAGTTTAACACAAAGACAACTTCTGACAAATGTACACACATTTCTCATATATTGCACACACAATAAAATATTCCTTCAAGCACGTAGATATTCAAATAAATAGGTCAGCTGTAAAGGTATGTGACCAAACTAATTAAATTTATTGGTACAAAGCTTTTGTCTAATAGAAGTTGCCATCTATCGATAAGTGTTGTTGTGTTTTTATTCTCAGCTATTCGAAGTAATCACTATAGTTCAATTAGGAAGATAAATGAATAATAGAGTAATTTTTATTATTAGCATCGATAAAAATTATGTCTCCTGCCTATTAACTTTTAAATTTTTTTCGGGAAAAATCAACAGATAATTAAAATAACCAATCCTTATTCTAATCGACAAATCAATTAATGATTTCTGCTTTCATTAAGCAAAAACGCCGCGTAACTATCGTCACAACATTCTCGTATATCGTACGAGATAAATCTAAATTTTAAGCAATGAATGTACTTACCTCAGTACCAATGGCAGAAACAGATAGTTTTTGTTTGTTTTGAATTTCGCGCGAAGCTACTCGAGGGCTATCTGCGCGAGCCGTCCCTAATTTAGCAGTGTAAGACTAGAGGGAAGGCAGCTAGTCATCACCACCCACCGCCAACTCTTGGGCTACTCTTTTACCAACGAATAGTGGGATTGACTGTGACATTATAACGCCCCCGGCTGAAAGGGCGAGCATGTTTGGTGCGACGGGGATTCGAACCCGCGACCCTCAGATTACGAGTCGAGTTCCTTATTTTCCTGGCCATGCCGAGCCTGGTTTAGTCATGAATGCCGTCTTTTAACAGACTAACAAGGGGTTATCAGGTATACGCTGCTAACCATTTGCGGTTTTTTTCAACAATTTTTAAACACGAGTCGTATTCATACTCGCTTTTATTTGTTTTTAAGCACCAACCTATATAATGAGTTATATGTGTTCTGCCAACCATGAATATCTCGTTCTGATTTTTAGATTTGTCTGTACACTTACACCTTTCCGACTAAGGGGATAATTTATTTGTTTTTTAATTGAATTTTGCGCCAAGCTACACGAGGGCTTTATGCGCTACCCTTCCCTGATACACTAGAACAGTGGTTCCCAACCAGGGGTGCGAAATAACATTTGTTTTGGCCACTTTCACCTTTATTCTTAAATAAATAATTACTGTGAGGGGTGCGAGAACATATTAAATTTTTTTAGGGGTGCGGGGCATAAAAAAGGTTGGTAACCACTGCTCTAGAAGAAAGGCAACCAGGGAGCGCCACCCATCGATAACTCGAGGACCACTCTTTTTCGAACGAAAAGTGGGATTGACACGTCACAGCTGAAAAGTCGAACATCTTCGGTGACGGGATTCGAACACGTGACCCGTAGCTTACGTGTCAAAATTCCCACTCACTACTCACAATGCCAACAGCGCTCATATTAGTTGTTACTCATTCAAAATTGTTTGAGCCACGTTATGTGAATAGTGTAATTAAATTTTCCTGTGTGCTACAATAAGTGTAATTTATGCCTTTTGTTTTGTTAAATGGTCACTGTCTTAGAAAATGTTACAATGAGCTATCCTATAGACAATAATACTACTTTATTATTGACTGTCAAGTTTAAGGGTTTATAAGAAAGATACAGTTTTACTGTGTAAGTTCCCAGGCGTCTTGGGATAAGTTTAAGGGTTCATGACACTAAAACCCAGGATTCGGCCTCTACAATGGGCTTTTCACTTTTAACAAAAGACGGTCTTGTTGTTCATTAAAATATCAGTTTGTTATTATTAATAGATCGATGTCTTACATGTTATAAAACTGTAAGGAAAATATGTTCAATGTGCTGTAAGAAAAACAAGTATCACACTTTATCACTTATTACGCATATTGAGGTAAAAACCTACACGAATAGCCAATCCTAGACTATAACGGCCAGGTGGTTAGAGTGCTTTACTCGCAGTCTGAGAGTCGCCCTTTCAACCGTGGTGGCGTTATAATGTGACAGTTAGTCCCACTATTCGTTGGTAAAAGAGTTGGCGGTGGATGGTGATGACTAGCTTCCTTTACTATACTTTTTTACTGCTAAATTAGGGACGGCTAGCGCAGATAGCCTTGGCGTAGCTTTGCGCGAAATTCGAATCAAACCAAAAGCAGATTATAATCGAACACTCTTAAAAAAACAAAAAAATGTGTGTTTTCTTATAGCAAAGCCACATCGGGCTATCTGCTGAGCCCACCGATGGGAATCGAACTCCTGATTTTAGCGTTGTAAATCCAAAGACATACCGCTGTACTACCGGGGGGCAAAACAAAAAATAGGTGACCATCAAACTAGACTTCCTGTTAATAGGGCAAATAATATTGATAAGCGTACGAAACTAGTACATGGACATTGCCCTGAATTGGGTCGGAGTAAACTTCGACCCTAGAGTTGTAGCCATACCAACCTACACTGCATGATCATGTCAGTAAAGGAAGGAGGAAGAGGTCAAAGAGCACCTGACCTTGCTGGTTGCATACGATAACCCAAATCCCGAGAGAAAGAGAGAATCATACACTCTCCTACACTAAAAGTTAAATATACTCGTCACTAATCTTTATTCACAACTAAACATAAAAATATTATATATTACGTGACTATTATATCTTCTGGTCAACTGATTTGGATTTGCTTGGTTTGTCTTCCGTGATGACGAGAAAATCCGCTTGTAGAGAAAAATATATATGTAAAAACGGCTAGTATGGGTTGAGAAAATTTTTTATGTACAGGAGCGAACAAAGTTTCGACCTTCTTCGGTCATCGTCAAGTTCACAAAGAAAGAGAGAGGTAACTGACCGATAGATGACCAAAATAAACCAATACAAAGGAACACCTTTATACCTATTTTAATAAATATAATCAAACATCTCAGCACGCCCCCCAGTGGCTCAACGGTATGTCTGCGGACTTACAAGGCTAAACACCGGGTTTCGATACCCTAGTGGTGGGCAGAGCACAGATAGCCCATTGTGTAGCTTTGTGTTTAATTCAAAACAACAACAACATCTAAGCACTCCCTCTACATTCCTACACTCGGTAACACAACCCCCTTCAAACATGTGGTCAGCTATCGGTCAGTTACCTCTTTCTTTCTTTGTGAACCTGACGATGACCGAAGAAGGTGAAAACGTTGTTTGCTCCTCTATATACAAAATGTTCGCAACCTATACGAGCCGTTTTTGCATATATATTTGGTTTGTCTTGAATTTCGCGCAATGCTACCCGACTTCTATCTGCGCTTGCAGACCCTCCTGTACTTCAATACGCAGTTGCAATCACTCAGGTTTTCCAACATAGAAGAAAGTCAACTACAATTCCATAAGAGAAACAGATTATTTCGGAAATTGCATTGGAACGTTTTGGAACTATAGGAGAAACTTGAATTTATTTAAGTTTTCATACATGAATTCTGGGCAAAAATTATCAGTGACTTCGTTACCAACAATTTCAATGTACCCAGTAACTGAAATTATACCAACCGTGCAATTACGAACAAGATTTATAATGTGTTTAGTACACAAGTCTGAATTTTAAAAAGAATAAAAAACATAAATCAGTACGCAATGCAACACAATGTTTTTGCACACTTTTCATCTTACTTTACCATGCCCATAAGCCAGGGTGAGCGCATACACCTTTCTATCATAAGTTTCTCATTCACTCTTTCATAATTCCAAATCCATGTATAAATGTTTTGTTAAATGTGTTTAAAACATTTATCTTTATTGAGCGTGTTTTCTTATAGCAAAGCCACATCGGGCTATCTGCTGGACCCAAGGAGGTGAATCGAGCCCTTGATTTTAGAGTTGTAAATCCGTAGACATACCGTTGTATTAACGGGTGGCATCTGTATTGGAAACCAATAAGTTAACCAAAGTAACAGCAAATATTTAATGAGATAAATAATAAAGGGCACTCCACTTATTATTATCTGTGTGAGATCCCGGAATGGCCAGGTGGTAAAGGTACTCGACTCGTAATCCAAGGGTCGCGGGTTCGAATCCCCGTCGCACCAAACATGCTCGCCCTTTTAGCCGTGGAGGTGTTATAATGTGATAGTCAATCCCACTATGTTGGTAAAAGAGTAGCCCAAGAGTTGGCGGTGGGTGGTGATGACTAGCTGCTTTCCCTCTAGTCTTACACTGTTAAATTAGGGAAGACTAGCGTAGATAGTCCTCGCGCGAAATTCAAAAACAAAGAAAACAAACAGCTTGTTCTCCCCCCCCCTCCTCTTTGAGCTTCTTACGTTTCTGGCTATCTGACTTGTTTTGACAGACATAAACCCTGCGCGTTAACTTTAACTAACATGACCTCAGCTTAATAAGAGAACAATTATATAACATGCTATAGCAAAACCTATCATGATCTAACCTGATGATATAAAAAGATGAAACATGACATTCGTGGTTTCAACAATTTATTTTGTGGTACTGGCTTAATATCTAGTAATTTCTAATGTATATTATGCTTCATTATATGTATATATAATAGCCATATATTTCAAATCACACTTTGTGTCTTCTGAACTGTTGATTGTAAGTATATATATATAAATACATGGAAATGCTTCTTTTCAAGAATACATTGTCAAAAGAATTCCTCTTTTTTTTCTTCTTTTGCAAATCCTAAAATTTAATATTGATTGTGTGTTTTCTTTTAGCAAAGCTACAAAGGCTATCTGCTCAGCCCACCAAGGGGAATCGAACCGCTGTACTAGCGGCGGGCTTTAATATTAATATCAACAATAATTCGTCAGTCTTCATGTGTGCAGAAGGTAATGTATAGAAATTACAGTTGTCAAAAACTGCACAGTTTGGTAGCAATCTCTTCTTGCGTTCAGTACAACGGTAACATCCAACTGAAAAATATCCCCGTTGATACTCAGCGAACTAAATGCTTTATTGTGCTGGATGCGCCTATTGCATCGAAACCCAAACATTGTTACCAACAATGTATCGTAGTCAAGTTCCTTTGCAATGTAATTTTTCTTATTAAAATAACACCTGGAGTGACAAAAGATGGTTGTAAACGGCCCACGAGCCAATCGTATTACACACATGCTTTGGTCCAAGAAATTGGGTTGACTGCACGTTTTTCGTTAATTCGTCACTATTTTTTGAATTGTTCAATGGACAACTGGTAGTATGAATACAATAAACATCCAAGAAACATAAAATTTTAATTTTCGTCGTGTAATGAGTACTGCTGTACAATGGGAAGCACAATCGCGTGTTAGGCCTTACGCTGTATATGTATTTTAAATTACATATGAATATTCACTTAATGGTGTCCTAGTTCAACCAACTATTACTTATATTTACCTTGGACAAAACTCATAAAGTCAAGTCACAGGTAACACTTCACTCATTTGCAAAATGGGAGCCAAACGTGATGCAATATCCAATGTTACAAATATGAAATCCTTAAATCATATTAAAACGTACACATATGAGGATTTGAAGAAGACGTGGGTATAATTTTTAACCATATAAATAACAACTACTTAGACTTTAACAATTTAGCCTGAATGTTTTTATAATGGTAATTGACTGGTGGACCTCTGGGTCACTTGAGCTACTGGGCTCTGTAAAGTTTACCCTTACGCCACCACTTTATTTGGGATTTGCAAGTAAAATTTATACAGCTTCCACATTATTAAACTGAAACATCATTTTCAAAAATACCACTGTTCCAAGCCAGATATTATGATATCAAACAAAGCAGGACTAAGTTTAGAACCTTGGAAAAAATCACTGTTTCATCAGTTTATATTTTAATACACTAATTTTAGTCTTTTAGCAAGTTACACAGCCAGTTGAATATATTATCTTAATATCTCAAGTTTTACTATATCTAAAACAAGTCATCAATACAAATAGTATCAAATGCAGCTTCAATCTTAAAAATAACACAATTGCATTTATTTTATTAGCCAAGACAATATCAACTGATTCCTAAAGAACAACTAAATAATCCATCGTACTGAATCCATATTCAATGTACTAAATAATTTAGGGTTTTATCACGTGTTTAAATGTCTTGATAAAATATGACAGTAAAGAATACAATGCTAAGTGGAAGATTAGGAAAACCAGAGGGTTTAAGAATATGAATCAATCCTGGTAACTTCCAAATAGATGAACCACTCTCACTGTCCAATTATCATAAAAATAAGTTAAGAAAAAATTTAGAGCAAATGTGTCTTAAGATGATGTATCGTGGAGTATGTAATAAAATCATTTGTCGCTTTTGTGAAGAGCTTCCTGAACTCCAATTGGTGTGAATGGATCATTTTTTGGGTCAAATGATTATTTGTTCAAATCCTCTGAAGTAAGTGTAATCAAATCTCTACTAGATTAAAGAGCAAGTTTGCTGACAAGAGTGGAATAAAATGAAGCACAAACATCAGATTTTTTTCAGATGGTTAAATAATTAGTTTTTCTTCCTTGTGAAGTCAGGAAATATCCCTTGATATGCTTTTATAGGGTAGAAACCATTAAAATAGGCCACAAACCAGAGAAAGAGAAGTGAATTTATAAAACAAAATGGAGCAGAATTTCTCCAAATAGCTCATTTCCAGACGTTTATACACCATTTGATTCCAAAACGGGGGGTTTACCAGTTAACTTAAAAGAAATACTTGGATAGATGTTCAAAGACTCAACGAGCAAGAAGTACACTGCCTGCTACCACGGAACACGAAAATAAACTTTTTACAAACCTAACAAAGTGAAAGAAAAACTACACAACCTAAATTTAAAGTTCAACGCTGACATCTGGTTGAAAAAAATATCTGGTGTGACAAAAAGGGACACTCAGTGTTTAAACTTAAAAATGGCAACTGAATTCCTTTATATTTCCAGAAAATAAAAAAAAAATAACACATTAGCCAGAAAAGGGGCAAGTACTGGCAAAATTAACTATCCTAAGTGTCGGAAAAACAAACGTAAAGTAAACGTAACACCAAAGGCAGCAGTAATAACAGTAAGATTAAGTATTGACAATTATCCTGTACAAGGATCAACTTCAGTAGACTATCCATTATTGAGAACAACGACAAATCCCTTTTCATTAATTAAGAAAATGATCAAATATTGAGTGAAACCACAGCAAGAATGGTTAGCATTTAAACTGACACAAGGAATAAGGAAGGAATTGCCACTATCAATCAATGATACACAATTGCAATATAAAAAGGTAAAGAATGAATGTAAACGTTAAGAATGTTTATATTTTATAATATTATGTAAACTAATAATTATACATAGCTTATAAAGAAGATAACATTGTTAATGGAAATTGGGAAAAACTTTAAAATAACACGAAATATTGAAAACGTTTTTCTGAGAATGTGGATTTTAATAAGTTTAATATTCCATAAATGCTTTGTAAAATTATCATTTAAAATCCTCAGTATTTACAAGGAAACATTAATTAATTATAAAAGTTTTGAAATGAGAGAGTTTTGATTGACTTTTTTTAGTAGACTTTTGTTTCAATAACTGTAAGCATTCGTCACTGACACAACGTAGTGTGTAAACTATCCTTGGAATAAAATGTCGGTAGTGCTATCAGAAGACAGATGTTGTTTGACTACAGATTGTCATAAAGTCGCTCGCTTACAGTGCCCAACATGTATAAAACTTGGGATTAGCGATTCCTATTTCTGCTCACAAGTAAGTTAATTTAAAGTTTATTTATCAAAATTCAAATACTTAACGGTTTTAAAAATCAACAGAAGAATGAAAGAGGTCATCATGTGCTCGTGGTGTAGTTGAGACTAAGGGTTAATAATAGTAGACATTGGGAATAACGTAGATTCCACTAATGTTTCGACTAGAATTTAGAAATAAATTTGTTATTAAACAAACGTAATTATGAATAATGAAGTCTACATGATGAAAGGACTATACAATTTTATCTTTTCATCTTATATATTTTGCGGTTTGATCTCCTGAATTTCTCTTTTGAATAAACATTTATAAAGGTATATTTGTATAATATTCATATTAGAGAATAAATATCATTGTGATTTTACCATACAATTCAATAATGTGTTACCTAAACACAGCCTAGACATTTCCTTTGACTAATGACACACCCTTCTTCAACCAGTATTTGTCAGCTTTCATGGTCACTTCACACTTTTGCCTCACATTTCATGTGTACTTCTTTCATATGAAATTACCATTTTATTAATTATTGTAAAAATGGCCAAGTTTTTGGGTGTTTTGTAATTTACTAGGTACCTTATTTGTTATACATTGAATGACATGTCTGCATTGTTATATTTTTAATCTATGGTTGCAAGCCCATTGGTAATCTTAACTTATTTCTTTTCTCCAGACATACCTTCTAATGCATACATATGTTTCACTAATTAACAGTAAGTGACCTCGAAAAGGGTGTGTTAAATTACAGTGAAATATCTTGGAGAAGGAATTTTGACATGCTCTTAAAACTTTCCACTGAATGTGTAACCATGATGAATAGAGCTAATTTAAATTTTTTGTTCTATTTATAGAAGTATAAAGTGTGAAAATACAATTACTAATTATTCTAACAATTAGACCAGTCTGATGAATCGCCTAAACTTTTGCTCTTCCAAAATTCTACTTTCTCTTTAAATAATTCTGTAGTGCACACACCCTGTACTAAGGGTGCCTGAGGATTATGTTGATAATAGTAATATTACTAAATTTGTAATTTCTGATGTACCAATAATTGTTTATTACTATTCTTTACTGTCCAAGGATGCTATATTAAGTTATGAATTATTTATTGTGGTACAATAATTTATTTTTAAAATTTATTCTGCTTGAACATTTCATGTGTAATGAATCTATCCAAGTTACTGAAAGAGCAGTGGATTCTTTTCTGTGCAATGCAGTTGTATGAACTGGATTAAGTTTTGAATTATCTCATTCTCGAAAGAAAATTTTCAAGGTTTATAGTGAAAAAAACAACAGCATTTTTATAGTTCTTGTATTATTTTCTCTTTTTATTCTTGGAAAAAACAGATTAACTATTGATCAGAAAGAGAGCTGAGGATTTAATATACAGTGGAACCCTTCTAAAGCAGCCACCTTCAGGACTGAGACACACTGGCCTGATTAGAGGGTTCCACTGTACATAATTAGGGATTATGTAAACAAAAAAGGGACTGTGATTGAATGACTGCTTTTAAGGGGTGGCTGCTTAGAGGGGTTCCACTGTATTTGATTATCAGTTTTGAGAGCCCCCATTAATTAATTACAGTGTTTTTCAAACAGTGGTAGGCAGAACATCTTTTCTGTGACAAAGGCAGAGTGACATGGGTTTACGATTAAGACCCCTACTCCCTATCTCCATCACCTCCAAAACCACCAAAGGAAAAAAAAAACGAATAACTTTAAGGCTAAAATTGAGCAGAGCCCATTATGTAGCTTTGTGTATATCAACACACAGCAGTGTTTCAATTATTTGGAATTACAGCAGATAGGATCAGAAGTTTGATGAAACAATTCTTGGAGTAATCAAAAGCAGTAAGATTAAAGAAAACAATAGTTTTGATTAACAAATTAGATTTTATTTTCAGTTAATTGATTGGTTTACGTGACATCACTCATTGTAATTGCTGTGTAAAGGTATGTCAGTTATGTTGATTAATGGCTTAAATTGTCCAGTCATAATCAGAAGCTAAATATTTTTTTGTCAAAACTTGCAACAAAACTTTATTTTAAAATTTGACAAAGTTATTCGTTTTTTGAAATAGTGTAACACATCTGTCATCCAAGTATGTTATTGAACATTTATGTGTTTAATCTGAGGTAGTGGTATAAGTGTCAGTGTGTGTGTGGTATTAGCAAGAATTAATAGAGGATTTTATGATGTAAGGTTAAAGGCAACAAAGGATGTTCGGTCCATCTAGGTCATTGTATCCACAAAATTAAACTAAATACTAAAAAACTCAAAACCAACTCTTGTTCTTCAAATATCTAGCAAGCTTTACCTTAAATTCCTTTTGGCTGAACTCCTTCGAACCATACATGCGGGAGAATATTATGTATAATATTTATGAGCACCTGACATGTAGTTTTGTAAGGTAATATTGACAGTTGAGAGAATTGATGTGCATTTAGGGTTCTTATGAAAGTACTTTTTAACAAATCATTTCTTCAACATAGATAAACATGTTTATTCTCCCTCTGATCATTAAATAATCATGTTTTCACTTAAGAAAATGTTTATGAATTTATTTGCAGTATTTACTTTAGTGTATCAATAAATAATAAGTATTTTGGAGCATTACAAAATTCGTGTTAAAATGCAATTTCCTTATGTTGATATTTGTTGGACACATTGTTTGGACAAAAATATTTAACCATAAGTGATAATTTATTAATTCACAAATCAGTTATAAAATGTTTTGGTCTATATTCTTAAACTGTCATAAGTTTTGGTGTTCGAATGCGTCAGTGAATAGTATTTATTATGCATTTACTGTTAAACCAGATAGTTAACTAGTAGTTATAATTTGTCTGGATTATATACATGTGGGTGTACAAGTCATACAAATGAGGAAAGTGTCGGTATTTAAGATGTATTAAAGAACGTTCACTATCTACATGCAATAAAAGCAAGTATTGTGTATGTCACTAGCTGAAATGTACAACATTACATTTTGATAGAGAAGCCAAAAATTATTCTAGACTTGAAGTTAACAGTTTGTTTTGAAAAGAAGCAGACAGCATAAGTTTGAGTCAGTATCACTTAATATGATGAAAATATGTAGAATTTCATTTAAATGTATTAAATATTTACAAATAAATAACTCCTTGATGTTTGGGTAAGAGACCTTGATTTCTTTGTACCAACTCTAGGCTATACTTACATAGTAAAATTTCACTAATAAAATCTAATTTATAAAGCACGTGTTTATAGATTACTCATAATTTGACAATTTTTTTTTATTTTCTTGTTCACAACCAGTACACAGTACTTTACCAGTAAATGTCATGTGTAAGATTATAATAACAGGTGAAATGCTGCGTGTCAGTTTTTAATTTCTGATGCAATGCCACATATTATTATTTAAACTTGAAGTGTTGGTTATGGGATAAAGCATGAAATGTCACTTAATAAGACAGTCTGTATTGCACTAGTTCATAGTGTCAGTGTTTACTGATTCACACCCACATGTTTGTCCAGTTACATTCTGAAACAATACCATAACAGGATAAAAGACGTCCTGTATCACAAATGAGGCAGAGACTAATTTGTTAAAGCAGTCAGGTTATTGGGAATATTAATTTTTTAATGCTGTTTATCTACTTTTACAATCTTTAAATAGCTTCTTAACAAAACATTTGCTGTAATTCTTTTTGAAATTCATTTGCGTGCACTTGTCAGTAAAATGCAAACAGTTTATGCTTTAGAGAAATACACTAAAGAATGAGTGTTGATATTATATAATTCAACATGTGATTTATAACAGAACTACACATACTAGAAGCTAGTGATAAATGTGAGTGAATATCTTGTATGTGATATAAATATTACAAATAATTTACAATTATACATCATTTGTAAAGTATGTTTTGGTAGTGAAATATAAACTATATGAATGTGTGTCTATATTTATTCATAGGAATGCTTTAAAGGAAACTGGGAGATACACAGACAAGTACATAAAAAAGCAAGTATGTGAAAGTCTTATGTAATTTAACTAATAAATTGTTATATGTACAACATGTTTTCACTAACCCATTAGATATATGGTTATTGGTATGTATGTACAGTTTAAAATTATTTTTTTATCTTCACACTAATTACACAAGAGTAAGTTTTATGAGAAACTTGTCAGCTATTTCATTCACCTAAGGTTTATGAAACTCCATGAAATAATATAACTGTTTCTGTAAATAGTGTTTGTGTGAGGGGAAAGAGATGCGATCTTTACATAATAACAAGTGCTCACTGTAACTAAAAAGGTGTTTTTATAGAACTTTCAATACGAAAACAAATGAAATACTTTATTATAACAACAAATTACACTAATAATAACAGTCTTGAAAATGTTATAATGTTGTGACTTAATCATCAATTTTAACTTAAAAGTGATAGTGGACTTGACCAGTGTTACCATTGATCTCAGGATAATACAAGTTTTTCAGAAAGTCACTGTGCAGTTTTGTAATCATATTTATTCAGTCTATTTCAAGCTGGCAACTGATAGCAGTGTTTAGAAACAAAATAAGAAGGATCCAAGTATGTATTGATGCCAACGGGAGTCACTTTCAACATTGTTTATAATCGTCATTCATATTTACCTCCTGTGTTCTATATTGAAACATGTCTGTTAATAAATATGTAAGTGCACAGTGACTTTTCGAACACCTTGTATTTTGGAATTACATATTTGGTGAAATAATGGTGACAGGAATAATTTAATATATTAAGTGTGGTTAATAATTTGATAATTGTTTTATAGTTAAATAAAAAAACAGTGGTAGCAACATTACTATCATTATTAATTCTTTTGATTGCTAAAGAAGTTCTTAAGTCTACACTGACAGGAACTTTGACTAACATCATTACTGTTATTATAGAATACCTAAATACAGTGTACTGACAGGAACTTTGACTAATATCATTACTGTTATTATAGAATACCTAAATACAGTGTACTGACAGGAACTTTGACTAATATCCTTACTGTTATTATAAAATACCTAAATACAGTATACTGACAGGAACATTGGACAAATCATTGCTGGCTGATAACTGACATACTTGAAAAAATTATAATGGTAGAAACATTAAAAACTTGATTAATCATCCTGAATGTTTACAAATACAGTAACACCCAATTTAGTGTTCTGGAATGGTTTCTGAGAACAGAACTCTAAATGAATCACCTATAAACACAGTCATTTTACCATTAATAATTTACACGAAGATGTGAAACTGAAGGCATCGTTTCTTACCTGTGAATAATGTGTAAGTGGCTTATTGAGGTACCGATAAATTTAAAGTAAATTACTCGCTACAATATTGTGATTACTGGAAAACAAAGTTTTATTAGTTTTCAATCTTGTTTGGTTGCAGAGCCATCAAACAGAAAATCATATCCCTCTTATCGTGGCCATCTGTCGAATCCTTTCAAGATTTGTAAATATATGATCACATTTATATTTACAACTATATTGATTATAACCAATAGACAGGCAAAAAAAATGTACTTTTTTCACATAGGAATGATATTTTGTAGATGAATAATGTTTTAATGGTTCACATTGTGTTGCTAGAAATGCCAGAAAAACTGATAGTTATGGGACACTGTCTGGTTTTTTGCATGATATTATTGTACGTTCATTGTTGCATTACTTTATTAAATAAAAATTTTGTGCACTGTTACCATTAGTAAGAAAAAAGTAGTGTTCAGAGTCATGGTTTTCATAATTCGTTTTCTCTCTCATGAAAAAAAATCGAGATTAGAGCTCTGTAACAAATCAGTTTAAATTGGGGTGTCACTAAGCAGGATTTTACTACACTTTAGAAAAGGATCATTAGAGAAATGTGATTGATAATTCAGGTTACACAGAATGTTTTTAAAACAGTATTCATTGTTTACACTTCCATAAATCAAATTTTATTTTTGCATATCATGAAGAGCATTTCAGGTAATTGAGTAGAAGAGAAATATTTTAAACCAACAATGAACTTATAAGAATTATTTCACATAAACATTTCTTGTTATGAAATGCCAAGAAATTTGATGTCAAATTAAACGTGTCTCAAAATCTTGAAATAAATTTAGACATGGCTATAATTTGTATTGGTATATTAGTGCAATATTCTATATGCTAGACAGTTTTATAAACAAGAACCTACTGTGACAAGTATATATGTATATTTTTGTACTTTTTAATTTCTTTATTTTAAAAAATGTAAAATAATGTGTGCTGCTTTCATCATTTTTCTATAGTCTATGAAGGGAATTTTTCACAGATCCAAAACAGGAAGATGTTAATTATACTTCTGTATCCACTGTTAATTAGATCTAACCATTATTTTATTTCATTTGTTTTTTTTGTCAACTTAAGATTAGTTTTATTTAATACCATGTTTCTTTTAATCTGCACATTTCTTTTTTATCCTTTAGTTTGTATGTGTTTTTATTTCATGATGCACTCTCTTTGTAGGTTTATATGGAAGTAGGTAAACCTTGTTGGAACTTCATTTTGTTGTATTCTGTTGTCAGGCTGTGTTTCATGTTGTTATTTTGATGTTTCTTGTGACAAGTTTTAAGGATGTTTTGTTTCATTGAATATTAAAATACTGATTAACTACTGTAACTTTGTTTCAGATTTGGTCAGAAAGCATTTTTCTAAGCTCTAAACCCTAAACTTTTTTTTTCATTTCTGTAAGACTATGCAAAAAAAATCTCAAGAAATTATAACTAAATTTCTCAACTAGAGTTGGGTGATTTAATTATATAATCTATTACCTGTGAAGCAGTGATTACTTATTGATCAGTGTCGCATGAAATTTGTGTTTGGTATTGTAACTGTTTTCCATTATTTTGACAAACAATCAAAATCACAATTAACTCAACTTTCTAATCAGAACAAATATAACATTTTCAGTTTTATAAAATAAAAATTTTAAGCTTTCAAAAGAATATTAGAAAACATAAGAACCAGTGATTAAAATCTACAAGAAAAGTTAAGCATGTTTAATTAGTTCTTAAAACATGCTACAATTAAATTTTTTCAAAATTTTCAATGCTACAAATCCATACAGATATCACAAGTATTTTTGCAGAAGCTACATACATGTCTATAAAGTCAAATTTCAAATTGTTTCATTCAGTAATTTTCATTGTAGTTTTTTGTTGTTGTGCAAAGTAATAAAAAAACCTATGCAACAGATGTCTCATATTGACACATGTCATAGAATTAACCTTGTGAAATAAGATAAATCAATGTTACATTGAAAATTTAAACAACTTTATTAATGTATGTCAGTAAATGTCATCAAAAGTGTTAATATTACACAAGTTTTAATTTCAAAAGAAAATGTTAGTGAATTTTCAGTCGTTACTTCATTGTATCCCACGGCATTTCCTTGCTCTTAGTTACCCATTTTATATTTTTTTTCTACCTGCATATAATTTTCTAAGTGTGCCACCACTTACAAAACTATACATATTTCTAATCCATAACAGAAATATATAAATATCCAAATTTCTTTCTTTTATTAATATATTAAAGAAAAAGCCCAAACTACTTCCCTGCTTTATCTGTATCATTTTGTCTTTCGAAAAGTTTCTTTGGTATTTCTGATGAATCATTTTAACCACATAAAGAACAGATTCATTTAAGAATATCAGATTATTTTTCTGTGTCTTTTTATGCTTACTATAAGTTTCTCAAATTTCATTAAGATATATGAAGAACATTCATAGTTATAGTATTTGTAGTTTCATGATTAAAAAGTTTGTGAAAATGACAATCTGAGTTCAAAAGGTCAAGGGGTAACAAGTTTGACATCTGAAAGCATTAGTTTAGTTTTTAATTTGGAAAAATAATTTGCATGTTGGGTAAAAGTTTGTTGATAGGATTTGTTTTAAGTCTCATTTACCATTACTGATATCCCTCAATAATAAAGTTCTAGAATCTGGATAAAGATCTTGATGGCAAAGGTCATTAAGTCCATCAAGGTCACCCACCAAGATAACTGACTATACTAAATGTAGTCTTTTATATATACACAGCCATCCAGCAAAAGTTACAAAAGATTTTAATTTTATATTTTAGGTTATCTATATGAGTGAACAATGAATTTTAAAGTTTCACATTAACCATTTTATTTTGAGATCAAAAGTTTAAATTTGTATTATTATTTGTTACATTCTTTCCAGGAAATGATAAACAAACCACAGAGTATATCCCATGGCCAGGATTTCAGTTCACTGGAAAGTTGAGACCTTTTCCCAAGGTACGTAACAACATTGTTATTATTATTTCTAAAAACTTGCTGCTGTAAAAATATTTTTGATATATGTTTTACATGTTTTACTTACTAAAAAATTCTTCTAATATATATATGTATGTGTGAACTTTTTAAACAGTCTCAACTAAACTTTGAAGGCAGTATGTCATCCCCTGAAGCCCTTTGTTTTCTACATGCATTCAATTGGATTTTGGGCTAATTTTAGCATAAAGTTGCTCAGCAATTTTGGCAAAATAACCTGATATGAATCTGTAAAGTTTTTCTTGTAGTAATATCATTGTAATTAATATTTACTGCAAACTTTCTATCATTTACAATATTGTGTATGTTTTACATGTTTACTTAATTCTGTGTCTATCTGCCTTTGATGAATGTGATATTTGTTACAGTAGTTGTTCCAGCTAGTCTGGGCATATCTACGATAATAAAAGTGTGAAAGTGTGTGTGTGTGTGTGTATGACTATAGCACCAAGAGGAAAGAACCAAGAAACCTGAAATTTTGCACACATACTAAATGAACCCTGAGGGTGTGCACCTGGGTATTATTACTTATCACGTATGTGCATGCTTGTGCACATCTTCTTAATGAGACAAGTTTGCAGAAAACACATAAAGAAAGAAGTGGTTCCTTATATAACAGATTACACCAACAAACCACAGACAGACAAGCACATGTGTATGTGCTCATCTTTTTAAAGAAGCGGTTTAGTAAAAAAAACCATATAGTAAAAAGTGGTTTCTTGTATAACTTCTAATATATAGGAAAGCCAGCACATATAAGCCAGTGCATATTGGTAACAATGACATATCACATTGCTTAGCGATGTAAGTATAACTTAATATTGTTGTTGAGAGTCCATGTGCTGCAGTATAAAATGAAATATATAAATTATGAGATTGAAAAAAAATTTTGATTTCTTAATTGAGAGTATCTGTTGATTAGCAAAGTTTTATTATCATTGTTTAAGTTTAAAATTGGATCAGTATTTCTACTTTTGTGATATATTTAATGCACTTATCTATAAGCTAGGTTATGTCTTTACTTTAGGCTTATTTACTAATTTCTTAAGTTCACACTAACATTCATTACACTTACAATTTTTCATGGCAGCTCCCTTCAAGACCTTCATGCATCCCTGTCACTAAAATTGTAATGGGAAGACATTAATTGAATGGTAAAAATTGCAGTTAATTCTGATAAAATTAATTGATAATAAATAATTCTTAATTTACTGTAATTTATTTACTTTTTTATGATTTTGGGAAATTAAGTTTTTAAACTATTTTTGGCTGTTTTCCAACAATAAAATAGGTTCAGGATATAGACACTGGCAGTGATCGAGAATATACCAACATAATAAATAGAGTAAAGTTGGGTACTTTGGCTAGTTTTTAAATAAAATGACTTGATATGTAACTGTTTTACAAGTAACATTTAAAGGTCAACTTTTAAGATGGATTAATGAGTTATTTAAAGTTATTTGTTTAAAGTATTTGTGCCACACACAGTATTTTTGCATTGGCTTTAAAAACTGTACAGGTATTAATTTCACATTTTAGTGAATAGAAGTTCCAAAGAAATATGTTTAATTATTTTTTTTTAATGTGAATGGTTTTCAATTTATGAAAAAATAACTGACACTTAAAAATATGAACTTAAAGCTGTAGTAAAAATAAAATTGAAACACCCATTGAACTAATGAAAATGAGGGAATGATTAATGTATAGATACATTTTAACAACAGTGAAACTCAAACCATATGCTCTCTGATTCATGGTCTTGAATACTAACCAAGTAGTTTAAGGCAATTAGAGTTTGGGAAGTATGCACTCAGGTAGCTAGTAGAAACGGGCTTTAGAGTCCCTGTGTAGCATACCTGAGAACCCCTCAAAATTTAAGTTTTCAGAGGCTGAGAAGGTTGGAGGTTTTGAGTATGGACAGACAGATGTACAGACAAGGTTTTTTGTACTGTAGACATTCAGGTCAGTTTAAAAACCCCTTATAATATATAATTTCAAGTAAGGAAACATTTTAATCATCACATTTGAAAACTATCCATTAAAACACACTTGACTTCTGTATTAACATGAAGCATTCTTGCTTATTACAAATATCTCAGTTTAGAGCTTTCCTTTTAAATGTTTTGTAATACACCAGTGACATCTGATGTTGAGTTGTTCTTACTGTGCTAATGATAAGCTGGACATTTGAGTTTGCACTAGTGTTTTAAAAACTGAGTGTGAGAAAAGGAAAGATGCTGTACTCCATCTGTTATAAGAATAAATTATCTCACATGCAACCAGATAATGTAATTATTGAATGTACAGCATCATTTTGAAATTTGGTTGTTGACTGATAATTAACTTTTTTGATACTGCAGACTCCTAAACGGGAAGTACCAGACTTTATTCAACGACCAGACTATGCAGATCACAAAAAGGGTGAGTTGTTTAAACTGTAATAAAAGCTTGGTTACAAATTGGAAATCTTTTTGCTGCTTTTCAATTTGAGAATCAAATATTCATTGCTTTTTAAAGTATATGTCATAATTATTGAATTTAGCATTTGATGCATATTTTCGTTTCTCAAACAAAAGAAATTTAAACACTGGGAGTTAATCACAGAGATTTAGCAACAAAATCCAAAATTGATGTATTTTAAAGATGGCTGGTATAGGTTTTAAAACTTTAATTAAAATAAAGTACAGAACAACATTTTGACCTTCTTAGGTCATCTTCATGATTGTCTTGAGGTATTTATATTCAATCCGACTTCTATCTGACATCTCTATCAATGTTTCCTTCAGCTCTTTGAGGATGAGTTAAGAATTTTGCTGAAATCTACCTCATCAGAATGTCTCTACATTTTTTATTGGTTTTCTGGCTGGTTTATTGTTAGGATTTAATGCTTGAGATGCTTTATTAGAAGGGGTTCTCTAACTGTTTTCTGTCCTCTAGGAGTTATGGAAAATTTTTCTCCGTTCCATGTTATTTGCTCGAATTGAAGAGACATTAGAATCCTGATTGATACAGCCTGTTTACATTCTTTGTCATCATTGGTTTCCTGCCTTCTCTCTTTTCCATTATTTGGGAGTATCAGCCTGTAATGTTTCTGAACACTTTACCTCAGTTCCTAGGTCTGTTTGTTCCCATAATAGGGTCTGTCTTTGTTCTCAAGGATCTTAGGGTTGAGCTGACTGAAAACAGTAATGTCAATGACTATCTGGGGAGAGGGATATGTGGGAGTATGATTACATCACTTCCCAGACATCTGGAGTTCTTTCTTCAGAGATCCATGGGTACTTTGTGTTCTGGTTTCCGGTTTGGTCATTCTTTTTACATCACCTTGATTATTGTCTGCTTAACCTGTTGCCTTTTTATATCCAACAGATTCAGAGTGAGTGGAGCTTTTTTCCCAGGCCATAACAATGTTATGTGGCTTGCACTAACTCATTTTGAGGTAATAGAAATCACCTGTTCATTCATTGGAATCTTTCTGTTTCCTGTGACTTATCTCCCATAACCTCACAAAGTGGCTTTGCACATTGATTCACATGTCTTTAACAGACTATAATAACAGAAGAGGAATCTTTTGCTTGCAACATCTCACCAAATTCATCATATCTTTGTGTCATTTGCTGCCCAGTTGAATTGCCCAATGGAAGACACTGAGGGCTGCTTTGTGAACTACTCCTGATACTTTTCCATCTCTATTTATGTGATCTAACAGTTTCCTTTTCCTAGGGTTTTCAACTAACCCTGTAGCTATTTTGACCATCTCTGTTACTTTCACCAAAGGTATTTTCCTCAATCATGTATTCTTTTATTTTGAAGGTCTCTTTATTTTTCAGTGGATCCTGCTCTGTGGTGAGTGTTGCCCAGGCAGGTTTACCTTCTTTTCTTAATTTTATACTAGCAACTAATTTAACTATAATTACTACAGGTTGCAACAGACTTTGTCAAAATGGGGTGTTCCATAAGACTATCTAGGCACCTACCAGATAGTATTATCTTGCTGTGGACTGCCACTCATGGATAGTCATGTTCCACTATCTAGGCACCTACCAGATAGTGTTACCTTGCTGTGGACTGCCACTCATGGATAGTCATGTTCCTGCTAATTTTTAGGTTGAATAAATTGGAATTGACTTGATTTTAAAAATGTAGGAAATTTGGTTCACCTATTTCAGCACAGTTTCTAGAGTATTGTTCCTCAGGACTCTTCCCTTCTCCCTTCAAAGACTCTATTTGTGAGACTTTGGAGTCTTTATGACCCACCAGTTTCAGTTCACTGGCTTTTCCTCCAGAGCTTTTGAGGTGAAATGTTGGAGGACCTTTTACTAGGGTCTGGATGAATTTTCCTTGATGTAAGTAAGAGTGGCACCAGTCTCTAAGGGAGCCTATTCATAATTCCAGTTCAGAGTTCATATGAAGATATCTAGTTGTGGAATGCATGGCCTTTCTTTTTGATCAATGCTGGTTTTGTATACTGTTCAAGAAAGGATGGTTCACTATCTCTTCATAATTTTGGACAAGGTGATCCCATCCTAGATTCTTGGTTGAGCACAGATTTCATGTCCTCTCCATAATTCCAGGAGCAAGTGGAATACTCCTAGTTAACTTGGATGGAGAATGAGGATGAATGTTCATAATTCCAGAACAGATGTTCTGATGGTCGAGTACAGCATATACAATCCTGTCAATTTCCATGCCTAGGATGTTGCCTTTTGAACTTCTTAGGTAAAGGAGAAAGTTTGTCCACCTAGGTGTTGCTTAATTTCTCATCCTGACTCTAGTAGTTAGAACTGCATCATGCTGTGGTTCCAGGTTGGGGCTTAAAAAGAGTGTGTATGTATGTATGTAACATTATGGTCTAATAGCTCTAGCCATCAGAATGGGATATAGTTACCATGGCCCTTTAAACCTAACCACACATTGTAGAACTTTAGCTCTCCTGTTGGAGCTGGCCTATGCTGATAATTACTTGTATTCTGTTCCTGTTTTGATATAGGAACTAATTAGAATTTGCTTGAGGCATTCATGTAGGGTATAAAAGACTGAAGCAAGTATTCTTAATGCTTAGATTTGCAAAGTGGAAGCCCTGGAAATTGAGAAATAGCTATAGTGTCAGCGGAGGTGAGTATTATTGGAAATACATTTTCAATTTAGAAACATTTTAACTTCTGAACAAATTTTCTATATTTATAAAAATGTCAGATTGTTGGCATGGAAAAGGCATACATTAAACTAGCTCATTTATTTTTGTAGCATCTGCTGCAATTTGAGTAGTAAGAGCATGTATGATGTCATGCACTGTTTCACTGAATTGTGCTGTTACAATAAGTGCTGCTTTGTTGGGGTAGTATTGTTGAAACCAAAGAGTATCAACAATATCTTGCTTGTATCTCTCTGTTACATTGCAACCAATCAGTTCTGAATTTTGAAACCCTCTTTCAACAGTTTCCATAGAGCTTTTGATGAATGCAGGATATAACATCCTTCTGTGTGTCACATAAACACTGAAAAACAAAAAAGGATTTGAGTGACCAATCTTTTGTAACCAGCATCACATCACGGTTACCATTATCAGCTGTCATATCATGACATTTTGACAATATGATGTTTTGTATTTGTTTGTATTATTTGAATACATAAAACTTAATATATTCCATGAAAAGACATACATTATCAAGTTTTATACATATGTTTTTGAAAATTTATGCTTTCAATGAGCTTTTTTGAAAAATAATTTTAACTATTGTTTACCGTTGATCTGAGTATTCATAATCATGCCTGGACAATGTGACAAAATTGCCAATACTTCTTGATGGTTACTGTTTAAATATTAGTTAACTGGTATTTTACCAGTTAACTTAAATACCAGCTTAAGTTCAAAGTCAAGCAAAAGAAAAACTGTCTGTTGTTATTACCTTCAAGTTAAAAACCTGCCACATGAGTCAATCCAGGATCTTTCAGTACTGAACTTGGGATGGTCAACAGAAAGATTGTTCCAATAACTGGTGATTTAGGATTGTTAGATAGATCTTGTTAAATGAAACCCAGCACAGTTTTCAAGACAAAAACAACTAAATATTAATGAAAGTATGTCATTATGAAATTTATATGGATTATATTATGATGTTACCATCCTTCTTATCAGGCAGGTGGCAGCACTGCCTATGTAGGGATGACTCAGATTGGTGATTGAAATGGTATTTTAAATATCTCCTCAATAGAACATCAGAACTTCACATTAGAATACAGTGTTTCTTTTCATAACTTTATCTGTGTAATGATACAAGTATCAGGGATATCTTCATAACTTTATTTGTGTAATGATACAAGTATCGGGGATATCTGTCAATACAGCAAAAAGTTTGAATTTCTTTCTTTTTTTCTACTTAGTTTATGACATAACTCAAAAACCAAAATAATGGTATTAATCAGTTTCACTGAGTTAACATAGTTTCTAATGGAGTATTTACTTTAATAAATATTACTAATATTTGGTAGTAATTTTAAAAAACAAAACATAATTTTAGTGTAAACAGTATTATCATTACTGTTTGAAGCTAGTTTTCTTACGGAAATTTGGTATTCCTTTAAAAAGTTTAGATACAGACTAAAACAGCAATAATTATTAAGTAATAGATAAACAATAAATATTACAGTTGGAACCTCATAATATTTTGTGCTTGGTTATAAAAACAACCTTTATATGTTTATTGAAACACTGCATTAAAAATTTTTTAAAAACAGTAAATACTTTTTCCAAAACAAAAGGGGGTAAATGTATAGATGGCTTATATCAATCCTTCAAAAACAATGTAAACAAGATGGTGGGGATGGCATTTGTAGTATCTGTTCATACTAGCATAGACACACAGTGTAATAAAATGTTAGGAGAATTAACTTGTTTATGATTGAACAGTTATATATTTTTTGATATGTTAATTCTTGTCTGTACTATTAAGTAGGGATGATGCTAGCCATTCCTACGTTCAGTTTCTTTTTAATAAGTATTTACTTTTCTTTGCAAAAATTTTTATTTGACAATCATTAGTGAAATGTTTTCAAATGCATCATGAACTGTTTGAATGCTAACACTGCATCTTTTGGCTTTACTGTGCTGTTTATTTCACAAAATGTTAAAACTAATGATTACTTATGTATTGTTCCAGTTCCTTTTTTTGAAGTTGACAATACTATTGTGCCATTTTTTTTATGTTTCACTGTCAGTACAATAATTGATTTTCAAATCTTTGATTCAACTGGAATGTTAAATCAGTTGGGAAATCTTCGAACAAAATCTCTCCTTGCTACACTTAAACCGTCACATTAGCATTTATTTCTAGAACATTTCAAGGATGTGTCATTGCTGCATTGTTGTACTTGCTATATGCAAGTTAACTTCTTCATGCTGGTTCTTGTTGTCCAGGATCTGGCCCAATTAGACCTTGAAAATAGTGCCACATGTCTTCATTTTTGTCCAATCAGAACAACCCTAACCTTTTCAAAATGCCCTCTCCTTTTCCTTTGGCCCTCATCAATACTCTGGACTGATTAATATGGCAGTTGTTAAAAATGTAAATCAGAGTTCTATATATTTTGTCCAAGTAGCATATCAAGAAATCCAATTAAAAGATGTGTGTGTGTGTATTTAATGAAAACAAAACTTATACCATGAAGTAAGCACCTTCATCTGTTTCTCAGGTTGGCCTCTTAGTGAACAAGCTGTAAAGGGATCCTCTCATATAAAAGTTCTAGATGATGAAGAAATAGAAGGAATGAAAGTCGTGTGTAAGGTATGAAACTGTAGAATTTGGATCTGTATGCATTTAAAGAATACATTAACATAATAATCCAAAAATAAAGAGTAATATAGTCTTAAGATTTACAATTAATAGAGAAGTTGCAGCTTGATATCCAGAAACAGATTTTGTACTTGTCTTTTGTCATGTTTTCCTAGATTGTTTGTAATACATAATCAGTATGGTGACATTTAGCTTAATCACTTGAGTCATAGAAGTACCTTTGAGGAAGCTTGAGTGTGTGTAGATTTTCTTAGTGTCTGACTTTTGTAAGTAGGCATATTTATTATCGGTTTTTCACTGTCTTAGCAGAACTGTTATCTTGGGGTAACATTTAGGGGGGATAGTGTTAAGTCTCCTTTTTTTTAATAACAATAGAGATTTTTGAATTAGGAAACTAGTTAAGTATTTAATTGGAAATTTTTCTTCTGTTTTAGAAAGAAGATTACTGTGGTATATATATAGGCTGGGTATAAGTTAAAAAAAAACTGTGGGTTTTCTTTTTCTGAGAACATTGAAATATTTTTAATAGACTTTGTAAATAAAATGTAAAATAAACAAGAAAGAAGTGACAGTTAACAGTGATTCAAAAGTGTTAAACACTGAACATAAAAAACAATGCTACCCATCAGAATGGGAAGAAACAGATTTGATAAAGGTGTTTTCTGATGTTTTTGAAATATGACACACATACACACACACACACACACACACACAGTTTAAGAGACTATCATTTCTTCTGTGGGTTATGGAGCTGCTACTGCTGAAAGAACAGAACTGCAACACCCTCTACTCTGTGTCAGAAAATCCACAGTTTTTTGTGACAAAATTAGTCCTAAAGAGGAAAATAAAACTTCATAGTTATTGGATATAAGTGACTCAGCTAACCCTATCCCAAGGGGTTATCACTGATATATTCTGATTTTTTTTTATCATATTGGAAAAGTATAACTAAGTTGAATAAAATGTAGGACAAATATATTAACCTTATTATGGCCATCAGGCAACAATTTTGTATGAAGGGCATTCTTGCATAGCAGATTTCATAATTTAAATGAAAATAGTAATTCTAATTTTATTTCAACAATATTTCATAATTGTATGAAACATATTTAGCGTAATTTGCAAAAACAAATGCAAAAACTCTTTGAAGTTTGAGCTGTACATAACTCATCATATGTAAACAGAGCCCTTAAACACGTTTTAGAATTTTTATGTACATCCCATTTTCTCAGATTATATCTAAAGGGCTTGAAATTAATGACTGCCTGACGTCCCAGGGCACATAAATGTTACCTGCAAGCAACAATCACTGCTATGTCTATTTCCTGAGTGGGCAAGTGATATTTTACATATAAATAATTGTTTTATTGGTCATTTTTAATGGATTTTTGCCAATGATGGGCAATAACAGCATGTAATGAAACTGAAAGTTGAGCAAACAAGTCGCGATTTCTTTCATTACAGATCCTTCCCCTGCTGCACTGGTGACACGTGTTGTAACATATAGATTACAAGGTCCGCGTGTAAACTAAATTGTACAGCCTTGTTCGGTAGTTTCTGTGTGCCAATGACTTCACCTTCGGGTCATAGGGTTTCAGAGCCAGCGATGTTTGTGAACAGACTCTGATATCTGGCTGTCTCCATGTAATTTACATAGCCCAGTAAGTCCATGCATCCAATAAACGGGATAGCCATTCTTGTTGTCTGTCATTAATATGTGGTTTTACCAAAGAATATGACTTTGGTGAAATATTTTAAAAAGCAAAGGAATTCTGATAATGAGAGTTTAGAATTGAATACAGAAAGTGATATTAGTAAAGACAGTAGTTGCACAAAGTGAAAGGAACTCTATAGTGAAGATGACAAGAATTAGGACAAATAGTCGAGGAAAAAGGAGGCACCACTGTGAGTGTCAGTGGTCATAGTGGGGCCATTCCTTCTGCCTCGGCAGCAAGATCAAGCAGTCTTTGGCAGAACGCAATAAAAGGTGTGACTTGGAGAAGCAATCACAGAGTTACCTGCTGAAATGGGAAGAAGCATTTCCTTGGTTAAAGTTTGATCAATAAATTATTGAAATATTTAGCAAAGCATGTGAAAGCCACAAAAATGTGTGCCAGGATGATAGTGTCTTTGTAAAATGTACTAGTAATTTTTGTCTACAATTGATCAAAGCCCACAATATAAGTTGGCTTGAACACACCTGAGAAATTTACATGCTAATCAGCCTGAGAAACTGAAACTTTTCACTACTGCTTATTACTTAGCAGTAACAGAGTGACTGTTTTCTCATTTTGGGCTTTTATGCGAGTTACAGAAAATAAATGGAGTGCAGCTGGGAGACACTTATATAAATGACAAATTGGCAAAAAACTTTGTCACATGTATTAGTGACATCAGTGATGCAAGATCTGTGTGTAGATCTTAATGCTGCAGTGTTTTCCTTCATGTCAGATGAATCTACAGACACTGGAGTAATTGAAGAAGAAATTGTATTTGTTGAGGATGGAAATGTTGCAACAAAATTTTTGGACTTGCAGGCCCCACCCAGTGGTACTGTCACATGATTTAAAACAGCAAATTGAAAGAATATTTGAGACAGTTGGTGTGGAGAACTGGAAAAGAAAGACAACCAGTATAGGTACTGATGGTGCTTCTGTCAATACTGGAGCAGAAAATGGACTAATCACACTTCTTACTAAAGATGGAATGCCATGGTTAGTTGGAGTGTGATGTGTGGCCCACCTGTTTGAAAGGGGACTGTTGGATGCTGTGAAGGAAGAAAGGTTTTTATTGGACATAAAAGACCTTCATTAACGACTTTATAAACAGTATCATTTGAGTGCCAAAGCAAGGTAGGAATTAAGAAGTGTCAGTGATGCTCTAGAATAAAAAACACTAAAACCTATGGACATACTAGGGACAAGATGGCTCCTCATCTCTATAGAGCACTTGAGCTTGAGCTTCCAACATGACTATGCTACTCTAACTGGCTCACTTGATGCACTGAATACCTTTGTGCTTGCTATAGAGAGCTTTAAACGTATAAATGGAGAAAATCTAAAATGCTTTATCCAAGACATTTGTGAAGGCAATTGAGCCCACCAAACATGATCAGGATCTTCAACAGTTTGAAAATGCAAAATAATGCATATTGCAGAGAATCATAGATCATATTCAGAAAAGTTTTAGACATTTTCTGGAGAAGGAGCTAATGCAGGTGGCCTTGGTGCTTGATCTAAGAGACTGGCCTTTCAATGAACCTCAAGAAGCTCTTGCTGTGTTTGGGGTAGATCAAATGAACATTGTGGCAGCTTATTTTGAACAGCCTCTTCAGGATGTAGTCTATGATAATACTGCAGCATCACATGAGTGGTTTGACCTTGAGGCGTTCTTTCAGAAGTGAGACAATGTTCAAGGCATGCACCTTGACCACTTCTGGAATTCAATTTTTCTTCAGTTCTCCAACAGATTTCCAAATTTGTATTTTTTGGCACAAATCATTCTCACACTGCTAATGAACACAGTATCTTGTGAAAGAGGATTTTCCATTATAAAGAAAATCAAGCGTGACTGGAGAGTCAGTCTGGATCCAGTCATACTGTCCATCCTCATGAGGATAGCAATAAATGGTCCAACATTGGTTGAGTTTAACTCCAGGAGAGCAGTGGAATACTGGTGGACTCAATCTTGTACCAGGAGGCCTTATTACCTTAATGACTAAGTGTGGTCTACCTACTACTTACCAGTGTACTCAACCATAGTTACCAGAGTAACTGTTAACAGGTGTTACTCAGTACAAGTCCACTTTATACTACTTCTTGTCCATCTAGTCTAGTCTGCCAGGATAATTAACATGTTCAAGTGACACACCTGATGATGAAGATGCTTATAATTATTGTATGAGGAGTAACTACAAACCTCTGAAAGTTTCAATGTTTTCATTGAGTATTGTTGTATTTTGAAGTTTTTAGTTTTACAGATATTAAAATACTTATTATGTTACACTTGTTCTTTGTTATTGAAGTCAGTTACTGAAATGGTTTCTCTGTCTGTTGTCAGTCTGTTGCAGTTTTTATTTGGGACAGTGATTCCTAAGTGTGGGCAAGCAAATATTTTACAAAGATTACCCTCAGGGCAAGTGGTCAGAAGGTTAGTGCCCTGACCTACCAAGACTCTGGCAGTCCTTAAGAATATACTTATTCAAGGTTTTATTTCTTGTTTGACCTTCCTTTTTTCTTAATAATTATTTCAATATTTTTGTATTTAGAGGATTTTATGATGTCACGGCAAGTTACAGTATCTAATAAATCTTAGCTTTCAAACAAGATAGAACCAATGGATGAAAATGATTTTACAAATGAAATTCTTGTTTAACCTCATCACTGTAAAAGTAACTGGTGGAAGTTTTTATAATGAAGAACAAAAGATTCAGATATGAAGTTTACTTATTTAAGAACAACCCACAAACCTGATTTTGGTTGCTAGTTTCTTATGAGCTTATTTTCATTCATAGTAACCTTTATGACATGTTTGTCTTAAAACCAAAGGAATATTCCTATATGAGAAGGCATGAGGGTAACAGTATTTAGGAAGGGTGCAACAACAACCTGGTTTGTTTTGAATTTTGCACAAAGCTACTAAGGACTATCTGCACTAGCAGTCCCTAATTTAGTAGTGTAAGACTAGAGAGAAGGCAACTAGTCATCTCCACGCACCACCAACTCTTGGGCTACTCTTTTACCAATGAATAGTGGGATTGACCATCACGTTATACTGCCCCCATGGCTGAAAGGGCAAGCATGTTTGGTGTAATGGAGATTCTACTCTTGACCCTCGGATTACGAGTCGAATGCCTCAACCACCTGGCCATGCCGGGCCAACAAGAACCTACTGCGATGAAAGAAAACCTTTTTTTTATTTGTGTGATATTAATGAAGTTTTTTTACTCAAACATGTTTATGCAATATTTTTTTAGTTACTTAAAACAATCTATGATTATTAGAGAAGAATTGACCTTGAATAAGAATTAGTGGGGAAATATTGCATCTGTTGGTTTAAGTCTAGAATTTAAATGGAATTTTATTTATATCCACCTGTGTTTTAATGTTCAACAGTGTTTTATTCTCTCTTTGTGGCTACATAATTGTAAAGGCAAAGGTAAAGATAAGTAACAAATAAAAGTAAATGATAAATAGATTATATTTAATAAGTTTTATAATATGTAACTTTCTGGTCAATAATATTTTGAATTGTTTTTTTTAATACTTTCTTTGTATTAAAATGTTTTTATGAAGAGATGAGATTGATTATTCTGTTAATAGAACACAGACACAACAATTATAGTTTTGTTGCAAAAACAATTGTAGAAGATACTATTTGTTAGTACATGGTGCAAAAAAAATTCTAAAATGAATTATTTTCAATGTTTCTTAAAATACTTAACAACAAAATTTGTGAATGTTTGTAACCTTAAATATTAATAAATACCAAACCAAATTATATCACCTTCTCAGGTACTTTCTATATTATGTGAAAACTGTGTACAAAATTTAATGAAATTAGTTTAAGCATTTTAAATGTGAGAGCACAACAAAAGTAACATGATGTCATCCTGTTAAATAGTCTTTAATTTTGATTCACAAAATTTGTATAATTTGATTTAGTTGTTTGCACACGTATTCAATTTCTTGATTAATATTAACATGTTTTTTCTGATACTTCATTTTGCCAGTTGCTGTAGTCATCACTTCAGGTTCTAAATATAAAAAAGAAAGTGAATAAATTGAGAGATTTAATGGTGACTTAAGACCTGACATTTTAAACTTTCTGAAGTCAGGCTAGGTAACAATATTTTTTTCTAACAGTGTCATTAATCAGAGTCAACTTGTACCTAATAATTATAATATAATAATTATATTCTTTAAAAAAAAAAATGTATTTATGTGCTTTGGTTGAATACGATAAACTTGGCAATAATATTCACTGAAAAAAGATTTTGACAAACCAGAATATTTTGCCAGTTGTACCATACTCTCTAAATGTAAAGCTTATCTGATGCCTTTTTATAGAAAAAAATATAATTTAACACAAAAATTTAATCTGAAAAACAACTGTGAAAAGTGTCATAGATCTGTAGTTTGTTTCTAAAATAAAACTTGAAATACATTCTGTTATTTGCTTGAAATAGGTCTTATTCTCTAATAATATGTAATTTGTTTAACAATAGTGTATAATTTTACTTACATAGGTGCATATGAATAGTTGCAGGTTGTGTACATCTTATTCAAGTGATTGTGTGCTCTGAGAAGCTACAAAGTTTAAATGTTCTCAAGGTCATCTTATACAAGTGATTGTGGGCTCTGAGAAGCTACAAAGTTTAAATGTTCTCAAGGTCATCTTATACAAGTGATTGTGGGCTCTGAGAAGTTACAAAGTTAAAATGTTCTCATTTCTTTTTAACTGCAGGCAAACATTTTTATTGGAGATGTTTTATTTATAAACCCATTTATGTGTGTAACATATTTCTAATAAAGTGTATGCTATCTTAGTGTTATCAAAGCTGATTTCTCTAGTCTTAGTTAGTTGTTACAATCACCTTGTCATCATGTTATAAACATAATTCTTGAAGAATTTTACCCATTCATCATCACTGTTGACAGAAGCAAAAGAAACAACTTGTTGACAGAGATTTTCATCAAAAAATTCACCAACAAAAATTAACACTTATTTGTTTTTTTTTTTTTGAGAGTGACTAAGATATCTTTGAAAGAAGTTTTTGAGAGGGATATGCCAGAACAGATTTTTGCCAGAACAGATGAGAGAGGGTATGCCAGAACAGATGAGCATCATTATTTTGAGAGAGATATGCCAGAACAGATGAGCATCATTATTTTGAGAGAGATATGCCAGAACAGATGAGCATCATTATTTTGAGAGAGATATGCCAGAACAGATGAGCATCATTATTTTGAGAGAGATATGCCAGAACAGATGAGCATCATTATTTTGAGAGAGATATGCCAGAACAGATGAGCATCATTATTTTGAGAGAGATATGCCAGAACAGATGAGCATCATTATTTTGAGAGGGATATGCCAGAACAGATGAGCATCATTATTTTGAGAGAGATATGCCAGAACAGATGAGCATCATTATTTTGAGAGAGATATGCCAGAACAGATGAGCATCATTATTTTGAGAGGGATATGCCAGAACAGATGAGCATCATTATTTTGAGAGGGATATGCCAGAACAGATGAGCATCATTATTTTGAGAGGGATATGCCAGAACAGATGAGCATCATTATTTTGAGAGGGATATGCCAGAACAGATGAGCATCAATATTTTGAGAGGGATATGCCAGAACAGATGAGCATCATTATTTTGAGAGAGATATGCCAGAACAGATGAGCATCATTATTTTGAGAGAGATATGCCAGAACAGATGAAAGCATCATTATTTTGAGAGGGATATGCCAGAACAGATGAGCATCATTATTTTGAGAGGGATATGCCAGAACAGATGAGCATCATTATTTTGAGAGGGATATGCCAGAACAGATGAGCATCATTATTTTGAGAGGGATATGCCAGAACAGATGAGCATCAATATTTTGAGAGGGATATGCCAGAACAGATGAGCATCATTATTTTGCTGAAAACTCTTCTAATTTTGGTCAGCACCACTGCTAATGGTGAAAAAAACAACAAATAATGCATATCTGAGACAACCATGACACACAAAATTGGTTGAATTAGCATTAATTTTGTCTCAGTGAAAGCAAAAATTTAACTTCAAAATTGTAGAGTTACAGAATAATAGTCATACGAAAGCTGTCTTAGGTAAAATTTTCACAAGATTGAATAAACTTAATCTGGCTTTATAGTCTTTGGTTTAGAATTTAGGTTTAGAACTTCTGTTGGTCAGTTAACTCTGAATGTGAGAAATCATGCTTTCATTTAGAAATACCATTCTTCAACAGAGGTAAGATTACATTAAATAAGTTGTTTTGAAGTGTACTGCAATAAAGGCGTCACTGCAAAATGATTGTTTTATTTATTTTATTTTGGTTTTGTTTAGGTCTGAAGAAGTGTAAATATTTGTCATTTTGTGTAATGCAATAGACCACAGTAATTTGACACTTTTCAAAGAAGCAATACAGAATGCTCATATATTCTTCACTTGTTCTTAACATGATGTTATTCAGAACATAGTTAATTTCTTAACTGTGGACGTTACAAACTAATCACAAATATATTGAATGTGGCTTTTGAAATTGGTGGGGGTACTGGAATACTAGGGGCAGGACATGAGCCTTAACTAACATAAGCAACTAGGATAAAATATTTTGTGACTAAGCAACATAGCCATTCAATGAGACAGTTATTGTTAGTGTGAATTTAACCAAGGCTCACACCTTGGGTGCCTCATAGTTGACTGTGGTACTGATGAAGGGTGCAATTGTGATGTTAAAGGATTTTGTCAAAACTAGAACTTTTAACACCCTATGTGTACTCTTTCAGCTTGCTCGTGAAGTTTTGGATGTTGCAGCAGAAGCAGCCGGGGTTGGGGTTACTACAGATGAAATTGATAGACTTGTTAACGAGGTAAATTTCTCAATGGATTTTATTTAAATCATTATAAGAGTTGTTTATTTTTTCCTGTTCAGAAACAGTTATTAGTTTATAACTTTTATTATGATTCTTGTAGTTATAACAATTGTAAACAATGTGTTCCATAAGAAAAATGAATTGTGTGGTTTCATGCATATTTGTATCCTGGTGTCTGATTTTGATACTATAATATTATAATTAACAAAACCAGAAATAATTCTTCCTTTGTGGTTACTTAGTGTATAAAAATTGACGTCTTAAAGAAATGTGTATAGTTTATAACTTCAGAGCCCTCTGGTGACTCAGTTGTCTTGGGGCTTGTATGCTAAGAATCAGGTTTCAGTACTAGCAGCAGGCACAGTACGGATAACCCATTATATAACTTTGTGTTTAATAACAAACAAACAAAATCATTATTGATTTAGATAACCAGAAATAAAATTTATTTTTTGACTTGTGGTACGGTATCAGTTTTGCTTAGTTTTATAGGTTATTTTTAACACAGTCCGGTAATTTTGATATGAGGTGAAATGAAATGGTGACAAATTAACATCGTTGGTATTTAAGTATTTATATTTCTGAAACTTAAACTAATTTCATAATGCAAGATGAAATATTGGCTAATCAAAGGTTCACCAGTGGTAAGTTTATGTACTTCAGTGCTAACATTCGGGGTTTAGTTTCCTGTTGCAGACACAGCAAACATTTCAATGTCGATTTGTTCTTAAACAAGCCAGTCAAAAATCATATTGACAGGGAACCAGTTAAAAAGTCTGAACAGCCATATTAGTTTTTTTTAAGATGTTAAAAAACATGTATACATGTATTGTTGAAAGGTGAAAATCATCACAGCTATTCAGAAATGCTCCAAAATTGTAAATTTCATATTAGTATTTTGACTGAGGTACGCACCTCAGGTGCTTTGTGGCTGGCTACAACACTGACGGGTATGAAGCTATAACACTAAAGGGTTCTATTAGCTAGAAGTTTTACATGCACAGTCCAAAGTTTTTTTTATAGTTGGGTTCATGATTAATTTAAAAATAAACAATATTTGAACTTTAAATGGAAAACTTTGTGCCCATACTACTCTTAATTGCTAACTTTTTAACAGATTTGTATAATCATTTACGTTATAAATCATTGTGAAAATTATTTTCAGGCTTCCATGTTATAAATCATTGTGAAAATTATTTTCAGGCTTCCATAGAAAGAGAATGTTATCCATCTCCTCTCAATTATTACGGCTTTCCAAAGTCTTGCTGCACGTAAGTTTTTTTACGAGCAAGATTATATGAAAATGTCTGTAATCATTTATTCCTTTTTTTTCTTTAAATTAAAAGTAATGCACTATCTTGTTGTATGTTTTTATCATTTAAGATCATGTAGGTTTTATATACTGACTTTTTTACAACAGTGATAGTATATAGTCGCTTAGCTTGAACGTTCTTACTGTTAATGTTCCTCGTTATGTATTTGTGGTGTAACATTTTAAGAGTAATTTATGGCCATTGAAAAATGTGTACTGAGTGTAATTATAATAATTGAAGTGGTTTTCAAATACTTGTCAAAGAAATATCAATAAATAAAAAAAGTGTTTGAGTCTCTTGATAATTAAAATAGTCTTACTACAAATATTTTACTTTCAATATAATTTGTCAAATTTTTAAATAAGAATCTGATGAATTTGCAGTACCAGAGAAATGAAAAAAACCATTAACAAAATGTTCATACAAGTTTCCTATTGAAATTGCACAATTCTAAGATTTTCAGAAAATACAGTTAAGATACAAGTCATACTTTTGTAATTACCATCCTTAGATAACAGTAATATTGTGTGTGTGCATGTGTGAACATTGTACTTACCTCATTGCTGTCATATAGAATTAGAGATCAATAAATGAGGAGGGGCTACGTCACTGCTGTTGATTTTACAATAGCTAACTAGAGGAGGGATCTGTTATGATTACACTTTCATTTTATGAAGTACATTAAACTGGGATGCTTAAGATGAAAGATGAATGTTATATTAAAGTTTCTAAATAAAAATCAAATACTATAGCTGAAAATATTTTGGAATTTGGAAGCTTAAGAATGAAATAGACTGGTTTATTAATGAGTTGTAAAAAGAAAGATTGGACAATATAATCCTCATTATGAAGCCTATTTGTGGTAGAAAGACTACTTTAATATTGTTTTTGTACCTATCTTGAAAATATTTTATGTAATTTTTCAAACACAATAAAACAGTTAAAGAAATAGTTTATATACTTGTGTTTATAGAAAAAAAAAGTGTTAGGCTAATGTTAAATTGGTGAAGTAATTTTTTCTAAACAGAAACTTACAATAGTTTATAGTACTGATTTGAAAACTTTGGGTGTTTGATAACATCAGAATACTTACTACCATAACTTAATTTGTATACCAAGAACATTTGTACTTCCTTTTTTTCAAGAAAGATGCTTCTAATAGCTTGGTACCTTCAAGGCATAATATATTGTGTACTTAATATTCAAGAGTATATTTTATTTCAGCAGTATCACAATATGTATGGTGTGCATGATTTTGACAATATTGTGATGTTGAGCTTGCTTTGTACAATAATGGATTCCTCTGATGTATCAAACATTGTTAAAGTGGATATGTATTCCAAAAATAAATTTTTGTTGTTAAGAAACATCTTCACTTTTATTTTATTTTAAGTCAGTGGAACTTTGATTGAGAGAAAAACTGTTTTAAAATTGGGTTTTCTTTATCCTACTTGTATTTGTTTATTATTTTCATGTCAAAACAGAAGCTTTGTGCAAACCTAATTAAAGTATGTTTCACATTTCAGACAATGTTTTACCTCATTTCGTAATTTAATGTATGTCATCTGGTAGTTTGCTTCTTTTACAAGTATCATGATAGAACCTGAAAGTAATTGCTGGTTAATTTTTTAATGAAAGTAGGAGCACACAGATGAGACACATGTGCATCTTTTATGTGCAGCATAGAAGTGATTTAAAATGTACTTTTCCACCTTGAACTATTTTAGTTAGGTGATAAGATCTCAACCCCTTTTTATACAATAGTTCTGAATATTTGTTCTTATTTTCTCTATTACGTTTTATTTGTTGAAGTTTTAAGTTATGAAATAGAGATAGTTTTACAAAACAAGTCACCCGTGTTGTTTCAGTTCTGTGAATGAAGTGATTTGTCATGGAATACCAGATTCTCGACCTCTCGAAGACGGAGATCTGCTCAATGGTAGGTTTTATTTGTTTCTCTATTGTAAAGTTGTTTTTGTTGAAAGTTTTGAAACTGTGAGTGAAAGTAATATAGGTTGTTGCACATAAATTCAGTATAGTAGAAGCAGCATTGTGTGAACATTTCTGATGTGTACAAATGAAACTCTTTTGAAATTGTGATGCTTTGAACAGATACATTTGAAGAGAATTAGTCAAACTAAGACCACATCCCTTCCCTCTCCAGGAAAAACCACATTCTGAAGAAAGCCCCTCTAACACCTAATGAATTTGTAGATACTGAGGATCTGACCTTCATTACAAACAATATATTTAAGATGTGAATCACAAATTGATTTAAAAAACAAGTGTTTTGTGTATTTACAATGATCCCCCCTTGTATACCTGAGCTGTTCATGGGCTTCAGTTTTGAAACCCTTTCTTTAATGCAGTAAATAGTAATACAGGATGATATCCAAAAGTCATATTTTCTAAATTGTGTGCATAATAATAATTGCTAATTCATTCATTTCTGTACCACCTTATTTATAGTTGTAAAAATGCATATTTTATGAAAACATTTAAATTAAAAAGTATGGGTTGCATGTGTTTGAACATTGTCTTTTGTTTTTCTAAGAGACATAGAAATGATAGTTATTGTTTTATTCACTTGTTTTCCTGAATATTTCTTTATTTTTATAGTAGGTATTATATTACACATTTTGGATGTGAACTTATTTACAAAAGTTTCGGTTTTTATGCACGCGTACAAACTTTAAAGCTGCCCAGTGGCACAATATGTTTGTGGACTTACAACACTAAAATCTGGGTTTCAATACTTGAGGTGGGGAGAGCACAGATAACTCATTATATTGCTTTATACTTAATTGGAAACAAATTAACTTTAATTTTTTAAATTTTTTTTCAAGACTTATAATTTAAAATGTTTTCCTTTAGTAATGTGAGTGCTTTGAAAAACTAACATTGTAAGCTAAACTTCTAGAAAGAATCCTAAAGATTATTGTTACGTTTTTATCGTAGTATTGATTCAATGCTTTTAATGTGTTTGTATTCTATTAAACATATTGGTTACTTTTTATAAGTGTTAAGAGAATCATTTAAATTTTCATCTATTAACATCAATAAAGTAATTGATTAATCAAAATTATAGTTGAATAACATCACAAAACATAATTAATTAATGAAGACTTGTTTTCCAATTGTCACTTTTTTATTTATTCAAACCATCTAAGTGATCAAAATATTGCTATTACTGTAATGATGTCTCATTATTATTTTCAGTTAATTCAATGTTGTTCAGCTTGATCGATTAGTGTTACAATTCAAGTTATCAATTAATGAGAATTAGTGTTTTCAGTTATTTCAAATATCATGGTGGAAATGATTGGTTCATTAACATGTTCTACTGATTAACAACTTGTGCCCTTGCCCTCACTAGTACAGCAGTATGTCTACGGATTTACAACACTAAAATAAGGGGTTCGATTCCCCTCGGTGGGCTTAGCAAAACCACATTGGGCTATCTGCTGAGCCCACCGAGGGGAATCGAACCCCTTATTTTAGTGTTGTAAATACCCTTTCATATTGTTTTCTGCACCTCATTATGTAGATACTTTCCATCAATGTGCTCATTTGCATTTACTTCAGTCTGTTGTAATAGAATGCTGTACAATGAAACTCTAAGAAATATTTTCCAGTTTTATATTGTTTTTATTATCTTACAATGCATTAGTTTAACAAGTTCATTTAGACTTAAATAACTTCAGTCTCCAACTTTTGAGACTTGTTAGTGATTAAGGTGTGAAATTTTAGTTTATAAATATCCTGAACATTCTAAATATCTTGTCAGGTTTGGACAGCATTTGTTTCTAATATTTTATAATTAAAGTTTATAATTTTTGGACACAAGAAGGGGATTAATCTCAATGAAATAGTTACAAAGAATTTTATTTCAAACACAAATAAAATTCTTTGTAATTATTTTATGTTTCTCCCACTTACTGAGTCACATTTTCAACTGTCTTCTGGTTGGATTGGGAAACATTTGTGGAGATTAGGTACTTTTCTTGCATGTGTGTGAAGTGATAAATTATTAATGAATATATTCTATACAGAATGATGTTTTTGTAAGTACCATATATGAAGCTCTTTCTAGGACATTGTAATGTGAATGGGTAAAAAATTATTAGGAATTTTCAACAAACTTAAAATAGGTTTAGTATAATTTAAACAATCTTGTTTTATTCTGGTTCTGTTGTTTCTCTATTGTTCAGTGCTTGTGTTTTCATGGGTAATTGCTATTCGTGTGTTCTGAAGAATATTAATATCACTGGATGTTCACTTGTTACTGTAGTAATTAATTTTTATGACAAAATATCCATTAATATTTTGACCAATTATTAAGTTTTTTTAACAAGTTTTTACACTTACATGAGAAATGTTAGACAGTTTTAACAGCTGTCACACAAGCTACTCTGAAATAGTATGGGTTGTTTTTATGAGACAAATAGAAGACATGGCACTATTTTTCATAAGAGGCAACATGCCGATGTGAAGTTAAATGATGTAATAGTGAAACGTACTTGAAATGTTGTAGATGTGGTTCTGAATGTGATGGTTTAAGTGTAGCAATTAATGAACTGCTGGTCAAAATTAGATAAGGGGAAAATTATTTTAAGATATCCCAATCGATTTGACATACCAGCCAAATTGGAGATTTGTCAACATATTACTGTAATATAGTTAACCATAAGTATTTCAGTGTTAATAAAGTCACTTGGCAGTGTAGGAACTTGTAACATTTTTGTAAATTGTTTGTGTATTGTGCATGCTGAACATGTATTTTGATATATTTATCTTCAGTGGACGTGACAGTCTATCATAGAGGTTTCCATGGAGATCTGAATGAAACATTTCTTATTGGAAATGTGGATGAAGAAGGAAGAAGACTTGTTCAAGTTACTTATGAGTCACTCATGAAAGCAATAGAAATAGGTGAGGAATGTAATTGAATCAAAACCTAATAGGTATATCACCTAAATCAGTTAATATCCCAGATTGTAGTCCTGAACAAGACTGTTAAAACCTTTTAACACATTTTACGATGTGGGTGCATTTGGATCAAACTTAGTACAGTTAGATACGGTTAGAACGTATAATTTTTTTAGGTTCTAAAATGCAACCTTGCAGGACTGTTTCGAATCCTTATATTGAATGTTAAACTTTTTATCTGAAATCTTGTGCAATTTCACAGAATTATGTTAATATTTAACAATCTAGATCAATGGTAAGAAGTCAACATGATCCAGAAACTTTCACTTGTATCTGTGATCATGATTGTTTTTTTTTAATACAAGGTCATTGTCTTTTATAAGATGACAAAGGGTGTCAGAATCCAGTGTGGGGTTGTACTGTCCAAACAAAAAAAATATATATATATTAATAAGAAATTTTAATGAACATATTTAGTTTTTTCCAATAGATTCACCTCTGTCCAATGTCTAATACAGTAATTCTTTGTCATTTGCAGTTTTACAGTTGAAAAATATAAAATACATTTCATGGCTTTTGCAACTTCTTTTCCTTTTGTGTTTGTTCTTCACATTGTTCTGGCCTTCTTGTAACTTTGGTCATACTTACATTGTTCACAAATGGAAAATCGACTTCAAACAGCTGAATCTTTTACATGCAGTAGTGTTATCTGGATTTTATGGTTATTTGTGTAAAAAAATGATTTTGAAATTTTAGTTTTTTTTCCAAGTGGGAAAAAATAATTTAGAGTTGGATTTAGAGTACTAAAAATTCAATTCAACACCAAAAATTTTTCATAAAAATTTTCAAATAATTAAAATTTTGAAACAAATGGAAGACTTCAAACAACAGTTAAAGTGATTAGGAAAACATTTGACTCAGAAACCTGGGGCAGAACTTTTAGTTTATCATGGATGCATGCAATATATAATACTCAAACACTTGTTTGGCACTATAGCTGGTCTCATTGAGATATATTGTTGTTGTTATGGGTTCATACTTAAACTAATTTACCAAGGAGGGAAAGTGTACAATCAATTTATTAATCTTGGATTGAACCTTTTAATCATTGGCAAGTCAATATAATTTGGTTTTATACTTGGGTTAAAAGTACTGGGATATACTGGTTCAGATTTAGACTCCAACTTTTAATTTTTTTTTTGCATATGCTTAAGAATCTAACTGTTCAGTACACCTATTAAAATTTAGATAAAGTTAATGGAAGCTTTCAGATTAGGCTGTATTGTATGACTTACTCACTAAAGTACTTTTGTGTAATTTTTGTTGTTGTTGTTTTAACTAAATCTATTAACTTTAATGTGTGAATATCAGTAAACTAGCTAGTAAGAACAGTCAGTTTAACATAACTGTGTATTAGGTGTTTTAAGTGTGTTTATAACATTTTAATAGTTAAAATATCTTTTGCAGAAGTGGAACAAACCATTGGAATTATAAAAGTATTTAATATTTTCTGTATTTTGAAATGTAATAATAGCACAAAAACTGAAATCTGAATATTTATATTTTTACATAGTTATATCAACTTTGTTTGCATGTACAAAAATCTCAATTTCACATACAAAAACTGTTTAATTTGAAACTGTCACTCCTGAACTTGTTGGGATTTAAACTTCAATAATCTTTATGAATGTGACTGTAAAATTGTTGTTTTACTTCTGATGATGAACTCTTTGTACAGTTGTTAGTTTGTTTTATTTTCAAGTGAATTCATTCTGGCTGGTAGATTATTTCGTACAGCTACAAGTATTCTGATAAATTTCAGTTGTTTTCTCTCTAAGTTAATTCATTCTAGTTATTAGGTTATTTCCTACAACTGTAAATGCTCATGTGCTCTTTAAATAGTTATTACTTTGTTTTCTGTACAAACTTATATATACATCGTGTTTAATTTTCTACCATTTTCTTTGTATGCTGTAGTGAAACCAGGAGTTAAATATCGAGAAATAGGTAACGTAATTCAGAAACATGTACAAGCACATGGGTTCTCAGTAGTGAGAAGTTTCTGTGGACATGGTATACACAGGTAAGAAACTCACTGTAAAATACTACCAGTTCATTGTTTTATTCAGAAACACGTACAAGCACATGGGTTCTCAGTAGTGAGAAGTTCTGTGGGCATGGTATACACAGGTAAGAAACTCACTGTAAAATACTACCAGTTCATTGTTTTATTCAGAAACACGTACAAGCACATGGGTTCTCAGCAGTGAGAAGTTTCTGTGGACATGGTATACACAGGTAAGAAACTCACTGTAAAATACTATCAGTTCATTGTTTTATTCAGAAACATGTACAAGCACATGGGTTCTCAGCAGTGAGAAGTTTCTGTGGACATGGTATACACAGGTAAGAAACTCACTGTAAAATACTATCAGTTCATTGTTTTATTCAGAAACATGTACAAGCACATGGGTTCTCAGTAGTGAGAAGTTTCTGTGTACATGGTATACACAGGTAAGAAACTCACTGTAAAATACTATCAGTTCATTGTTTTATTCAGAAACATGTACAAGCACATGGGTTCTCAGCAGTGAGAAGTTTCTGTGGACATGGTATACACAGGTAAGAAACTCACTGTAAAATACTATCAGTTCATTGTTTTATTCAGAAACATTACAAGCACATGGGTTCTCAGCAGTGAGAAGTTTCTGTGGACATGGTATACACAGGTAAGAAACTCACTGTAAAATACTATCTGTTCATTGTTTTATTCAGAAACATGTACAAGCACATGGGTTCTCAATAGTGAGAAGTTTCTGTGGACATGGTATACACAGGTAAGAAACTCGCTGTAAAATACTACCAGTTCATTGTTTTATTTAGAAATATGTACAAGCACATGGGTTCTCAGTAGTGAGAAGTTTCTGTGGGCATGGTATACACAGGTAAGAAACTCACTGTAAAATACTATCAGTTCATTGTTTTATCAAGTGCTGTTTCAGTTGGAAGCAACTGGACAGCAGGTAATCATGACTTGTGTTTCTAAACATTGTTTCTATAATTGTGTTTTAAGACAATTTATGCATTTGACTTTATAACAGATGACAATTTCTCTATGACATGTTTTGCCATCATATATTTTATCTGCTACCTGCAGTTTTCAATTGTGTATTATTATATTTCATTGTTTTTTTAACTTGATGAAGTCTTGTGACTTACTATCTGGGTATTATTGTCAAATGTTCTTTATAATTACCTTATTTAGTAACAACTAGCTATCCATTTTTTGTAATTAGCTAATGTCTTATTTTTACTTAATTTTTTTTTTTTTTCTAATACATTCATCCATTTACTGTTTTAAGAATTCTTAAATTGGAATTGTATTTAGTGGTTTGGGTAATGTGTAATTTTATGACTGTTTTAAGAATTCTTAAATTGGAATTGTGTTCAGTGGTTTGGGTAATGTGTAATATTTATTCAAACATTGATACTTTAGTTCAAGACATTTAGTTTCTTTATCTTTGTTGGTTGGTATTCCTCTGTTGCAGGTTATTTCATACAGCTCCAAGTGTTCCTCATTATTCAAGTGAGTATATTGTTGTTGTTATTATTATTAGTAGTAGTAGTAGCAGTATATTATTATAATTTTCCTTTTAACAGTTTTGCACTAAAACTAGAATTTTTACCTAATGTTAATTCTCTTGTTTGATGTTTACTCTGAGTCTTGAAGTTTCATTATGATTTAATAATAGGCAAAAAATGGTTCTCAAGATGTAACAAAAAACACATTTTTAACTTTGTTATTTACGTAACATTCCTCATTTACCACTAAATCTCTCGGGGTTGAACAAAGCCAGAAATATTCCTTGGTGCTATTTTTTTCCTTATTTAATGAAACACTTGTGTTGACTCTAATATCAGTATCATGTGCAAGAGATACAGTAAATATGACTGTCTTTATTTCAACCTTCACAGTTTAAAATGCTTGTTCAATAAAGAATCTACCAGTTTTTGCTTGTTCCTCATTTAGTGACCTACTGCATGGATTTCAAAGAAATACAAAAAAACCTCTTTTAAGAAAACTTTTAAGTATATTATAAACTGCTACTTCATCCTTTGGTCAACCAGTCTCATTAACATTAACTACAGTTCATCTGCAATAACCAGTTACAAAAATAAGGACCAATCTTTGTTTACCATCTCACATCTTCATGGCTGATCATCAAAACAGCATCATTTTAAAACCTACTTTTTCTGCTCTGGAACTAAAATAAAATGAAAATGGAATTTATTTTCATAAATTACTAAACTTGTTTCCATCCTTTAGAAGTTTATTTCTCTCTGTCTTTCAGGTAAGTTGGGGTTTATTGCTCATTTTGATTATTAATCTCTCGTGTTCTACCTTTTCCTAGGAAACTAACAATAATTATGGTTCACATCTTCACCTATTTTTGTGTATTAGTTACAGGAAATTTGTGACTGGATTTGTTGAACAAGTTTTACACAATGCCCATTTTCTTTGTTTCATACTTAATGTTAGGATTTCCAACTTGGCAACAGCTTACATGTGGAAGTTTTCATGTAATCTAAGTTTTAAATTGGTGTAAAAAGAACTTTCTGTAAATATATCAAGTATGTTTTCATGACTACTTTGTTGAAAACTCATTTAGTGCACATCATTAAAACATGGCAAAGTTTTAAATGTACTAAAAATTAGTTTTACTCTCATATAACATGTTATCAATTTCATATCTAGAGAACAAAGCAGTAGGCATAATGAAGGCTGGACACTGCTTCACAATAGAACCTATGATATCAGAAGGTATGTGTTTAAGTGATAAATTATCACACTTTATTCTTTTAGCAGTTATTGTAATGACATTATTGGAAAGATTAAGACAGAGGTTGTTGTTTTTTTTTTCATATTGTAAAATCTGAAGTTTATTCAGATCCAGTGTGAGATACTATCTGATCCCCATTTATATTCAAACATTCTGAACATGAAATACTTTGTCAATATGAAAAATAAACCAGTAAACATGATGATAACCACCACTTATGTGTACTCTAGTAGTTCAAAGAAGTAATATAATATTTCAAGCAATATTTGACCTGCATAATCTAAACTAAAACATGCATATGTCTTTTACCCAAGAGTTGAGTTACCATGCACTTCATATACTGTACCAAAGAATGCGTCTTTGTAAGGCTCGTTTAAGTACCCATGTAGTAATGTTTCACATGTGAGAAATAAAAACAAACATGCTACATTACTTGCATCATGTTAGTGTTTAATAATTTGTCATCTTTAACATATTTTTAACTTTGGTTTCATGTACAGTTAGTTAGGTGTTGCACTTACTGTCAAAACAGTTACATGTAATAATAGTATCCCCTGCAATGTTTCTCAGTTATCTACAGAACTTGTTTTGTAATGGTATTGTATCACTATTGGTATAAAATGCATTGTTCACAAGTGCCACCAACACCCTCTGAGGGTAGTTCTGACAGAGCTACACATACAAAATATTGGCTGAAAAGTATTTTATTATTAGCTGTAGAAAAAAGGTTGTTTTTGTTTTTTATCAAACTTTATTTCCAAAAAGATCTGTGATATATGTTTGTGACCCACCATCACCACAAGAATGTTCTTTAACATTTGAATCTTGGAATGTATTTTAAAACTTAGTTCAACTTTAAGTTTAAAACATAGTGCTTCTTTGAAACTAATTTCAGAGAACTACAGTTAGAAGATTAGTAACCTATGTTAGGGTTAAGTATTACCTCTCTTTACTGAAGTTTTTTTATGTATTTAAAACTTGTCTATTGCTGCTAATGTTTTTCTTCTTTCTGCTGTTTTATTAGTTATTTTATCATGCTCAGCTAGTGTCTCACTTTTACTTAACGTGATTGTTTTTAGTCTTTTACAGTCCTCTAGTTACTGATTTTAAAATCTCGTAAGTTGGAATTATGTTTTGTTTACGTTATCTATATTCCTCTGATGTTTTTATCACACTGTTTAGTAGCTTGCCCAATATAATGGATGCACCTTTCCACTCCACTCAGAAATGGGCAGTGCATGTTAAACTATTACTGTAAGGAGAAAGTACACAGTTTTTTCCTTAACTTTCTTTAATAGCATGATCAGCATGTTACGATCTAAATAACATGAACTTAATAAAATCAAATAGTGATAAATCTACTTTGTTTTTAATCATGAAATTGTTAATCTTAATTCAACAATTCTTGTAAAATGGATTAAAGCGTGTGTGGTTGAAAAATTATAAGATGGTGAATACTAGAGTATCAAAATCAAAGAAAACATTTCAGTGTTTCATTTGTTTCTATTTGATATTTGGTGGTTCAGGTGCATATTGTGTGGAATGTATCGTTTAGATAAACTATAATATTTTGTTTTTATTGCTCAGCAAGTTTCAATTTCTTTTCTAACCATACACTTTTATTGACTTTATAATTAAATATATATTATTTATTGTCAGTTCTAAGATGACTTTGATAGAATAGATTTAACATTAGGTCACATTGGACTTGTTAACTTTACTGGAGATTCTTCTTTGTCCACACTAGCTAATAGTTATGAGTATTTCAAACTTGAGCTTTTTCATTGTTACTGACTAGGAACATGGAGAGACTTGTTATGGCCAGATGACTGGACAGCTGTTACTCAAGACGGGAAACGTTCTGCCCAGTTTGAGCAGACCTTGTTGGTGACAGACTCTGGTTGTGAAATCCTGACCCAGCGAAGGGAAAACGGTGGACAACCACACTTCATGGATAAGTGACACATCTAAATTCCTAGCTTGTGTGTGGTCTTTATTAGGATTGATTTTCTTGTGTGTATGAGCGCTTTTCAATTCTTTTTTCTGTTGTATTTTAGCACACAATAAATATAAAGGTAGAACTTGGTTTAACAATTTATTGACTAAAGTTTTGTCTTAAAAAAAAATTGTATTTTGATTTGAATTATCCCAAAACAATGGTAAAACCCAAATAAACATTTATAATAATGACATTGTACCTTTCATATTTTGGTAATAATCGCATACCAGGTATTCAGTCATAAGTGTCTTATCACGGTTAAACAACTTGAATAGGAACTACACAAAATTATGATTATGAGAATGAACACGCAACCATGAAAACATTTCCCCATCACATATACAGAAAATATCAAAGCTGGTAATTTGTAAAAGTATCTGTGTAGATGACACGGTGTCGTATTCTTAGTTTTGCAATCTGTCTTCTGCAACACGTATGGAGAGGAGTTGTTATCTTCTATAATCAGTAACTTGTTTTAATAGTAAATCCTATTATACTTCAACTTACAGGTTTTTATGTATGTCTAGCTAACATCTCCGCTGGGTGGCAGACTAGGGGTGGGCACTTGTGTATATTAGGCCCCTGGAAGGTCACCCAGGCATGACAAATGGAGCATGTGCATTTTATGCTAGTATTTCTTTACAAAACTGTTACGTAGTGGGGAATTGTGCAATGTTTCAGTAACATCTCTTTCTGACATGGGTGCTCCCCTTCACCTCAATAGCAGTTGACTTATCTGAAGCTATGATACACTTTATAATCCACTATTCCTCCAAGACTGAATGGAGTGTTTGTAATAATATCTTAAATATGGACACACACATGTATGTAAATCTGACTCGTACTCCATTGTAGCTTTCATGCAAGTGTAAAATACAAAGAGCTTACACTTTAATGTTTGACATGCCATCCAGTAAAGTTGCAAAGTTTTACAGTTTAAAAGTGGTTATTCAGTAGTCAGTTTTAATGTGTTCCATTAAAATACTTTTAAAAACATGGCGTAATAATATTTTAATACCAATCACTTTCAATCATAAACTTGAAAATGTATCACATGTTGGTTAAAGGTTTACCATTTCTATGGGAAGGTTACAAAATCAAGGAACAGTCTGTAAAGAAAATTCATCACTTAAAAATGCAAGTACAATAGCTCCCACACTGGATAACTAATTTTAAAAGTGGTTATTCAGTAGTCAGTTTTAATGTGTATTAGACATTTCCTGAATAAACTGGAAGCACTGTTATATATATGTAAAAACAGCTTGTTTGTGTTGAGAAAATATTTTACGTAGAGGAGCGAACAATGTTCTGACCTTCTTCGGTCATCGTCAGGTTCACAAAGAAAGAAAGAGGTAACTACTCTTCTACCAACGATTAATGAGACTGACCATCATGTTATAATGCCCCTATGGCTGAAAGGGGTGAGCATGTTTGGCGTGACTGGGATTCAAACCTGCGACCCTCAGATTATGAGTCGAACACCTTAACCCACCTGGGCTGATTGGATATGTCAAACCTTGATAAATTTGACAGTTTAAGGACACACCTGCTGAAATGTTGAAGAACAATCTAAAATAAGTATTTTTTTACAGAAAAAAGAAACACAAAAAATGTAGGGTTTTTTCCCCCCTTGTAGACTGTTAAAAATTAATATAATTTAGTTACACGTGATGATAAATCCAAAGAACATTGATAGGATTGGCCTTCAAAGCAGAACATTTTTTGTAATAAGTGTCAAATGTTAGGTGAAATACAGCATTGTAGATGTTTGATATCAGTCTTCCTTACCTCAACCCAACAATAACACAAACTAAATTCAGTGAAAGCAGTTTTTGTGATTTAATTCACACAGAAAGTGATTTTCATGAGAATTACTCAAGGAATGTAAAAACAGTTAATCCTATGTGCACTTTTGATACCTTTCTGTGCTTGGGGTAATGGGCTGAACCCATAAGCTTTCATAGTGCCATTGAACATTTTATATAGATACACGTAATACACTGAAAATTATAGTCAGTGTTTCTTCTCCAGTAAGAGGTCAACCCATTACCTCATCCACATTCAAACCAGTATTCTAATTTTATTTTTCTGATAAAGAGTAATGAAATTGCTATACCTTTGATTCTGGAGATTACTACAGATTCTCGAAATTTGTACTACTGAATCACAATATGTATAAACCCAGGAAATTAATAAGCCTTACTTTGGAAGAACAGAAATTGACAACCAAAAGTACTGATTCATGTCTACTCTTATTACACTATTAACTTACCCAACACCAGTCACAAGTGTTACATGCACTGAAACCCTATACATTCATCTCTTACTGTGCCAATTCTGTCACGACAAGTTGACTGTAGTGAGACTATTCACGTGATGATATGATAGCTTACAAGAATAGCCCATAAAGAACAAAACTGGATAGATAACTTCATACAAAATCAAAACCCCGCAGTTTGAGTCAAATAACGAGTTATGTTTTTTCTATATGTTTCAACTTATAGAAACCCCGATATTATGAAGGAGTCAATGAAGATAAACTTTATTTAATTATAAGTTATTGACTGCAGGAAAACAGCATGAAATTCAACTAATGGTCAAATTTTCAGTTAATCAACAATTAACCCATAAACTGGGACTTGATTATCCATTTTCTTGGTCAGCAGTATCTCACACTACCCTTGACAAAATATTATTACTGATGCTTCCACCCCTCACTGACTGTATGCTGCATTCCCAGAAACAGATTGAATCATGATCACAGCCATGTTTTCTTGATTTCATATGAGCAAGATTTGGAAATTACATAAACTGACATGTGAGATAGTCTGTCATGTTTACCTCTACACTTCCATGTGGGATAGTCTGTCACGTTTACCTCTATGCTATTCCATGGCTGTATACCTGTCACTGATGGCAGTTTCTAATATAAATATTAGTGTCTGTTGGTATGTGAAACTGGCACATCTCAAAATTGTTATCTCTGACCTTACACTAAACAAGATGCTTGTCATTGTTAAGAATTTTATGGAACTATAAATGGATCATTTCTTATCAGTTATAAATTAATCACTTTAATACTCATTTGCATAAGGTTAAAATTCAAAGTTTACAGATACATTAGAAGTTTTTCTTTTTTCGATGGTAAATATTTCAATATTGTTTTGTAAAGAATTATGGATGGCAAGCAGGAAAAATTGGTTATAGTTAGGAATTTTTATACTTTATATATCTTGCATCATGAACCATGATGGTGGTTCATAATAAAGGTTGCAAAGAATTGCACTGGAACCCTAATAAACATTTGTGCAAAAAGCCCCTTAAATAGAAAATACTTAGTTCGAACAACACTTTAAAAACCTTTACTATTATTGACTGTTAAAAATGCATAAAGAAAAAGCAAAAATGAAAATCTGCTCAAAATAACCTGTTTATAATTCCTGTTATTCTCTTGGTATGTTGCACCAAAACATTTTATAGAATACTAAATAAGGGACTGCAAAGGTCATAGGGATATTAGAAAGTCAATTTGGTTTCTTTATTTCACGTAAACTAAAAGAACATCAAATTTTAACGTAAATTATGGTGTCATCACCCCTTAAAGTTAGCTTTCTTGCAAATAACTGGTGTCCCTTTAACCCTATCCCAATGGGTCATTTGTCAAAGGCCATGTCATCCCATTTGTTGACTTGCATTCAAAATTATATTGAACAACAATTTTATGAATTTATGCCAATAAATCTGGTATCAAATCATAGATTGTAAATCAAATTTTAGTATTATACATTAGTTAATATCTTATAAGTAAATATTAAACAAACAAATCAATATGTCGATTTCTGTATGTCACGTTATGGTAAGTGCAGCATTGGTTGAAATTAGATGTTTGTGATGTGAAAATACTAAGTTACACATGAAGTAGGAATGCAAGTTAGTGATACTAGCAATCTAGGATATGAAAGAACCTTGTGTTTTTTTATTTGTTAAGATATTATCTGTGTACTGAATCAATTTTTGGGAACAGTCCCTGTATACACTTCAATATGTGACATGTCAGTAACCAATTGAAAGTTCAAAATGTCCCTGTAGTCAGTTTCTCAGCAATTTTAAAGTGCTTGGAAACCATCTTGTTCCTTTGAACCAATATTTTAAATAGGTAGGTTGTGTCTTTAGCCTGCTCAAATTACTTTTTTTTTAATGCACAATACAGCTTAATTAAGTTTGATAAATTATCGTGGAAATCCTGTGGTATCAATATAGTAATCATTTTTTGGTTATTTAAAATGTATACATAAAATCTAAAAAACATATTAATTCACATCCTCCATGTGCAAAATTTGAAAAAGCTTAGCAACCTCTGGGAAGTAGCAAACAAGTACGAAGGTTGTGATAACTAGGAGATATACTTATTTATTTACTGTTCTATGTTTTAAGAACTTATTTGTAAGTAGTAATAATCGTATAATTATATTGAAATGTGACTAAATTTCATCAAATACTAGTCTAACAAAGTACAGCAAAGACTGGTCAGTTTTATATTACTGGATACAGTAACATGTGCACTGTATCAATGCAAGTTAAATAATGTTAGCTAGACACAAACTGGAAAGATCAATATAATAAAAAAATAAATATTTATATATGTATAATGTTATGAGGTTTAAGCTATTTTAGACTAAACATTTGTGTTGTGTTATAATTTGTAGTCATTCTACAACAAAATAAGCATAATTTATATTTCCTAATTTTTTATGGTTGGTCAGTCAAATTGACAGATCCCATAGAGTAGAGAAAATAATAGATAAAATATAAAGTATTACTAAAAACAAACATTTGAAATATATTTAGAAGGTTTTATAAATTATACAAATAATATTCAAGATTTTAGGGATGAAAATTTTTTTAATCATAAGATGAAACTCACTTTGCATTTGGACTAATAACAAAACAGACTTTATATTTTCATCAAAAGATGATCTTTTATGTTTACGAAAAGCTTTTAATCTTTAATAAAAGTCTACCAAATTTTGTGGTGATACACATACTGCATTAAAAGTTATTGTATAAATACTTGTGTATCATACCAAACCTGTCTCAAAAAGGTTAAATAGCTTAAATGCATGCTGAAACAGGAATTACCAGCCACTAGTACATGAACGTTAGATGGCTGTAACACGTACACCCCTGTGCAAATTAATTGAAACAAGACAGAAAATTACTATTTTTTTCAATTTTTTACATTTTATTTCTGAGAATCCAAAAATTACTCAAATTAATACATGATGTGACCGCCTTTATTTTTCAGAAGATCATTAATCCACTTTGGCATCAAGTCCACAAGTTGACTGCAATCTTTACTAATTTTTGGATTGCTGTACCACACCTCAATTATGGCCTCAATTAGCTTATCTTTCGTAGTACAGTCTTTTCCCCGAAGTCTTTCTTTACAAATCACCCAAAGATTTTCAATAGGATTTAAGTCTGGAGAGTTTCCAGGCCAATCCAGCACCTTTATTCATGTTGTAGTCATAAAATTCTTCACTAGTTTCGATGTGTGGCACGGAGCCAGATCTTGCTGAAAAATGCCAGATCCATCTGGAAATCTCTTTTTCAATTCTGGAACGACTCTTCTCTGCAAAATTTTCATGTACTATGGTCCTCGCATCATACCTTCTACGATATGTAAGCCTCTGATGACGCCATCGTAGCTGAAACAGCCCAAAACATCTTCTTCAATCTATGTTTTATGAACTGATTGATGTGAGATTCTCAAAATTTCTCACCTGAAAATCTGCAAACATGCAGACGACTTTGACCCTGTACGAAGAAATGAGTCTGGTCACAATAGCACCTTCCTCCATTGTTCTTGCATCCAGTTCTTGTATTTCAGACCCCATTGATACCGTCTTTTCTTATTTGAGTTGGTAAGTTGTTTTTTGACTGATCTCCTTGCCCTTCTAACACAATTTTGAATGACATAATATTCCTCAAAATTTCATCAACTTTCCCAAAAAATAGATCGACCTTACCTCTAAACACAATGATGCCATCTGTGTGAAAAAATGACTATTATAGGAAATCAGCGGGTCCAGCGAGCCTACACCGGCCACCACGTTGAAGATATTGTAAAATGACCATTTGTCTCAATTAATTTGCAAAGGGTGTAAATACTCAATACTTTGTACATTATATAATTAATGTCTTCCTTCTTGATGATGAGAAACCCCCTTGAAATAAAGATGCATCTCGGAATGGCTGGTATGGGTATTACCACTTTTATTGATAGGCAGGCAATAACTTTTCAACCTTCCTAGGTCATCTTGAAGTTGATGTTAAATTAATGTCTTTAGGTATCCAACCCCCAACATTATATAAGAAGTGAAGGAGGACAAAAAGAATATACATATTGAATTTTATGACACATTCATAGAAGTACTTTAAAAAGTCATCTAGGGTTATTTAAAGTAAGGATTTTTAACATAATGTTTAAGACATCATGGGACCTTTTGGTCCATATCTTGGCTGTCACTTCCTCTGAGCCAAACTAAAACTATTAAATTGAATAATATTAATTAAATACAAAAAAGTTAAGGTGGACCTTATCATTCACATCAAGCTTTCTTTTAAACTCATGTAAATTTATTGCCTCTACAACATCCAAAGGCAACACATTTCATAGGCCAACCACCCAATTTGAGAAATTAAATTCTTAGATGAAAATGGCTTCTACATTCCCTAAATCTGTATTTGTGTCCCTACTTCTATAATTCTCACTGTCAAGCATGAAAAATGTTGATACATCAATGTTATCAATTCCTTTTATAATCTTCAACATTTTAATTGGATCCTCTCTAAATCTTCTTTTTTCAAGAAAAAACAATTTTAAGGATCTAAATCTCTCCTCATATGACAATTCCTCTATCCTAGGTACAATTTTAGTAACCCTCCTCTGAACCCTTTCCAACGATTCAATGTCTTTCTTAAGGTAAGGAGCCCAAGACTGAACACTACTCCAAATATGGCCTAATCAGTGACCTACACAATGAAATTGTGGCATCTTTAGACTTGTATTCAGTATTTCTGAAGATACAACCTAAAATCATACTTGCCCTACCACTAGCATCAGCACTGCTTGGATGGTTTAAGAAACTGGTCAACTATTACACCAAGATCCTTTTCTTTCATGACACTCTTAAAGTTATTCCCATCCAGATTATGAGTGAAATTATGATAACCCACATACATTATATTCTATTTATCATATTCAAAACCAATCTGCCATTTTTTTTGCCCAACTCATTAAATGATATAAATCCTTTTGTAAAGCAGAAGCATCCTCTTCACAGCCAGCCATACCCAGAACCTTTATCATCAGGAAATTTAAGTTATGTTTTGACCATTCCTTCATCTTTGTCATTAATGTAAATCAAAAAAGAGCAAAAGGTCCTAAGACTTGACTGAACTCCATTTATAACAACTTTGTTTTCCTCCATCAAGACACTCTTCTATCCAATTTAACTTATCCCCCACATCTGTATAGATAAATTTCTTTACAAGCCTTTTATGTGGCACTTTGTCAGATGCTTTCTGAAAATCTTGGTGCACCAAAAAATTTACACCCTTTCTCTCATCTGCATTTGCAGTAACATTTTCAAAGCATGAAAAAAAACATTTTAAGGCAAGATTTTTCCCTGGGATAGTCTTTTGACTATCCAATAAAATTCTAAACTGTGTTAAATGACTTTGCAGAGTATCTTTTATCAGACTTTTCAAAACTTTTTCCACAACTGATATAAGACTAATAGTCCTATAACTACTGGGACAAATTCTATTACCTCCCTTGAAGATAGGAGTGACATCAGCTAATTTTACATCTGTTGGTACTTGTCCATTATTCAAGGACTTGCATAAAACTGTAGCAAGTAGCTCACATATCTACTTGATTTCTTTTTAAAACCTGTGGGGAAATATTTTCTGGCCCAGGGGCTGTATCATTATTTACATTTCCCAATTTTATTTTAACAAGATCAGAATTTATCCAGTTGTCTTGTTCAGCTCTGTTTTCATCTATCAAGATGAGGAATACTGCCCAAGTCTTCTTTAGTAAAACCTGCAGAAAAACAACAGGGCCCGGCGTGTGACTTGTAATCTGAGGGTCGCAGGTTCGCATTCCCATCGTGCTAAACATGCTTGCCCTTTCAGCTGTGGGGGTGTTATAATGTTACAGTCAATCCCACTATTCGTTGGTAAAAGAGTAGCCCAAGAGTTGGCAGTGGGTGATGATGACTAACTGCCTTCCCTCTAGTCTTACACTGCTAAATTAGGGACGGCTAGCACAAATAGCTCTCGAGTAGCTTTGTGCAAAATTAAAAAAACAAAGAAGAAAACACAGAATTCAACAACCTAGTCATTTTATAATCATCAGATACAAGCATTCCTTTATCATCCCCCATGAGTCCTGTCCCTATCCTAATATTCTGTGTACCCCTCTTGTACTTAAAATCCACACTGTTAAGCTGTCAGGCAAATTTTTTTCACACTTTACTTAGGATGTCCTAATTTCCTGTTTCACCAACTTATTTGATCTTTCATTTTAAATTTAAGTTCAATCAATTTAAATTTCTTGTGTTTGTGATGCTTTTCTTTATCACTTATAGCTGTTGTGAATCAACCTGGTTTTTAACTTGCAGCTGCCATTTGTAAGGAATATATTTGTTTTGAATATTGAACAAATTTTCACATTTGTTCAGTTTCTCCAAATAACTGAGCTGCCCAATTCACAACAGATTTTTATTACCTCACTTCAAAATTTGCTTTTTTATAATTTGGAATCAAAGTATCATTGTTACTGATTCCTGGTGCATCAAACCTAATATAGCAATGATAGCTTGTCACCCAGATGTTCCCCAATTTTCACCCTTTCAATCATTTCCTATGTTAGAAATTACCAATAAATCTAAAATAGCATTATTTTTAATTGGCCAATTTGTGAAAAAATCCATCTTGAACAGTTTCCAGAAACTTTCCTCAATGGTTTGAATCTATCATTTCCCAATCAATATGTCTGAAATTAAAATTGTCCATAATTATAACTTCATTAACAACTGAAATCCTAATCTCACTAATTTCATCAGTTTCCCCTCGTGATCTGTAACACATTCCTACTGAAAGCTTTTTCCCTTGATATCCACTAATAGTAATCAAATTGATTCAATCTCCTTGATATTATACTTAATATTCTCGGCTTCAACAGAATGTAATTCGCACTTTACATATAGAACTAATCCTTTCCCTTTCTGTCCCTATTAAATAACCTATAACCATGTATTTCAAAGAAATTTGTCATCAAAATCTTATTCCTACCAGGGCCCTAAAGTAATATATTATCACTTCTAGCACTCCAACAGTAACTGTTAAGCCTATATTTTTACAACTACTTTAATACTGATTTCCTATACTAAACTTTCCTCTACATCACAAACTTGTTTCACGTATTTTATCTTTTTACCACTAACTAATCCTAGTTTAAAACTTCTCTTACAGTTGTGTCAATAGCCTTTAAGTGTAAATCATCCATTTCGAAAAGTTCCCTTTTTCCACTGAACCCGAACCCACAAGTCCAACCAGATAACCTTCTCAGCCTAGCATTTAGCCCTAGTGACCTACTCAAAATTTCATCATCATAATTAATTCTTGACAGTACACCTGACATAATTAATTTATGGCCTCTATCTTTGAACACTTTTATCAACTCCTTATGTTTATTATTTAGCCCCTCTGACTTACTCCTTCCCTATATCATTAGCCCCTACATGCATAACAACTGCATCATTGTATCTCTTACTCTGTCAGTTATTTCTTTTATTTGTGCTCAAGGGTAACATAATCTAAGTACAACATCTAATTATGTTTTAATTTGATTGCTAAGCCTAATCTAACATTATACAACTAAAATCTAATTGAAAAATTATACCTACTCTTTTAGTCACCAGTCTTTGGTAGATCTACCTATTTTTTTTTATATTCAACTCTAATTTCTAAAAAGGTAAAAATAATAAAATGAAACAACATTAAAAAATTCAAACTATTATTAGAACTTAAGAGTTTTTCTAATGTCTTCCCCAAGATCAGTTAACAAGCTAAGAGGCTGTTAATCCACTTGGTTACTGTATATGAACTCCCTTGGACAAATTTTGAGCATAATGAAAAATGTAAGTAAAAACAATAAATTACTAACTCCACTTTTTACAACTTTTTTTTTTTAATAACTGAAAAAAAAACTTAGCTGTGAAGTTAACCCAAGTGCTAGCGAGACTTTTATAATCTAAATATTGAGTAGGAAGATTATTTGTGCCATTGTGAATTACTGTAATATACACATTGTATCACTATACACGCACAAGACAAACTCTGGATGAATGTAAAAAGTTTTATTTACACACCAACACAAATAGAAAAAAAAAATGTACATTGTTTCTTACAGTATGAATGATGTGAATTGGGTGCACAATCTGACCTCTGGTGGGTTTGTTATTCTACAGTCAAGTTGACATGACCAATACTTCTGAATTTTCTACCTCCACAGTAATAATTAAACAAAGCATTTATACAATAAATAATGTCAATTCAGTTTAATGAACATTTTAATTATGGGCAATTCTAAAGGTAACTTTTAAAAAATCCCAGCACTTTAGTTATGTCATGTCCACAGGTAGGAAGTAGAGAAACTTTTTCACCTCCCCCCAATAAAACAAATTTATATATGGAAGAAATGCTAGTCATTCACCATGGTGTCACATGGCATATTTCCTGGTCCATTCTCGTGCAAGTTCGTTATATTTTTCTCGATCAGTTTTGTAAATCTTGGCAATTTCTGGTACCAATGGATCATCTGGATTTGGATCACACAGCAGAGAACAGATGGATAGTAAAACTAGCAATATAAAGAAAAAGAAAACAACAAAGGGTTAGATAAAAACTGTTACAGAGTAACTTGTATACCAGTGAACAACAACAATAATACATCCAGATTTCACATAAAAACTTCAGCAGTTTTCCACCTGATTTTAGGTGGGAATCATAACCAACATGTTTTGAGCCTATACGAGATTTTTGAAAGCAACAAACACTATTAACTGTGACCAACAACAGGAATTACAAAGAATATAAGCACACAAGATCACAGCTGACAGTTTCTTAAGCTACAAATCCATTATAAAATTATTGCACATAATATCTACTGGAACATGGGATCCCACAGGAATGTTTCAAAAAAAGTGAAAGAATAGTACTGAACTTAGTTTTCTCATCCTCTGAAATGTTCCAAGTCCATTGCTTTCTGACATGAAAAAAAGTGATATTTTCCTAGTGCAGCTCATGCATGTTTAAAGCATTAATTGGAAACTGCCACGTGAAAGTTCCCCATTTTTCAGGTGCATATTGTTACTCAAATTTGCTGTTTGTGTAGATTTTTGCAACTATGTGTCAGCAAAGTTTTAACAGTGGACAAGTACTGCAGTAGGTTTCCCTATTCAGACAATGCTGTTATTTCTCTTTACTGTTTTTTATATACTTAAATGAAATTAGTGTGTAGATAATATTTATTACCACTGCACAGAGCAAGCAGTATTTCATATAACTGGTGTTAAGGTAAGGGCTGTAAATGTTGATAATTGGCAACTCATGCTCGGTGGGTGACTGTTTTGCATGCATTATTTCTAACACGTTATTCCAGCAAACATCTGAAGAATACATGCCATGTAGGCCTAACAAAAGCATGCTACCAAGTCTGTTTACATTGCATTAATCTGTGTACTAATATCTGAAATATTATTCTGTTTTGATGAGATTACTTTATTGCTGTTCATCCTTTGTTACAATGCACTGTGACACTGAAGCTTGTCCTTAAATCTGTGATAATATAATTTTTGCACTCAAGATGGTCCTTTGAGAACAACTTTAAATTTTGTTTAACGTTGTTGTTGCATACCAGTGCATGTGCCTCTTTTTATAACTTCAGTGTAGTAGCTGGATGGAAAAAAAAAGCCAATACAGCAGTAAACTGTCACACTAAATGCATATGCACATCTGTCACTTAAAATTTATTATCCATAAATAGATATAAAAAATACTTATGAAACAAGATTAGAAAAAAATTGTTAATTTAAAAAGGGACAATGGGGACAATCAAACAAATAAAAAAAGTCAAAATGAAAAGACTATTTCCAAACATACAACTAGGGACTGAAAAAAGTAAAGTTTTATATTTCACAGCATGATTTATGAGCTAACATTTAAATACTGTACAAATTCACAACTTTTGAACAAAGAAGTTTAACACAAATTTTCGAGCAAACTTAATATACCTCTGTACACAAAATCTACACTGGAGAGTATTCACCTTTTGATATAGTAAGCGCTGGAGACCACTGTGAACGAAGAATATCCAGACAGATACTTCCATTGCTGTTAATATTTGGATGATAAATTCGTGTTGTGAAAGCAACCTGTATTAGAAAGAAACTTTCATCATTTACTCCTGGGAACTTGGAAAATACAAACTTTTCTTCTATACTTTCAAAATTACAATAAAAAAAATACATCATATAACAGATGAAAGGAAAATGGAAGTCTTCACAGTAAGGCATTGTTTTCATTAAACGTTTATTGACTTAAACCTAAATCTTACCTAAAAATCTACTGTTTCAGTTTTTAAACCTTTTTAAAAAGTGTAGACCTAATAAAAACCAAAAATGTGTTTGATAATTAATTTTCCTATGAACCAACAACACAGATGTTTGCAAAGAACTACAACGCTACATGAGTGCACACGTTTGACTGAAGAAAAATGTACTTTTCTAAATAAACACTTTTCCTTCTGTTTTAAATGATGCATATCAAAACATACTGGGCATTTTTCCATTTGTTAAGTGGCCACACTGCAAATATGAGTAAATGTATGTTATGATTTTATTGTTGCATGTATGCATTTTGAAATAGAATATTTTATATTTCCTCTCACTTATTTTTATTTAGCAAAGTCCTTGGGCTCATGTAATGGGTTTTGTATAGGTAGTAGAACATACAGACATTAATGTCTTAAGCTAAGCACAGTATGGAAAAATATATCTTTTTACTGTTAAAATTTCATGTGAAACAATAATGAAGATTTGTTAAAGTTTTTGTTCATTGTAAAACCATTAAGTACACAAACGATTGGAAACATAATAGTCAGTTATTTCAGATCATCTATCCAAAACTAATGTTGCTTCTTGGTTTAGGCAAATCTAATGGCAGTGAATTGGTAGACCATATCAATTACAACACTTTCTGTAAACTATGAACCAACTCTTTCCAAAACTGATGATAGAAAAGTCAAACTTGGATATGCTTTTGGTCACCCGTGGCTTAAATACAAAAGAATATCAAATTCGATGCTTTGTCAAATCTAATGCAAAAACAATTTTCATTTTTTGGTTATGATGCCAGAGTGAGTCACTAGTGTATTGTGATTCATGTAGTTCATTGACAGGCTTGAAAACAATATACTGGACATTAGATGTTATTGTTCATTACTGTAACTCAAAAAAGCAATAATGGACAGGAATGTTGGTCATACCAAGAACTGTTAGTATCTTGACTACACTACTTTCACAATTAACAAATCTCTGCTGGAAATTACTTTGGGCATTGGAGGCACCTCTCATATGGTCTCACTAGTTCAACTACTAAATATTTATTATATTTTGTTGATCAATTTTCAAGTTATGGATGTTAGAACAGCTCAACTAACTTTATAATCCATGCTTTGTTATTTATCTTTTGAATTTATTAACAGAATTAAATAATAAGATATATACAAAAAAATATTTTCCTCAAAGTCAATGAAAACAATAAAAAAAAAAACTAGATATAAAAACAATTATATTTCTGCAATAATCAGTTTCTGAATGGCCCACCCAAATTACAAAATATTGAACTGATAATGTTCTATAATTAAAAAATTGGTAACATTTTTTCAAAACCCTTAAGTTCTGAGTCGAACTTTCTGTGGTCAAACTTAGCTTCAAGACTCAATATTTTTAAGTTTTTGAACCCAACACTTAATTCAATATACTATATTTTATTGGAGGGTAGTAATATTGTGGCACATTTGTCAGGGACCAGTCTCAACCTTGAATAATACTATAGAGAACCTCCCACACTTTATTCTGGTCACTTCCAAATTTATTTGTGGTTCAGTATTAGTTATTTCCTACATATTTTAAAGCCTTTTTAATATATATAACACAAAAGTAAATGTTTTGGATCCAAAAGCCTGTCTGATACACAGCTGTAACTCTTGAAACACCCACCTACAAACAGGGTCAGTATGACAATCATTTACACCCGACTGAAAGTTAAACAGAATCTGCTTTCCACATCCCATTGTAATATTACACAAAACAACAGGAAAAATTATTTTATTTATATTAGCATTTATAGTACTCTTCTATGTATTTCACATCATGGGTTTGGTTATGAGGAACAAAATATTCTTGCCTTAAGGTATGTACGTATGCTACTACCCCAAGGGGATTTAAAATAAATTGAACTTTAATAATAATATTTGATGAATCATTTGCATCCATTTTGAATAACTGTTGATAGTATGTGATGAATGCTAGTATCAATCATTTACCCAAACAATTAAAAACATGCACTGTTACTACTACCTCCAGAAAGCAAGAAATTTAAGTAAGCTTTTCAAAACTCTAGTTTTGTTTTTCAACATATCAAATGTCAAACTTGAGACTTAATGACCTCGATAACAGATTTATATTTTTATCCAAGCCAATTAACTGTAACAATCATAACATCCAATCTCAAAATTATTGACATACAAAACTCAGTCCAAGGGTATATATAGGCTTTTCTTTCAAATACAAAAAATAAAAAAGATCTGATAATTCAGACTGACCTGATAATCTCAATAAGAGCATTTTTCATTGAACAAGAAGTCAACCTTTCCCTATCAGATTAACATCTCATGAAGCCTAGCTTAAAGCTTTAGTATTTTTTTTAATTTTGAAGATGGCATTGAGACTTCAATCAGTTCAACTTAAGGTTGAGCATTCTGTCTTTTGCCTTGCCAAACACCATGCTCTCTAAACTTTATCTGGGCTTATACATCTTCATGAAAATAAATTTCCATAAATTTCATTACATTTTTGCAGGACCTATTTTTTTCTGTCATAATTCAGACTCAAAAAGCCTGTTAGTACATGCTGCAATCCATGACACAAAGTTTCAATTTTAATGTAAAAGTGTCGGAGAAGTTCAGTTTTGACTGAGAGAAGTGAAAAGTTACCAACTCTCTACCTGGTGCTCAGAAGTAGCTATGAATACCTGAGGTTCATTCTACATTTCTCTGTATTATTTGCAGTTATCATTCCTCCAGCATTATTTTCACTGCTTATATAATATAACTTTTTAAAACTAACTCACATCATACCTTGCATTTTGAGGCAGAACGATGATGAATCAACCACATTTTATCCTCACTAGTTGACAATTAACAGAGATTGAAATTGTACTTTCCCTTTATTCCAATCAATAAATGTTTGATGTTGAAAATAACTTACAAAATTGTCTGATAAACTGACTTGAAAAGAAGCACAACCACTCAGATGTGTTACCCATTTCATCATTCAAGAGAATTGCTAAAGTGATTTTCAAATCACTTAGAGAATACAAGATAATAAAAACAACAGCTAAATGATTACAATTAACAACTTTTTTTCTTTAAAAACCAAATTTGTATTTTAAAAGCATTAATAAGGCTGAAATATAGCTGTAAAAACATACACGGCTCTTTTGAGGATTTGAGTTCTTCACTCAACAGATAGGACAACATCAACAACTCTGCTGAATGAAGTACTGATGTTAGTATTATTTGGTTTAACACAATAAATACTAAATATCTAATTACAAATTTCTTTCCTTGTCCCCCAGATTCATTGACCTGTATGTTGCTTTTATAAATCAAAGGAAGTCCTGTTAAAGGTTGTCTGGCTCAAACAGTCATAATTTTAATTTTTTTTTATCTAAAGCAATTTCAACCATTTCCACCTTTTAATCACACTGAAAGTGTATTTGTTTATTACTAGTTGAATTTCTTGAGTGAATGTATCCACCACTAGCTCATTGCAAAAGTGTTTCAGTTAAAACTCTCCTACTGACATCATTTAATATGCAATCTGCTTTTATCAACATAAATTAATAAAAAACATTTACCAAGCAGTTACAAATAATAAATTATTAATGAAAGAAAAATAGTTGACTGAGTACTAGATTTGAACATAATAATCAGTAAGGATGGAAAAAAAAAAAGAAAATTAATGAACTAGTTAAACATTCAACACTATTGCCCAGTCATGAATCCGGCCATTTTACATTGATATCTGCTTGTTGGGCTTTGGCCTGGCTCACCTCTCTGGTGTCGCCTTTGTTTCGCCCCCCCTCTTTCTCACCTGTCAATTTTATAACGCCCCATTGCACTTCATCACCTTAAACAAGTAAAAAATTAAATACAGGCAAAATTCCAAGCACACTTAAATAATCTTTCACGTGAGGGGACAAAGAGGAACCACAATGTTCCTGATCACCCCTATTGGGGAGAGAATTCTCGAGACTTCTCTCTCTCTAAACTGAACCCCTGCCACATTCGTTTGTGTTTAGTTAAATATTTCTATGAAAGTCTTAATGTAAAGAAGTTGTTAAAAAAACCCAACAAAGAACAGTTATAAACAAGGCCCGATTAGACAGATGTGCTGGAACCTGATGGGTTTCTGGCTGTCTACAGTATAACACAGATATAACTTAATTTAGTTTAAAATATTAACAGAAAGAATGAAAAACAAATGGGCATGAAACCAGCACTGGCTATGTAAGTCTAACTGATCTAAGATAGAATCCAAAATTGGACTTAAAAAGAACAAAAAAACTAATAAAGTACTTTGATCTCTTGCTAGAAGGTAACTCCTTGAAACTTTCTGAATGTCAATTTTGCAAAGTTGTTATTAGTGTGGAGAAAACTAAACATACTTGTCATGACACAGAAACAGCCAATATTTTAGAGCAGATTCACAAGACAGTATATCAAAATACCACCAAAGTTACTCAGGTGAAAATTTAAGAGTACAATAAAACTATGGCAAAGTCCAGAGTTTTAAGCATTAAAATAACAAGAAAGTGTTTTCTTACCTTAGGTGGTTTAAAAGGATAGTCCGTAGGGAAGTGTATAGTCAGGAAGAAGACTCCACCTTGGTATGGACTATCAGGCTGTTGGTTAACAAAATACAAAACCTTAATTACATGACACGTTCAAGGACAAATCACGCTTAAAATATGAATCCTAAACTTTACACAAGAGGGCAGGAAATAAAATACAAAGTAAGTGAAATATCTGAGCATCTTAGACACAATGAAAAATGAAACAGTATTAAAAAACCTATTATGTTGAAAAAAAATCACAAACAGATATATTTAAAGAACCTGTATGTCCATATATTGCATTATTTGTCAAACATAAACAATCCATTAAATATACAAAACAATTTTCTTCAAAAGTCCCCCTTCTTGTGGAACTCTTAGCCACACAGTTTCTTTTGATAAAAATTGCTGTCACACATTTCTGATAATATATTTTAAAACCATAGTGATTACCAAGTCTAACTTTGCTTCCTAAAAGTATATTTTCACTGTCTGAGTTCAACACTACCTTTACTTTCCATCTACCCTGTAGAAAGAAAGTGTCATTGAAAAAATAATGTTACAAAACTGAGAGTTTTATCAATTATTGTTTCATGTTGCTGCCTTAGTAATTTTCAGCATCAAAAAGTATATGGTTGCTTTTGCTCATTCTTTAATAAACATAAAACCCTGAAATCCAGAAATATTTGCTCATATTAAAATCCTTCATGCCAATTGTGCAGTTTGATTTTAAACTGTTATGAACATCTGAAACAAGCTCGCTACTGATTGTATTTCAATACAATATATATGTTACAGAATTTTTCTGTTTGTACATTACTAACTTATATTGATATTAAAAAAACCAAAACCAAGGTTAGCTACTAAAGACTCATATATGCTGGATGCAAGTTATATCACTGAATGTCAATCCAAACTGGATGCGAGCGACATCACCGAATATCAATCCACATCAAACGTGAATTGGAAATGCTGCAAACAAATGAAAATAAGTGCATGACCCTGCTCATACATCTCTACTGATGATACTAGAAATAGGAGGTTTCATTAAAAAACAGGTAATGTAGTGATAACACGACCTCTGATCTCTGCAACAGAAGCAGGCTATAGTTGAACTAATTTTCAATAAACTGAAGCTGAGATAATTTTATTAATCCTTTATTTATTTATTAACTTTTAAAGTAATTTGAAATGCAACATTATTATTATAGTATAGATTATTTTGATTGGTCAGTTTCCTTTAACTCACAAAAAGAGAAAGAAAACTAGCTTATATTTCTGCAAAGTCAAAATTTCTCAAAAAGGCATCATTGGTTGTTGGCATGAGTCTGCCAACTGACTACAATGCTTCCATGTTGTTTACCCTCATCACTAACATCCTGTGCAGATGAGCCTCAAGGTTTTTAGATGTAGTTTAACAAAAAATACCAAAAGTTTTTTTTTAAATAATATTCTAACAAAAACATCAAGAATTAAATTATTATTAACTTGTACTCTGTTCACAAAAATACTTTACAGCAGTAAACTGTGGACAATGGTAGTCCAGTTAACAACCATCAGGTCATCAGTGAAACTGAAACAGATTGGAATTTGTTGGTGGATAACATATTAACAACCATAAATGGTGAAGGAGGGGTACCATATGTTCCCACTGTCTTTCAAAGAGCAGGAATATAATAATAAAACCTTAACTTCTGTGTTACATAAAATATCTGACAAATTAGATAAAAGAAAACAGTGGAAAGAAGCCTACATGAAATAATTGAGAGAGAAATGTGTAATAAGGAAGTTATCATGTCCAGCAAAAAATGAAAAAGAAACCATAAAATAAAGAGAAGCAGAAGTAAAAACCAAAAAATGTCCACCAATCTTACCAAGAAGATGATTTTTGCAGAAATTGTGACTAGTATTAAGGAAGTATCATTAAGAGCATAAGAAAAAGACCATTTGGGGCACTTCTTGGATGAAGTTTGTTAATGAAAGAGAGAAACAGTTCATCTACAAAATTAAACCAGTTTGAATAAATGATCATAAACTACAATAAATAACACAAGCTGAAGCTTTTCTTCAAACATTTTCAAATGTATGAAGAGCTGAAATTCAGTGGAGATTTGTATGTCGGACAGGATAACCCCACTGTTCTCTGACAGGTCTTTGTAAGTGAAATTAAGAAGAAGCCATTTAATATTAACCTAAACATGAATAGTGGAATAAAGCCAACACTCAGACACCATGATAAAACAACCTCACAACTCCACAAGACCAATAGCCTACATAAGAAAACATGCGTTAATTATCCAACCATGGGAATGTTAGACACTTGAAATCAACACTGTCTAGTGGGTTCTGGTGTTTAACCAGTGACATGATCATTTAGGGGCAGTTTGTTTTTGTCAGTTGATAATCCAAGAATATTTGTGAATATTCAAACCACCTAGTTACAAACAACTGTCAAAATTATTTAAAAAAAAAATAAATGTACAAGCACAAATTCTGTGGGAACATCACACTACAATAAATAATCAATGAGATTTTAAATATTTCTTAATAAAATTAAGATAAAACTTAGATAATATAAAAATTTGAATGCTTTACAAATTCAGAACTATAGTATGTATAATTTCACAGTTTCAAGGTTTATGAAATTAGAAGGTTAACATACATCTAACAAACTGCTGGAAACAAAAATTCAATTTCAATTTTGCTGTGTTACTGATTTGTCTGACCTCTAATTTTTCCCCTATAAGATTTTTAATTCAATGGTACAATTGTACCCTCTGAGCAGGGTGAACCAAATTGGATACCACAGAGTAAGGTACAATTGTACCCTCTGAGCAGGGTGAACCAAATTGGATACCACAGAGTAAGGTACAATTGTACCCTCTGAGCAGGGTGAACCAAATTGGATACCACAGAGTAAGGTACAATTGTACCCTCTGAGCAGGGTGAACCAAATTGGATACCACAGAGTAAGGTACAATTGTACCCTCTGAGCAGGGTGAACCAAATTGGATACCACAGAGTAAGGTACAATTGTACCCTCTGAGCAGGGTGAACCAAATTGGATACCACAGAGTAAGGTACAATTGTACCCTCTGAGCAGGGTGAACCAAATTGGATACCACAGAGTAAGGTACAATTGTACCCTCTGAGCAGGGTGAACCAAATTGGATACCACAGAGTAAGGTACAATTGTACCCTCTGAGCAGGGTGAACCAAATTGGATACCACAGAGTAAGGTACAATTGTACCCTCTGAGCAGGGTGAACCAAATTGGATACCACAGAGTAAGGTACAATTGTACCCTCTGAGCAGGGTGAACCAAATTGGATACCACAGAGTAAGGTACAATTGTACCCTCTGAGCAGGGTGAACCAAATTGGATACCACAGAGTAAGGTACAATTGTACCCTCTGAGCAGGGTGAACCAAATTGGATACCACAGAGTAAGGTACAATTGTACCCTCTGAGCAGGGTGAACCAAATTGGATACCACAGAGTGTACAATTGTACCCTCTGAGCAGGGTGAACCAAATTGGATACCACAGAGTAAGGTACAATTGTACCCTCTGAGCAGGGGTACCACTGAGCAGGGTGAACCAAATTGGATACCACAGAGTAAGGTACAATTGGTGGATACCACAGAGTAAGGTACAACAATTGTACCCTCTGAGCAGGGTGAACCAAATTGGATACCACAGAGTAAGGTACAATTGTACCCTCTGAGGAGGAGGGTGAACCAAATTGGATACCACAGAGTAAGGTACAATAGCAGGGTGAACCCACAGGGTGAACCAAATTGGATACCACAGAGTAAGGTACAATTGTACCCTCTGAGGAGGGTGAACCAAATTGGATACCACAGAGTAAGGTACAATTGTACCCTCTGAGGAGGGTGAACCAAATTGGAGGGTGAACCAAATTGGATACCACAGAGTAAGGTACCACAGAGTGAACCAAATTGGATACCACAGAGTAAGGTACAATTGTACCCTCTGAGCAGGGTGAACCAAATTGGATACCACAGAGTAAGGTACAATTGTACCCTCTGAGCAGGGTGAACCAAATTGGATACCACAGAGTGAACCAAATTGGAGGTACAATGAACCAAATTGGTACCCTCTGAGAGGGTGAACCAAATTGGATACCACAGAGTAAGGTACAATTGTACCCTCTGAGGAGGGTGAACCAAATTGGATACCACAGAGTAAGGTACAATTGTACCCTCTGAGGAGGGTGAACCAAATTGGATACCACAGAGTAAGGTACAATTGTACCCTCTGAGGAGGGTGAACCAAATTGGATACCACAGAGTAAGGTACAATTGTACCCTCTGAGGAGGGTGAACCAAATTGGATACCACAGAGTAAGGTACAATTGTACCCTCTGAGGAGGGTGAACCAAATTGGATACCACAGAGTAAGGTACAATTGTACCCTCTGAGGCAGGGTGAACCAAATTGGATACCACAGAGTAAGGTACAATTGTCCCCTCTGAGCAGGGTGAACCAAATTGGATACCACAGAGTAAGGTACAATTGTACCCTCTGAGGAGGGTGAACCAAATTGGATACCACAGTAAGGTACAATTGTACCCTCTGAGCAGGGTGAACCAAATTGGATACCACAGAGTAAGGTACAATTGTACCCTCTAGCAGGGTGAACCAAATTGGATACCACAGAGTAAGGTACAAAGGGTGAACCAAATTGGATACCACAGAGTAAGGTACAATTGTACCTCTCAGGGTGAACCAAATTGGATACCACAGAGTAAGGTACAATTGTACCCTCTGAGGAGGGTGAACCAAATTGGATACCACAGAGTACCCTCTGAAGGGTGGTACAATTGTACCCTCTGAGGAGGGTGAACCAAATTGGATACCACAGAGTAAGGTACAATTGTACCCTCTGAGGAGGGTGAACCCTCTGAGGAGGGTGAACCAAATTGGATACCACAGAGTAAGGTACAATTGTACCCTCTGAGGAGGGTGAACCAAATTGGATACCACAGAGTAAGGTACAATTGTACCCTCTGAGGAGGGTGAACCAAATTGGTACAATTGTACAATTGTACCCTCTGAGGAGGGTGAACCAAATTGGATACCACAGAGTAAGGTACAATTGTACCCTCTGAGGAGGGTGAACCAAATTGGATACCACAGAGTAGGTGCAATTGTACCCTCTGAGGAGGGTGAACCAAAATTGGACCCTCTGAGGAGGGTGAACCAAATTGGATACCACAGGAGTACCCTCTGAAGGTACAAATTGATACCACAGAGTAAGGTACAATTGTACCCTCTGAGGAGGGTGAACCAAATTGGATACCACAGAGTAAGGTACAATTGTACCCTCTGAGGAGGGTGAACCAAATTGGATACCACAGAGTAAGGTACAATTGTACCCTCTGAGGAGGGTGAACCAAATTGGATACCACAGAGTAAGGTACAATTGTACCCTCTGAGGAGGGTGAACCAAATTGGATACCACAGAGATAGAGCTCATTCTTCTCTCCTGTCACAAAACGAACCTTAATAAGAGATAACATTGACTAAGAGAAGAAATTACTAAAATATGTACATATTATCCTAATAATCTGCACAAATTATCATGCTTGATACAACAAGTAAAATGATATGATATTGTTTTCTCAATGTGAATGAAACAGCACAGTATATAATAATTCTGTAAATAAATATTTTAATTAGACATCTAAGTAACATAATCACAAATATGTTACTTTTCCACTCTCTTGACTGCAGCATTTAACATACTAAGTGCAAAACACAAAGTTTGGCTGCATTTATATCAATGTTTCATCTTTAGAAAACTAGCTTAAATGCTACTACAACTATTATACACACTAAGTTTATATTTCCTATACAATATTCCTTTTTGTTTCTCTCTTTCAATTTCAATTTTGTTTTAAGACAGAAGAGATAATTTTTTAATTTTTTTTTCTCCACTCAATAAGTTTTTGCATTTCATTACAACAAAAAAACTCTAGTTTAAGCCACAAGTAATAAATTGTTAATGGATGGTCAAAACAACACATTTAAAATTACACTTGTTACATTCAGTGGTAGTGCTGGTTAGGGTGGGAAAGAGATATAGAAATTGTAAAAATACTTACTGGTCCCATGATTGTTGCTTGCCAGTGAAATACTGAAAGAGAATAAATAAAAATAAAAGCAATAAAGCTCGTTAATACAAGAAGTTCTTTCTATGTACCTCACACAGAAAATCAATAATTCTAGCAAACTTGGAATCAGTTATTAACCTGTTCAGTGCCGTAGACGAGACAACTCGTCCAAGCAGATCGGTAACACAGTGCCACGGATGAGTTAATTCGTTCTCAGTAATACCTAACTTCAGCTCTAGATGTCAGCACCATAGATGCATTTGACCTACTTACAAATTGTTTCACTTTCGATCCAAAATGGCGTCACAAAAAGTTACAAAATGAACAAGCATTAGAGTTGTATTGTAGCAGCTGAAATACTTGGCAGTCAACAGGTTAATCTTGACTTGTTAAAATGAAACAGGATTAGGAATACTTAATACTATAGTTAAACATGTTCCAAAAATATATGTGCATGTCAACATCATGTACACTGAAAATCCAGGTAGAAATTAGTTTTTATCATTTTTTAGTCAATTTCATTGTAGCCATTTTAAAATTAATATCTAAATTCAATAAGACACATGTTACTTATTTTATATAATTTTAAACTACTTCTGATTTTGAAACCACACGTAATCCCTTAAACAATAACAAATTTTAATTGATGTATCTCATGATTCACAAAATCATTTTCAGGATCTCTAGGCCAATCACATCTCGTTTTATATACTTAATGCATTTATTGCTTGTTTGTCCTACAACCCACCAGTGTGGGAGGAGCCAATAGCATGAATATCTGTTTGCATTTCACATTAGTTTTATAATGTTACTTTCAAATGTGATACTTTATACCTGCTACAATTTCAGTAGTAAAATCCCCTCAATGAAATCAATGTGAGATCTCATAAAAAAAAGGAGGTGCCTGACACTGTTGGAAGAGAAAGTAGTGTATCATTCCCATTAGGCTGATAAAATTTTAATGTAGAATGTATTGGAAACCACATAGCTAGTAGGACTGTAACTAGCTTGTTTTACCAAGGTTTTGGCAAGTTTATTTCAGATACGTGTAGCTAATTCAGACTAGTCTGGTAATACCTTAGCAACATGGTAATTCCTCAGACTCATGGTAAGCCTCACGCAATTCCTCATGGTAAGCCTCACGCACTTCCTCATGGTAAGCCTCACGCAATTCCTCATGGTAAACCTCACGCAATGCCTCATGGTAAGCCTCACGCACTTCCTCATGGTAAGCCTCACGCACTTCCTCATAAACTTAACTCACAGCTTCTTTAATTTGATTTTCAAAAATAGTATGCATTCATGGTTCTCAATTGAGACTAACTCATACAACAAAAGTGACCAAACTGGTTAAGTCAATGATCATTTATAAACTGTGTGCCAAGATTACACATTAACTCGGCTCAGTGTCTTACTTTCAGTAGAAACTTAAATCCTCGTTTTACTGCTCTTTTTACTTAGCAAAGCAAAAATAAAAAAAAATCTGAACACAGCTACATTATGAAAGACACATCAATTGTTGCAAAAAACAAAGTACAATGACATAGAAATAAAAGTTTATCCATATGTACATACTAAAGTCATTATAAATGGAGTATCCTACGTTTCTTAGAATGCTGAATTACAAATATATTTCCCAGTTTGAAATAATACAAGACACATGAGCAATGAAGCACATTCCAGTTTCTACAGGATAAGTTGTGTGTGTGTGTGTGTGTGTGTGTGTGTGTGTGTGTGTGTGTGTGTGTGTGTGTGTGTGTGTGTGTCAGGAGATAATATGTTAAAATCAACTTATTTTGCACAGTAGAAATTTTTACACAAAATAATTGTACAATACTTGGAAACATTTTTGTAACACTACACCATCATATATCATATGTGCTATCTCAGATAGAAGCAGTCTAGGAAAATAAAATACTTGGTCAAATTGCTTGAACCATCAGAATAACATCCAAGACTTTTCTATTGAAGATATTTTAATACAATAAAGTATCTCATATCTATAAATTCTTAACCATGGTAATAGTTCTGTACAATATCTTTCTTCACAATAAGCCTATTCGAACAGTTTTTCTACCTAACTTCTATCCTCCAAATTAGAAATCAAACACTGTTCTATAAAAAGATTGGATAAAAAAAGCCATAACTTAGGTTTAACTCCTTAAAAAGGTCTACATCCAGCAATATTATTGCCAAACAGAGCATTACTTTTTTTTTTTTTTTTTTATAAACTATACAAAAATAATCTCACAAATTATGGATAATAAAAAAACAAACAAACTTGGACCCGGGTTCAACTAGTATCATAATAAACACTGCACCACAGTTTGTACCACTCAAGAGTAAGAATGAATCTCGTGGTTCGGACCACAAAGCAGGACTCACTTTTTACAGCCATCACAATACTAGAAGGAGCTGCATGGGCATTGTTTAACCAGGCAACAACAGATCCAGCAATGAAATTCTGTATTGGCTTACCCATAAAACAGAAGAGCTGTATCAACAGCAAGCTAATCTTGATCCTGGAGCGGGTCGTGAACCACAGCGTCAACAGGAGAAGACTGCATTAGTAAATAATAGCTTCTGATCAGAGTAAGCTACATACTCAGAAAAAAACTAAAAATCAACCTGGCCATCAGTATAACAAATACTGAAGCTGTTAACTCACTTTTCACAGCCATTACACTACAAAAATAAACTGCACTGGCCTTGTTTAATCAGGCAACAGTTTTTTTTTTTTAGTTATCCAAATAAAGACTGATTTATTCACCATAACTTGGTTCTAGTACTTTAATGAAATGAAAGAATAATTTTATTTATATAAATTTTAAAGTATTGTAATGATTTAACCCTTTTATGATTTGTAGAATCCAAAACTAGGGAGTGCACCATTTCTTTTTTGTTTGTCAGTATTACTTAGTGATTAAAATATGACAACAAATACACTAAAACATAAAGAAAACAGGCTTTTCTTAATGAAATAAACAATTTAATCTTTAATAAGTTCAAAGTTCAAATTTCATCAGTGTGGCACTAAAACTAAATTAGTAATTTTTGTAAAAAGATTAATACAATCAAATTTTAAAACTGTTTTGAAAGGGGAAAAAAATATATATATATGAAAGTTGTTTGAATAAAATGTTGCTCACATAACGTTTTCTTTTATATATATAATTGATTCTTAATTTTACACAACACAGTATTCCAATCACTTAATTTTAATTTAGAGATTAATAACATACAATACAGTTATTAACCATTATATTTCATGAATGTTTTGTATAAATTTTCATTAACAGTAACTTTATTACAAATTCACATTAGTCAAGTGATGACCATGAGTACTAAACAGTTTATTTTAAACCATGTGGGTTACTTTGATGTCAAAGTACAATTGTTTGATTGGGAAAAAAAAAATGAAATAATTTCTCTAGTACTTCAGTACTTACAATCATCTCCAACAGGTCCAGCAGAACACTGTGCTGGGGGGTCACGACCAAGGTCTTGTAGCTCCTGTTACAAAAGTGAAAAGATACAAATTGAAACAAAAAAGTTATTTCTTTATACAGTGGTATAAGGTTTGGTTCTCCAACTTAATCTGTTCCAGAAGGCTGTTTGAAAACCGAATCAATTTTTTCCAAAAGAAATACTGTAAATTAAATTAATCTATTACAGAACTCCAAAAATTATGCATTATGGAGCATTTTAAGTAAAAATATTGCTTATTTCTACCTGTATAATAATACCACAAAAACTATAAACACAATAAAAAAACAATAATTAAAATTAAACTGCACTTTACCTGTGTTGAGGAGAGCTGATGGTGTAAGTGAAAGGTGGTGAGGAAAGTGGAGAGTGGGAGGGTTATTATTGTTTGGAAGGGGAGTCACCTTCTATAAAAATGTCAGGTAACTCTCCTTCTGGGGTGCTTGAGACTCACTGGACCCATTTCTTACTAAAATCTTATCTAATGAGATTTGTTTCTGCCTGCATTTTAAAATGTTTCTGAAGTAAGACATGACATTGTCATTTAAAAGGTTTATGCTGCAGTTTGCTACAGCTTTGTCAGGGTGAAATTTTTCCACAAAACTTTGCAACTCTCCCTATTTTCCACACATTTCCTTAATTAGTGAACTAGGAACATCCTCCCTTCTAAAAGGCATTTTCTTCCAAAAGAGGCCTGTCTCATCACAGTTAAATACTTGTTGGGGAATAAAACCCTCAGCTTCTACAGAGTCCTTAAATTCCTTAACAAATTTATCAGCAGCATCTTTGTTAGAACTGGCACCCTCCCAATGTCTCACCACACTATGTATGCCATTTCTCTTCCTAAATTTTTCAAACAACCCCTACTAGCCTTAAAGGCATCACTTGTATCAGCACTCATTCCAGGGGTGTTTTTCAGGAGGTCAGCATGCAACTGATTTACTTTCTCACAAATGATGGTCTCAGAAATGCTATCACCAGCTAACTGTTTTTCGTTTACCCAAATCAACAAGTTTTTCTACCTCTTCCATTGTTATTATTTGTTTTGTAAGCACTGTCACTCCTTTTGCAACATCAGCTCTTTTGATGACCTCTTTACTTTTCAGTATGATGCAGACTGTAGACTTTGCCATACCAAATTGTGTAGCAAGGTCAGACACGTGAACACCATTCTCATACTTCACTATGAGATCTTTTTTCACCCCTATTGTGGCTCTAACAACTTTTCTTTTTGGTTTTCTGCTTTCATTATCATTCTTTGACCCCATGGTGGCTTATTTAATCAGAATATTTAGAAAAACAACAAAAAATAAAAATAAAAACGAGAACGTTTACAGCAAGTTTTAGTGGGGGTATGAACTGAGCAACAGGTGCGGATAAAATGTTTTGGCAAGCTTGGCATGGGCCAAAAATGGTCAAAGGGTCGTTTGGGTCATTTAGGGGTTCAGGCCACGACAGCCTGGTTCAGGAACCAAGTTTATATTTGACAACTGAGACATTTTTTTCTCAAACAATACGTTCAAAAACCGAATTGTTCGAGAACTGAGGTACCACAGTATTATCAATTTGTGGACATTATTAATATACTTACACTCCATTGATCATTACTGGGACTGTTTGTTTGTTTTGAACTTCTCTCAAAGTTACATGAAAGCTATCTGTGCTAGATGTCTCTAATTTTGCAGTGTAAGACAAGAGGGAAGGTAGCTAGTCATTACTATCCACTGCCAACTCTTGGACTACTCTTTTACAAGTGAATAGTGAGATTGATCATCACATTATACTGCCCCCATGGTTGAAAGGGCAAACATGTTTGGTGTGACAATGATTTGAACCAGTGACCCTCAGATTATGAGTCGAGCACCTTAACCAACTGACCATGCAGGCCCTCTATTGGGAACCAAAGTGCATTAAAGACAAAATAAAACAGGAACTGTTTTTTTTTGGAATGGGCAGTTATTATGATTCTGTCCACAAAGTTATGTTTTGGTAATAATTGATACTCAAAATATCCAAGTGTTGTTCTTTTTGTTATTCATGTTTAAGACATCAAGCAAATTATTTAGATTCCAAAATTAATTCTAGAAACAATCTAAAAAATGCTTTATTCATACAACCATCAAATAGATTCTACAGACTTAAAGTGTTGTCCAAGTATCTTTCACTTATCATTGGTAATTTTACTTTAACTGAAATCACACACACACACATAAAACCAGGAATCCCAATAAAATGGACATTCAGAACCCCATTATTAGAAATTAAAAACTCTCTTCATAAGACAATAACAACTTATTGCACTTTCAATAAATGACATTATTAAAATTACGGGACTACACACAAAGCTTTAAGTATACATATTACAAATGAATAGGTTGTAGCTTCTTCCCCTTGTATCAGCAATAATTTCTCTCACTGTACTTAAGAATTAATGTTTCACTGAAGCCAACATAAGGTTGGTTGTTATAGCAACAGTGACCTTTGACAAATCAAAGGAGAAAATTATTTAAATATTTTATTGCTAAGCAACCAAATTTTTCCCAAGTATATGTACTTACATGAACACCCACTAGATATACTTCATTTGTTACAAATGCAAAGCATGTTTAGACATCCAGGAAAAAATATAAAAACTTCAAAGGATTTATCAAATTGTGAAAGATGAAAGCAAATGAGAATCATACAGTACATGTTTATAAGCAAATTGTTATTTAACATGTTGGTGGCATTTACCAAGAATATGCAATTTGATTACTGCCTATATTTTCATTACAGTTTTTACTGCTATTAGAATACTTTGTGAATTTTTGTGCAAATACTGAAAACAAAATATCAAACATTAAATATTCTGCTATAGCTAGCAACCTATTCACACAGCAAACCATTTTACATTTAGCGCCCAATGAAAACTAGCAACAAATTACAAATATCACTTTTTTTTGTAAGTAAAAAGAGTAGATATTACAAAAGTATCCATTTTTTTTGTCTAGAATATTTCCTACCAAATTATTTCACATTTAAAATGATCTACAAAATACAACTTTGAGTGAGATAAACATGACAATAACACAAAGTACTGGTCAAATCAATGAGCTAAATTCAGCGTAACAGCAGAATTCTCCTGCAGGGACTGTTTTATGTGCAAAATAGAAGTACAGGGAAACAATTGAAATCTACAATACAAAACATTTAACAGATCAACAGTGTGTTTATTCTTATGTTTCAAACAGTATGCTCTGTTTAATTATTATCTATTATATGTATATGTACAAAGCCAACAAAACAATCTCAATGAACCCATTACACAAGTAAAACTTTACAATTTTAAAATCTGAAATTTGCAATATAAACAAAATTATGCTAAGAGCACAAATCACATAAAACCATAAACATTTTAAATCATACATAACTTGTATTTTGTTAATTCTGAGAGAGAGAACTTTGTTTGTCATTGCATAATGCTACACAAAGGCTATTTGTGCTCCGCCCACCAAAGATATCAGAACTTGATTTATATCGGTATAAGTCCAGAGACATAAAACTATGCCACTGGGAGGTTAAAGAGAGAGAGAGAAATATCTTATGCAATACGTACTGAAATTTTCTTTTAGTAAGCACCATTTTCTCTGTAGAAGTAGTAATTGACAAAGTTAGCTTGGACAAAATGTTCTTTTATGAGCATGGTAGGGTATTCATATTTTATGTGATAAAACAATTCATAAAGATCATGTACACAATAAATTTTGAATCATGTAAGTAATGCCCAGATTCTTAAATCTTAAGTTTTCATATATCATTGAAGGAAAACTGTATATTAGGCATAGATAGTAACAAATCAAACATGATTTATAATAAAACTGTAAAATACATGGTAAGCTTAAGATGACTACCCCCTCTTTTTTTGAGCATTCTAATATTAAAGCAGTTCTATGCAACTTTTGTAGATTAGTCCTCCAAAACTTTCTCCATAAATGTCACACTGTACTAGGTAGTTGCTACCCATTTCACAAAGACTGTCTGGATTATCTACCAAACTATTACTATATTACTTTACATATACACTTAAAATCAAAGTCCTCATAAGAAAATTATTTTCAACACACTTTACCAAACTTAAAATTATGTTTTCCAAGTTTCCTTCATATTTTACAAATGAGTGCTCACTGAAAATCTGTTATTATAACATAGTAAATGATTTTACATTTGGTCTACACAAACACCAAAAGTAATAATGTTACATTAAGAAGCACCTAAATATGACAACAACTTATTCATAACTAAGTAAAACAATCTCATCACAAGAAGTGCAAAAGAAAGACCCAAAAAAGGAGTGTATTGGAACAGTACACTGTTCTCTTTCAGGAAAACTATTGGGTCATTTTTTTAAATTCATTGCACACTTGTGTGTGATCCTATACATTAGTTTTTTGTTGTTTTTTTAAATCTTAATCTCACTACAAGAATATTTTACAGGATAGAATAGAAAGCTGCCCCATACAATTTTAAAAAAGTATCTCAGCTTCACATAAAAGAAACTAATGTTCTTATTTAACAGCCCTAAATCTAATGTTCCCATAATAAGTTTGTCTGATAGCAGCACTTATGTCAACTTGTCTGACTGCACATGCTCCTATTGTTAACAACTTGTTCAGGAAATCTAAAAATAATTTGATGATTCAAAAAGCTCAAGGTGGCAAGAAGTCATTTTTTTCATTCAAATAAACAAAATAAATTCAGAATTTTATATCCATAAATGCAAGGTTTGTACACTTTTTTAAGACTTGGGTAACAATTTTCAGAACCATATAAATTTCAGTTTACAAAGGCAGCATAGGCAAATGAATGCACACACGAGTTATTCATTTCCAAGTACATTATTCAAAAGATTTCTTCATTTTGACAAATCGTGTCATTAGAATGTCTGCCAGCACAAGCACACCAAAAATGAAAAAGAATACTTTAGTTTGTAATTTTAAACTGTACATTCAATGTATAATTTTATTAGCACACTCACATTAGTTAGTTAACTTTAAATATCACTATTTTTTTATTTTAAATGTCACCATAATATGCATAAGAATAGTAGCAAAGAAAGGTGATAATTTATGAGTCATTTGACAAATAACAGGACTAAATGTATCAATACTATCAAAAACCATTCTTGCTGAATTTCAAAATGATACATCTTAAACTCAGCTGTGAAGAACTTACTTTCAATAATAATGAATAAAATCATGATTATTTAATTACAAACTGAAAGTTACTTGTGAACAAACCATATGTTTCTCTGGACATTTACAATTTTGATAGATTTATGGCAAAGCAGGTGTTCATTTTAAATAACTAATTTTGCTGTAAGTGGTATGCAAGCTCAATTTACATTTGTCATACAAGCAATGTGCCTACCTAAGGTTTATTAATTAAAAATTATAAGAAAAAGGAAATAGTGCATCAGTTTCCAAAAATTCTGAAAAACTCAGCTGGAAAGTTAAATGCAAAATCCACTTAACCAGAGCTTAAACCTTTTTTTTTTTAACCCAAAGAAGCCAAAAACTTGAATCACAAAAAAATCTATATTCAATATCTGACTTGTTTCATTGTAATACTATCGGTAAATTATTCATACGTAGGCCCAGACCTATCAGGATTACTAATGTTACTACTATTACTAGAGTAAACAGTAATACTAATCTTATTATAATTGAGTTTGCGATACACGTCTAAAAGCTTCGATCTTGGAAACTATTGCATTGATCACCACCAATCATAACTGGGTAATACTTTTATAACTAAGCAGTATTTTTGTAGCCAAGCAATAAACAAAACAATTGAAATTTCCATGAAAATGTGTGTTTCAGATTTAATCATTAAAAATTACATAAAAAAGAGTAAGTTTCAAGTAAAAAATAATCAAATATGAGCATTAAAAAAATTGGTTTTCTTTAGTGAAAATATAATGAATGTTTCAACAGAAGAACAAGGTACTTTCATTGATAACTGTGTCTGCAAAAATATTTCAATCAATTCTACTCCATGATGTAATGCTGTGATGATAGTTCATTTTTAAAACAAAATTTAAAAAAAAAGATTTTTCTCATTGATTATAGACACTATTGAATATCAGATATGACTACATTGTTGTAGAGCTGTCAGATAATTCCAGAAAAAGCTGCAGGCCCAATAGTCTTCCACACAAACTACCAGTTCATACCTGCCCCTGGAGAGAAGGGGTATTTCTGCTAATAAAAGTAATAGATGTTACTGATTGCTCTCTCTATTTCCATAGATCCAGTTAGTATCAGATACATGATTAAGCATAACCTTGTTCTGTACTTTATTAACTGTATTTTGAGCCTTTTACAGGGCTCCTAAGTGCCCTCACACTCACATGTTGTCAAAGCTCTTTAAAACACAACTTCCAACATATTGCAAAAAGCACTACTGCACATATGATGGCAAATTCACATTGAAAATACAAGTTAGTATGGATAGTATTCTGGAATTAGAAACATACTGTTCATGAACCATTTGACTGTTTTTAATGACTCATAACAGTGAATCATGAAATTCGAGTCAGGATGCCATATGAATAAATTATTTTGATTCACTTGTTAAAAAAACTATGTGATGATAAATTTTTGTTGTGTGGGTGTTTTTAACCACCTCTACTTTCCAGATAATAATAACAGTAATAAACTTTTTACTTCAACCAAGGCTTGTACTTCAACACAGATGTCCCATCAGTCCTGATAAAGCTGCAATGGTGAAACAACAGCTGAATTATTATCTGGAAAGAAAAGATTGTTTTTTTTTGTTTCTAACTTCATTGCCAAAAAGTCTAAACCACTCCAATATGCACAACAAATACTGAAAACATATGCGAAAGAAGTAAAAAGCCTAAAAATATAAACTAATGAAATTATTCAGCAATTCTTGAACCCAATACAATAATCATAACAGAATTTCCAGCTCAACTCTACATGTGTCATCCACATTAAAGTAACAACAATATTCATAAAAATAAAAAGTAAGAAGTATATTATCATAGCCATTATTATTATTACACACACACACACATATATATTTGTTTAGTCCTTAAGTAATATTACTTGCATTTTGTGATGTATTTACGAAAAATAAATTTGAAATTTGATGCTATTTTACCATATGGATTGTCCATCTAATATTCTATTGACCAAAATTTAATTTCAGTACTTTCAATGGGCTTAATTCAAACTTGAATAATCAATGGCAGTATTGTGCTTTAGAAAAATTTAACATTTTGTTGTATGAGACCTGTAAATCTAACAGGAAAAACTTCTAAAGCATAGGACAAGTATTACAGAGCTCTCATAGGCTGAACTATAAACTTAAAAAAAACAACACACACACATTAGGAGACAGAAAACACTGCAATAAATTTAATAGCTAAACACCTCTCCTCTAGAAATCTTGTAATGTGCAAAAAGAAACACAACAAAGAAAAGCTTACATAATAAGTAACACCACTCTGACATGAATACCAAGGATTATTACAATAAATATAATACTAATACATCATTGTTCTTTCATTGGTGGGTTCTTTCAATGTCCAATACAGGTAAGAGAACAAATTACTTTATACTGTCCTTTAAGTTCTCTACAAACTTAAACACTTACTTGTAATTCTACATTACAAACAATATTCATATTTCTCTAACTAAACTAGGACTAATGTGATAATGAACATGTGTACGTAACTTCACAAAAATACAGCAATTCACACTATCTTCTTAAAACAACTGTAATATTTAAAATATATCTTCTACTATACAAGAAGAACTTGAAGTCAACTATAAACTTTCTAGAGATTCTGGATATATTTTGACATAACATACTGATTACAACATTAAATATATACCTTTAAACAATATGTTCAAGCCTCTTACTTTCTACCCCATAAGACACAAGTAATTCCATGACTAAATTCCATGGTATAAGGATTGGATTTGGTTGTATAAATGGTTTAAAATTTTTCATTCATTTTCAATAGTTACAACTGATAAGTTTTGTAACTGTTGGTTAAACAATGTTATATAGTTCATATTATAACATTTTCTCTGAGATTTTTACTTGAATAAAATCTTTTATCACCTATATTTCAGTTTAAGAAGCACAATAACTGTTTTTTTTTTCAATTTTTGCAAAGCTACTCGAGGGTTACCTGTGCTAGCCATCCCTAATTTAACAATGTAAGACTAGAAGGAAGGCAGCTAGTCATCACCACACACTGCCAACTCTTGGGCTACTCTTTTACCAATGAATAGTGGGATTGACTGTAACATTATAATGCCCCCACAGCTGAAAGGACGAGCATGTTTGGTGCAACAGGAATTCAAACCTGTGACCTTCAGATTATGAGTCGAACGCCATAACCCACCTGGCCATGCTGGGCCCACAATAACTGAGATAATCAACTTTAAATTATGTATCTAGTCCCTTATCTTTCAAATAACACTTATCAAGCACTTCAGTCTAGATGTGTTCCTTTCTTTCAGTAAATTAAATGAATAGTCACTGAAGTTAATCAAATTGCCCATCATCAATATTTTCAACTGTTATGTGTTGTTACACAATGGCTCAATAAGTGTAGATAACACATGCACACACTTCCATTATGTCACACACTCATATTTTAATGTTACAAAATGTAACACATTTAACTTCAAAACCTCCATGTTTTTATTACAATAAATTATATATTCTTTGATAACTGAAATATGCAAAAATATGGGGAGGGGTCCAAGCTGCCTCAAACTTGAGTATTTTCCATATTCATAAGCAACATTTAGGATTTTTCCAAGACTTTTCAACATCTATAAATTTTGATGTTTTACACTTAAGCACTTCTGAACACTTTCCAGGACCTGTGTAGGCCCTTTAAACATATGCAACAAAATAATAGTATGTGTTCAACCATATACTATTAAACCACACACATGTGCACCAACATCATGAAAACCATTCCACAATTTGACACGAGGATAAAACTACAACAAGATAATTTCATTGAAAAAATATTTATAAAATCTTACATGATTTAAAACTTTCTACCCAAATATTCTGATTTACATTTCCATTCTTTGTGTACCACTATCGAGTCCGAGTCCGATCACCCACAAGCTATCCGAGAGGCAGATATGTATTATACAAATCTGCTTTTAGCAAAAGTTATTTCTTTTCTCTGACTGTATATGTGTAGAATTTTACAACTGATCAAAGCAAGTTATGTACATGACTCATAACTAAACATTAACTCATTGATAAATGTGGCTAACTTAACATACCATTATTACTTATAATTATTAAAATGCTTGTATAAAAGTTTCATAGAATGACATGTGATGCAAGTACTTTTTAACCTTTATGCTTGTTTTTGTTGATTTGGTTATTTGTTTTGGTGGATGGATTAACCGGTCAAAAAATATTGTTTTGGAACTACTACTGCCACGATATTTTGAAAAACAAAACTGAAACAAAATGACAAATGAAACATTACAATTTATGTACTTTTCTTGTTCATCTCAAAACATAAAATATATATATACTAGAAATCAAGGTGTACCCATTGCTAAAAAAAAAGAACCAGCTTTTCTGGAATTTAAAGTTCCTCCATTTTACCCGTTATAAACAAAATGTGTAACGCAGTGGTCCCAAACCTGAAGTCTACAAAGATAATAGTTAGGGTTTTGGAGATATTTTCTTTAAATAAATAGTGCATGGAAGAACACAGGATAACAATACAAAATCTGAAGTTATCCTACAATTGTCACAATTTTTATGGTTCTCTAAGTATGTGAGAAAAGTCATTAAAAATTCAGCTGAGTTACTTGATGTATTTTGTTGGAGAAAAAAATAGAAACATTATTAATAAACCTCCATCAATCATCTCATTAAACAAGTAATTTTGTTAATACTGGTACTCTTTTAATTGCACACTAAGTAATACATGTGTTTTGATAGTAAAGAATGGAAAGACAAATCAGTAGACAATCTATCAAAAACATGAGGTCTGTGAAGGGGAGATAAAAAGGGCTCAATTTCATAGTGTTCACATACCATAACTCTTTCAATTCATCTTTTTTTTAAAGACTAAAAATGTTTAATTTGATTAATGAATAGATATCTCTCTAACATACTTCAAATTACAGATTGAACTTACCCCAATTTTAGTTGCAAATTTTTATTTTTATTTTGGCAGGCTTGAAATGAGTTCTATGTCCATAAATGTCATTAACAACCACAATCTGAAATAGTTTCTTTTAAAACTGAAGAATGAACTTCAAAAAATTTCAAAATGATAAATTTTGGGACAACATGAAACCTACTGGTCAGACACAGCTGTTCCACATGTAAAATTAAATTAGCTTTTAAAAAAACGCTTAAAGTTAGCCCTTATATAGTCATCAAGCTTCTTCTTAAATTCATTTAAATTTTTTTTATAAGTTGTGTACAATTTACATTAACAAGAAACAAAAAAACAATGAAGTTTTATTTACTATTACAGTAAGTATAGAACACTTTCATAATTTCGACATTTTGTGCACGGGTCTTCTTGACCAGTGTTCCTGTAACAGTGTAAATAACTGATGTAGGAGACATTGGATTTTTTTATACAAATGTAAAAGTATCATTGTGGTGCACTGGGTATGATTTTTATGATCATTTGGAGAAAAATCGCAGGCACTTGAGGCTGAGCTAGAATAAACTTATTTTTTGGGTAACCAGAAGTAGCACTTTATCTAAATTCTAAAGAAATTTTTTAAACAAATGGTTAACACCGTGTAACATTAATATGTAATAACCCTATTTCTAGATCCTGCTCCAACATATTTTTAATTTCGTCGCATTAATACTTCAATTTTTATTTTTAGTACACCTATTTGTTTTAAATTACCATTGATTAGTACTTTAACTAGTAAAAACTCAGATATTTATATTTAATAATAGTAACAAATAATACAAAGTGTCGCTGTAACAGCATAATTTACTAAGTGTACTAAAAGCTGGTAATAAAACAGATTTGTGAAATTGACTTGAGTACATTCAATCAGTGCAATGAACAATGACCACAAAAACAACTTATATTAAATATTTATATTTCATTTCATCAACTTAAAACTTAAGAAATTACCTTATTAATCCGTTTTAATGCCATCTTCTACAATAGATATTTTGGGTTTCTCTAAATCCTTGCTACTTTTAATAAAACCCCACAGTACACTACTTAACCACACACTCAATTCCAAATTTTCCCCCTATTGTTACACAGAAAAATTCAAAGACTCCTTTTCTAACATTTCAGTTTGAGGCACAGCGGAAGGATACATGTCGTCATCAAATTGTTCTAGTTTAAGATGACAAACATTGAATGAAAAATAAAAATTATATCTACTTAGATTTTTTTTAATACTTCAAAGCTGCTACTAGATGAGAAGGTGTGTGTTTATATATTTTTAAGAAATATCCTAATGGATTATATAAGTGTATTTTATTTTTGATGAGCTACTTGTTAACCATGTTTCCGTTTTTATTGCACTGTTCACTTCACTAAGGGAATTTAGTGTTGACTTGAACTATGTAGAGGGCGATAAATACAAATATAGATTTATTAGCAGATGCCCATGAAACAATTCAACAGTAACTTTCCTCAAAATAATGATGAATAAATGTAAAACGTGCAGTCAATCCAATCCTTTAGATTATGGCATATTTGCAATATGAGTGAGTGGACTGTCAAACCCAGAAGAACTTGGAATCGTCTGTCCATTAATTTTTTTTTAAATAAAAATGGGCAAATGGCCACGTAACCCATATAAATGGAAGTCTCACATAATGCCATACCTCCATGTTGTATCATAAGCCTTCTCAACGTCAAATAATATTGATACAAGATGTTATCGTCTGAAAAAGGCTTCTCTGATTGATGTTTCAAGTCAAATCAGACGGTACATGGTGGAGCTTTATCGTCGGAACCCACACTGGGTGGGCGAGAGGAGGTTCTTTGATTCGACAAACCAAACAAGATGAGCATTAACCATTCTCTCTAAGGTCTTACACAGACAGCTCGTCAAAGCAATTGAACGGTAGTTTGAAGGAATCTTGAGATCATTCGCAGGCTTAGAAAAAGGTAGAACAATGTCCTGGCGCCAAGCATCATGAAAAACATTCTCCTGCCAGATCTGGTTAAAAACAATCAGAAGATTAGCAAGAGAAGCAGGAGACAGCTGGCGCAGCATTTCATAGTGTACATCACCAGCTCCAATCGATGTACTGCCAGACTGATAAAGGACCAGTTTGAGTTTCATCAGTGTAAAGGGACGATTATAGTCATAGAGACAATCAGCTCTAAAGGAAAAAAGTGATCGCTCTGCCAGAGTCTTGATGGCTAAGAAGGTGGAGGATAAAGCAGAAGTGCTAGATATCCAGCAAAAGCTTTTACGTAGAGTATCGGCGATGCTCCGGGTATCAGCTACTTTCTGGCCATCAGAGAGCAAGATCGAGAGGGGGACAGAATTACATTGCCCACTGACCTTTCGAATCTTGTCCCATATGACTATGGAACTGGTGGTAGAAGATATGCTGGTTTTGAACTTAATCCAAGAGTCCTTCTGGTTTTAACGTCTTACCTACCAAGCATGTGCACGAACCTGCTGGAAAGCGATGTGGTTCGAGATTGTGTGATATCTACGAAAAGTCTCCCAGGCCCGTTTTTGAGCCTTCCATGCCATATGGCAGGCAGGATTTTATCACGGACGAGGATATAGTGGAAAACGTGTCGAGGTTTTAGGAATACATTGGGCAGCTTCCTGTATAATACAGTTAGTTACTGCTGCCACACAGTCGTCTATTGATGGCTTAAAGACGATAGCAGGATCAAGTGAAAAAGAGCCAGATTGCTTGATCCAACTTCCATCTGGGTGTGCGGGTTGGGTGGCATCGACCACGGCTAGTCTCTATCAGAATTACAAGAAAATTATCATTGCCTCGAGGGTTATTGTCAACCCTCCATGAAAAATGGGAGGATAGTGAAGGGGAGCAAATTGAGAGATCAATAGCAGTAAAGGACTGACTAGGTGCATGAAAATAAGTAAAAGAACCAGCCATAAAAAGAGAAAGGTTGTAATTAGAGAGCATATGCTCTACAAAGCGACCCTCCTATCAATATCAGCACTTCCCCAGAGGAGATGATGACCATTAAAGTTACCCAGAACTAGAAGGGAGACGGAAACTGTTCAATGAAAACATCAAGATCTGATTGATCATATGTTTCTTCATGTGACTGGTAGAGAGAAAAACAGTGGTGGTATGACCCAAGGAAACACGGATGGCTATGGTCTACAAGGGTGTGTCGAGAGGCAAAGACAGGGTGGGAACATGCTGGTCAACCAAGAGTGTCACCTCTCCATGCACTTGTCTATCACACAGCCTGTCATTTCTGTACAAAGAAAACTGCCGAAAGGTGACTGTATTGGTAGGTTTCAGAAATGTAAGGAAAGATATACAGGATGGTAGGAAGCAATCAGTGTTTTGATGTCATCCAGATAAGAATGTAAACCTCGACAGTCCATTGTATCAAGGTGGCTATTTTTTATTTATCTATAGGCGAATTTGGTGGAGAGCCCTTCTGTTTACGACCATTTCTTTTTCTTTATTGTCTTTATTCGAGGGAGATCTATTGACCTTCAAGGATCCTGCCCTGGGTCGATTGGGCAGGTCTTTGTTGTTAGAAGAGGATCCCAGCAACTGAGGACGTGAACGAATGATCATTTTGTATCTTGTGGTGGGAAAAGAAGATGCAATCGAGGAAATGCCCGTATCCAGAACCAAAAAAGTGGATCTTGGGATTTACTGGAACGTATGTTAGGGACAGTTAACGTTGATTCATCAACATTTTTAACCATGTAGGTCAAAATACTTTTCATTTGTTTTGAGAATGATTCTTTTGGAAGCACAGAGATATTCGTCTGCACTCCCACTGTAGTAGTGGAACGAGATGAATTGGTGGACAGCAATTTTTGAGTCTCAGGGTAAGTAATGTTTTGAGTCGTCTTCAAACGCTATACCTCTTTTTCTTCCAGCAATTTAGGGAAGAACGAAACTAGGACGGGTGAGAGCCATTGCAACTGATGCAATGAAGATCTGTTTCACACTCATAGGCATCGTGATCCTTGCTACCGTAACGAGCACTCATCAAAGAACCAAGACATGATGTCTTCGAGTGACCGAACCGTTGATACTGGAAACATCGGAAAGGGTTTGGAATGTATGGCCGTACCTTGCAATCAAGATAATCTGCCTTTATGGTGGCAAGTGGACGTAGTGATGTTAATATAAGAATGAAGACATTGGTCGGCATCATAACTCCATCTTTGCGAGTGGAGATGCGCCTCACTGCAGAAACTCCTTGAGTGGAGAGACCAGCGAGAATCTCTGACTCGGGATGTTCTTTAAATCCCTCTGAACAATAACTCCTCGTGACAAATTCAAAGTGACATGAGGCGTAACCTCAATAGGAATACCTCCAATCGCCTTTGAATTCAAAAGGAGTTCACTGTGGTAAGATGTGGATGTTTCCACTGATATATCACCAGAGCAAAGCTTTTTGACTGACTTTGGAGAGCCAGCAAGTCCTTTTAGTTCCTTTCAAATGAAAATGGAAGACACTTGCACTAAAGGTTTGTCTGAAAGAGAATGTAGTATAAGAAAATAAGGTACAGGTGTTACAGATGTTGAAGATTGTTGCTCAGAATCTTTCAGACGTGGTCGTTAGCGTATGGACTGTTTTTCGCTATTTTATTTAAGTTTTTATTTGGAGGATCCATAACAAAAAAACAATGTTTCGGTTCCCTCGGACACCACCAACTATGGAGCCCTACGAGGGGACCAGCATCAGATACAATGTCCACAACACCTGTTGAGAACATCCAACATTGGTACTTGGTTGATCGTAACCCAAGTGGGCCAGCCGATTGACCCTAGGGGGAGCACCCCAAGGCCGCCTGTCCACAGGAATTCAAGGCCAAAGTGGTGTGTTAGGATTGGACCCCTCAACCATCAGGGTTCTCTCCTTCACTTCACGGATCACCACGCATGGCAAACACGCGAATGGATGTTTAGATCTCAGAGGAGGTAAAATAAAAGAACAGAACCTTCCCTGGGAGGTCCTCACACCACTTACAGGAATCCACACCGAGGGGCATTAAAAATGGAGCCCTATTTTAGCATTATAAGCCAATTGACTCCCTCTGTAACAATTGGTTGTGTTCAAAGTAATGGTAACGTTTCTATGACGTATAGTATCAGTGGAAGTGTTAGTTAAAAAATTCTAGAATAGAGTAAGAGATAAAAGTACGGAAATAACATCAGAGGAAAATATTGAAAGGCTGAAAGAAAAACTATATAATAAAAATATTTTCGTGTCTTTGTCAGTCCCAGATGAAACATTCTACAATTTATAGACCTCTAATTACTATAAAGCTTTCAAAATAAAATACCAGAAACTTTGCCAATGTTCACCAAATACAGATAAGTGGTAAAAGCAAAGTGTGAAAACTTGCTTCTTTTTTAAATCGGTCATTTAGAGAAATAAAATGTTTTGTAGAATTAGTGTAATATGCTATTTATATTACGTACAAACCAGAGGAACTTAAAGGAAGTAGTTACAGCTATGTTCTGTTCATTATCTCATACAGAGTAGGCCCGGCATGGCCAGGTGGTTAAGGCACTCGACTCGTAATCCGAGGATCGCGGGTTCGAATTCCCGTCACACCAAACATGCTCGCCCTTTCAGCCATGAGGGCGTTATAATGTGACGGTTAATTTCACTATTCGTTGGTAAAAGAGTAGCCCAAAAGTTGGCGGTGGGTGGTGATGACTAGCTGCATTCCCTCTAGTCTTACACTGCTAAACCAAACCAATCATATGGAGTAGGCAATTAACTAAGACAGAGAGGTCAAGGACGTCATTAAGACTGAGTTATGAATGGGCTACTTTCACGTGGAGAGGGAATAGTGGTAAGGAAAAGACAGTTTTACAGCAATTTATGGATTATATAGACATCCAACTTTAAATTACATAGAAATTGTTTTGGTTTTAAAAATGGATTTTCCATAATTCAGCTACGCAGATTTCGAAAATAATACTCGTCTTTACCTACCACATATTTTTTATTATTTTTTACAAACTGGGAAAAACTCTCACTTAAATCAAATTATTATTTCGTTTACCACAATTAAATTTTTTTTATTATTTGTTGTTGTTTTGAATTAAGCACAAAGCTACACAATGGGCTACTTGTGCTCTGCCCACCACGGGTATCGAAATCCGGTTTTTAGCGTTGTAAGTCCGCAGACATACCGCTGAGCGTCTGGGGGACATTGATTATTATGTTTGTTGTGTTTGGGTTCTAGAACGATCGATAAGACTCTTACGTCACGATTGATCAATAAAAATGTGTAGCCAATAGTTGTAAACATTTTAAGTGTAACAAAATATGACCATATTTCAATGAAAATAATTCGCTTATATAAAAGTACGTGTGACATTTTGTAAAATATCTGTGTGAGATAGAAAAAAAACATTGATATCGTTTTCGGATTCAGCGTACAGGAATCACTGTAGAATATGTGAAAATCTCATGGCATTAAAACTGTCGCAGAGCTGTGTTATTTGAATTGAATGTAGTGGCAGTGGAAACACAGAACGCTCGTATTACTTTCGAAAGACTGATGGCTAACGTATTATGCGAGCGAGAAGGTTCAGTTATAGTGTACATTTATGATACTGATACAGATATGTTTGAGTGGAGTGAATACATTCAGTTGATAAGAGAAGTATTAGAAACATTGCCAAAAGCAGATTTAACACCAAAATCTGTGAAATGCGAATTCTGGGCAAAGAGTGTATAATTTTCATATGATAAGTGATTAGTTGTTCCAAAAGAAGCAAAAGTCAAATCTGTTAAAGGTTTTGAGAAATCATTAAATAATAATCATATGTATGCCACAATGGCAACCACACTTCCTGAGATCAGATAGAGATGGATCGTCAGTTGCATTTTGCCCACTGGAACTCGTTTGTAGACACTATAAACCAATTATACAGCAACAGGCATCAACAAAGTTTGGATATTGATCTGTGTGGCTCACTGTACAGATGACATAGGGCTCGGTGGCGAACTTCCATATGTATCTTCAAGCTCAGCTGACATTGTCAGTAGTACCTGATGGACCAAGCTGTGGTCAGTTATTTTAAGGGATGGTTAAAGGGTGAAACTCTGGTTTGTTGAATGAAGTTTATAACAGTGTTTTATTAAAACTCCTCCAAGTTCATAGTAAGTCCACTATCCTAACCTTCAGATCAAACTGATTATCTTTCCTCTACTGAAGTTCCTACCAGAACACGCAAGAAACTCTTGAAATACAACTCACAAAGAGCACAAGAGAAAGATAACATTGAAAATTAAATGTATTAATTATTTCCAATTAATTATTTAATTATTGCTTATTTCCAAATGCGCAACAACTAAGTTGTGGTCGACATCACTATTATTCTTTTCAGTTGAGATAATCTGTGTCATTCAATGGTATTCCTGCAACTAGTTACCTAATTTCCTCAAAACTATTCCTGGAAAGTTGTACATACCATGTGAAAGTGGACAGGTCAGGTGCTATCTCGAAGACATAACCTTCCGAATATCACGATAAGAATTATCGGTCACGTGAGTAGGGTACATGTTCTGGAAGTAATAAGATTGGTGTTTCGTGTATACAATGTTTTGTTTTCTGAGGATGGAACAACTTCTTCAGGCTTCTAAAACTTTTGAATGTGGAGAGCTCTCTCCGGTAAGGACACAAGCTTTTGTTAAAACGCACTCACCATTGTAGTTCACTGTTTTATTTTATAATAGAATGTTTTCAGTCTCTTTTATTCTTCAGACTCAGTCAGAATCAAAGAATTCAGACTAGTTCCATGATGCATTCTCTGCCAGATTTCTTGTTACTCTGCAGAACTTATCTTATTGTTGTCAGGAGGAACTAGTGCACATGTTTAAAGAAGCAAACTACTGAGCGGATTTTTGTTTGGTATGTTTCGAATTAAACACAAAGCTAAACAATGGACTATCTGTGCTCTGTCCACCACGGATATTGAAACCCGGTTTATAGCGGTGTAAGTCCGCAGGCATACTGCTGTGCCACTGGAGAGGATATTTAGTTGAATCACCTCTCGAACCAACTCACTAACGAAAGTCACACCTTTAGGTCTTTGAAATTTCAAACATGTAAATGACAAAATGTTTATTCAGTTTATCACTTCCGGCTGTCCACGTGTCTTATAAAATAACAGAGGTTGGCTCAAGTCAGATTATTTTTTAAGTAAAAATATCATTATTCTTACAACTTATTGCGCAAGTTTATCTTCATTTAGTTTTTTATTTATTATTTGTTATTTTATAACCATTTTTCTTCACTACCTGTACTGTCATATTAACTAAACTTGATAGCTAAACAGCAACTTGTATTACCGAATAATTTGTCTCAGATGTCAATATAATCTATAAAACTGTACTGTCGGAGCCGTTTGATGTGCTTTCCTTTGTCACTAAGCTTGGCATAGCCTGGTGGTTAGGCCATTCGACTCGTAATCTGAGAGTCAAGGATTCGAATCTTCATTACACCAAACATGCTCGCCCTTCGAGCCGTGTGAGTGTTATAATGTTACGGTCAATCCCACTACTCGTTGGTAAAAGAGTAGCTCAACGGTTGGCGGAGGATGGTGATGACTAGCTGCCTTCCCTCTAGTCTTACACTGCTAAATTAAGGACGGCTTGCGCAGACAGCCCTCGTGCAGCTTCGCGCGAAATTCAAAACAAACCAAACCGAAACTTTAGTCTTTTTACGTTCCTAGCAATATGAAGCAAACCACCAGAGTTTGTGTGTTGTGAGAGTGTTATATTCTATTCTTTCTTGAACGTTACTTTTGTTTAATAGATATATTTTCATTACACTATGTAACACAAATTTTGTTCCTGGATAGTGCGAGTTATTTCTTAATTGCTTACGTTGTAAAAGTACATAAAATGGTCATTATTCCCTTCAAACTTTGCTTTTGTGACCTGGATAATGAAATTTAGAAATTAACCTATTTTCTATGTAAAAACGAGCAAATTTGCACATTTTCATTTACATAAGGTCTGAATAAAACAACATATGAATCAAGATTTACATGTATTTATACTAAAGTTATATAAAAATGTTTAGAAGTGAGTAGTTTTTCAAGATTTGTGACTGTAATGTAAATCAATTTCACATATTAGACCCCAAATTCTGTGTCCCATCATGTTTTCATTATGCTCTCCCAGGTCACAAAAGTAAAGTTTGAAAAGAAAAATAGGTCTTTTCCATTCACTTTAGGCATAAGCAATTGGGAAATAACACTTTCTGACCAGGAACAAGAAAAAGTAAAAATGTTGTTAAATAGTGTTATTTTTGTTTCAATAAATGTTAATCATATGTTAATATTAATTATTATAATAACTTGAATATGTTAATATTAATTATTACAATGCCTTGAATATGTTAATATTAATTATTACAATAACCAGAATATGTTAATGATAATTATTATAATAATTTCAATAGTATGACTTATGAATGTATAGAAGAACTGGATCCTCTGTACCGATAAGAATATCCAGATGTTTCTAGGTGGGAGATCTGGATGTATTTCAGACTTGGAATTGACGTTTTAAAGTTAAGAAATGCTGTTGACACAAATAACAGTAGACCTGAGACACTACACCACATTCAAGACATTCATATATATGTCATCATTCAACTGTAATTTATTGGTACCACACAGGGCCTAAATTCAGGTACTAGTGTGTATGACAGAGACATTACTTATTCTAGATGCTAAAGAAAAATCGACCTTCAAACACTTTAAAGTTACTTATCATAATCACACTTCTGATGATAAGGTTACAAATACAGGATACGATACGTGGAATTACAATACACGTGGTAGGTATTCACTGTAATACTATTCGTTCATAGTAGTATGGTATTAAACAAAGAGTAAGTCACAACTCATCGCTATCTTAACAGAAAAGCATAATGACTGACAAAACGTGTGTATTAATTTTTCTTCTGTTGTTTAAACGTTGTATTTAATCACGATGTAGTATTTTATTATTCGAAATTGTAAACAGTTGCCGCCATGAGCGCTGCGCATCTATTTAATCCGGTTAGGGATTCAGTTATGGTGTAAGACCTTCGTGGCTCAAGTCATATGACTAACCTCTTCCCCTATCCCCACCCACCTTTTTAACTCTTGATTTATTTTCTGTTGCTGTTGGTTTTTTTTTTTTCTGGAAAATCCTATTTTTATTACGCCATGCTGATTAAAGTTGTGTCACACTGTCCAGGTACACGTTCTATTTACTGTCGCACCTCGTGCATGTAAAGTGGCCCAACAATGACGTCATTCTCCATCAGCGAGCTTAGCGCGGCGTAATAATATTGACCCACGATGAATAATGCACAGCGCGGTTCATTCATTTTAGCTAATTAAAACAACCACGTTGAACATACGACTTAATAACCTGTGTAGCACAAAATGTTCTCTGCATACGTAAGAAATGGATGCATAAAATATTTTACTGTCTCCGTTGAAATGTTTTGAGGCTTGATGTAATACTGCATGTCTCTCATAGCTTATTTCATATCCTACAAAACATGGATGCCATTTTTGTTTACTGTATCACTGATTTTATCAAAAAATAACAACAAAACAACAGGAAGGAATCTTCAATAACTGCGGCATTTGAAATTCTTTAGACAAAATTAATCTATATCTTTTTTTCCTTTCTTTTTATTAGTTATATTTTTGTATGCCAGCAATACCAAGCAGACGACGTACATATAACAGATTCGATTTTATTACTCATCTGGATCTCTACCAGCTTACCCTCAAATTAAAATTTTATATGCAGCGTTAGGGTAAACGAATCTATGAGACCTTAGGCGTGTTCAAATACATGACTTGAAAGGGTGTGACCTCATAAGTCCAAAACTATTATTAGATCTCAAATTGGTCAAAAGATGACGGAGCAATAAGTCTAAAGTTTGTAATTAAAAAAACAACAAAACAGCAACTTAAAAACCTCAGAGCCTTCCACCAGCTGTTATGCCGCAACTACAAAATATTGAATAACGTAAGTAAACAAATATATATTTTATTTATTGGCGCTAATAGCAGTGATATGTATTCACTCACGATTTATTCTGTAACATCACTCAAATCACGGAAAACTCTTGTAACAGAATAATCAGAACCTTCAACAAACACAAAGAACAGAAACCTTTTGACATTGCGATTTTATACGGATATACATGCGTATATGTACCGCATTATCATTTTTAACAGTACAACTAATCCCTTGGTTTAATAAAAATATTTATAAAAACGAACAGTTTTGTTTTTTCTGATAGCAAGGTAAACTTTAAACATATAATTCCGGTTCCTGATATATGCTTTCCTTTCTTACGGTGGGACAATGACAAGTTTGAGAGCTTGTAATGCTCAAATAATGCGTTTAATAACAAACGTATTCTAAAAGATGGCATGTTTTCATAGTTATCAAGTGAGCTTTAAGTCCTACGATATGACTACCGTAAAATAATGACTGGGATTTCGATGTAGAATTACCTCACTGAAAAAAAGAGTAGTGTTTTAAACTGGTAGTGGGGCACACAGTTCTTTTATGTCTATACATAATATCAGCATAAAGTTAGAAGCACGTTTTGCCCCTCCCGCTAGTACAGCGATAAGCCTACGGATTTACAATTCTAAAATCAGCTGTTTGATTCTCGTTAGTGGGCTCAGGAGATAGCCCCATGTGTCTTTGCTATAAGAAAACACACACACACACGAACATTTCTGTCCGGAAATACATTAACCTGAAACGCCGAATTCAATCAGTCATAGTAAGACTTAAACTGTTGTTGTTTTTTAATGTAAAACTACGTAAAAAACCACCTGCACGTTATTCACTGCAGTATATCGAAATGGGAAATTTCTTTTTTATTTGAAATCTTTAAATGTACTCCTGACCAACCAGGTTACAGAAATTAAATGTCGGTGTCAAACATTTATTTTGTGTGCTCGTTTCTGAAGATCGCGTTAAAGTACAAAAGGATTTTCTGCGTTAGCGTTCGTTAATTCTGAACTAAAAGATCCCAGGGAAGATAGCTATTAGCAATACGAAACGCCATCTTTTGAGTTATTTTAATACGATAATGGGAATAGAACGTCATAGTGTACCCTCAGTCCCGAAGGGCGCGAATCTTTGGCCCTTGTATTGACAGTCCGTAACGTAACCAGCCATTATACCAAAAATTAAGAACTAAAAGTGACCTCAACAACAGGTTTCAGTTTATATCTAAAATCATTGACATATCGGCCAAGCATGGCCAAGTGGTTAAGCCACTCTTACAAGAACAAACTTGTGAATACAATATACTGCTCCACTCCTATTGTGTACCACATAGTAACAACTTTAAAATAAAACTTTCTTCAGAACTAACCCTTAAAAACTTGTCAAGCCAGTATGAGAAAACGTATGCAACTTAAGCATTTAAACTCACGAGTGGTCGGCATGGCCAGGTGGATAAAGCACCCGACTCGTAATCTGAGAGTTGCGGGTTCGAATCCTCGTCACAACAAACATGCTTACCCTTTTAGCAGTGGGGGTGTTATAATGTGACGGTCAATCCCACTATTCGTTGGTAAAAGATGTAGCCCAAAAGTTGGCGGTGGGTGATGATGACTAGCTGCCTTCCCTTTAGTCTTACACTGCTAGATTAGGGACGGCTAGTACAGATAGCCCTCGTGTAGCTTTGCGCGAAATTCAAAAACAAGCAATTATTCGCTATGTAATCCCCTGTTAGAAGAAAATTAAATAGTTACTGCGTATTACGTCATCATATGCAGATACGATATTTGAAAAGCAATCGAAAAATCAGTTTTCAAGGTGTATTTTATTACCCTGGGGAAAGAAGTGAACTGTTGCCAAACACTGGTGTCATTAAAATAGCCTTTCTTTCGATTAATATAGAGATTAAAAACAGCAATAAACTTGCACGTCACGATGACTCAAGGCTTTTCATACTATTGATGATACCAGTAAGAACCTCACAAAGGTAGTAATGCAATACTTAAATAACAGGTGTTGTCAAAGAGAAAATTACTCATTGTATTCTCAGTTATGTGTCATGCAACCTCTGGCATCAGTGAAAAATGTATTCATAAACGTTTGTAAGTCACAGTGTAAGGTAACGTAGCAATTTCCAAATAAAGTGAAAAAGATATATATATATATATATATATACGTTTAACATGATTTCTTGTTGTTTTAATTGCACGATCGCGAAGCCTTAATTTGACTTTGGCCTACTTGACTAATCTCGTTCCGTACGTTGCATGCAATGCGCAAGCGTGAAAATTTAAATAATAAAGTACTTGTACCCCATCCACGTCACTGCGAGGTCGCTCGTTTCGATACATCGACAAAAGTTTATTTAAAAATAATTTGCTAACCGAAATAGATCATTATATCGTACATGATGATGGTAGAATTAAGTGTCTTTTCTCACTAAATTTCTATTATAAGTTCACCAGCAATAGACTTTTTAAACCTACCACTAAATTACGATATATCTTGTGTCAAACAAAAGTGATGTATTACTTTGGAACCGTTTGTTCCCGCATACGACCAAATTGAGAGAAATACTTCGGGATGAACTATTGTGTATGTGTGTGTGCGTGTGCGCGCGATCATACAAACTGGAGAATAAAATAGCACAAAACGCTACAAGCAAATCACTATTTACAAAATGTATTATACAGCCTAAATCTGATGCAAGGATATCATTGGTAGCATTTGTGAGATTATTAACAACAGGCCAGGTAGATAATGCACTCGATCTCGTAATCCGAGGGTCGCAGGTTCGAATTCCCGTTGCACCAAACATGCTCGCCCTTTAAGCCGTGGGGGCTTTATAAGTTACGGTAAAAGAGTAGCCCAAGAGTTGGCGATGGGTGGTGATGACTAGCAAAATTAGGGACGACTAGCGCAGATAGCCTTCGTGTAGCTTTGAGCGAAAATTAAAAACAAATAAACAATCGAGGAGTGAGTAAAAAGGTCCATTAGAACCTGACCCTCCCATGTCGCTCAGCGACCGAAGACCGGTCCAGAACCAAGCCACGTCATACAACGTGAGACTAAACTATTTCATAACTGTAAAGAAAGAGAATTAATATTGAATTTTAAAAGATGGTCATGTTTTAATAGCTTACTTATGAAACAGGGAAAGTGATTCACATCAGTTTAGGGTTGTTGATTCAACATCACCTTGGCATGACATCAGCAGGGCGTGACCAAAGTTTTAATAATTTGACGAAAGGACTTGACCAACCTGGAGTAGACAACGCTTCTTTCTTGCCAGGCTGATTACAGTGAAATTATAACGTTAGTTGAGGATACAAGGCATAACTAGTGGGATCCTATTAGTATTACACTATGTAACAAAATTTTACTTTTTCTTGTTCCTGGGCAGAAAGTGTCATTTCCCAATTGCATATGCTTAAGGTGAATGGAAAAGACTTATTTTTCTCTTCAAACTTTGCTTTTGTGACCTGGGAGCGTATAACGAAAACATGATGGGAGACTTTATTTGGGGGCTGATACATGAAAGTGATTTACATTACAGTCGCAAATCTCAAAAAAACTACTCACTTCTAAACATTTTAGTATAAATGCATGTAACTCTTGATTCATATGTTGTTTTATTCAGACTTTGTGTAAATGAAAATGTGCATATTTGCCCATTTTTACATAGAAAATAGGCTAATTTCTAAATTTCGTTATCCAGGTCACGAAATCAAAGTTTAAAGGGAATAATGGCCATTTTCTGTACATAAGCAATTAAGAAATAACACGTACTCTGCAGGAACAAAATTTGTGTTGCATAGTGTTATCTATTGCAAGAAACAGCTATGATGTTCACATTGTTTTTGTGTTTCTGTTGCATGTCACACAATATATATTTGTTTGTTTGTTTTGCATTTCGTGCAAAGCTACACGAAGGCTATTTGCGCTAGCCGTCCCTAATTTAGCAGTATAAGACTAGAGGTAAGGCAACTAGTCATCACCACCCACCGCCAACTCTTGGGCTACTCTTTTACCAACGAATAGCGGGATTGACCATCACATTATAACGCCCCCACGGCTAAAACGGCGAGCATGTTTGGCGCGACGGGGATGCGAACCCGCGATCCTCGGATTACGAGTCGCACTCCTTAACCCACCTGGCCATGCCGGGTCCGTAATGTATATAACAGAAAAAAAAAACAACAACCTTAAGACGCTTTAGATTCGATTGTTATACTTATTTTCTCTTTAAAATATTCTTCAATAAGCTTAAACTGGTAATTTAATGAGAGGTTATTGATAACTTAAACCAGAAATAGTTGTGTTTTTTTTCTGAAATCTCCGTAAAATTACTAATTGCAAGCTGTTACAAAGAATAAATGATAAAATTTAATTAATCTGCATGCCACCAATTATTTGTCTGTTGTAGAGAAAAGTTACACTGGGTTACCTGCTTTGTCCACGACGCAGAATCTGCAGACTGACTGTTGTCCCATCAGTTACATACAACAATAAACACTGCGTCAAATTCCAAAATGGTGGTGTAAGTGAACTGAATACAAGGCATATTCTGGTTGTGTGTTTGTGTTTTTTTTTTATAGCAAAGCCATATCGGGCTATCTGCTGAGTCCACCGAGGTGAATCGAACCCCTGATTTTAGCTTTGTAAATCCGTAGGCTTACCGCTGTACTAGGGGGGGGGGAGGCTATCGTGGTTGTAAAGACACAAGTTAAATTTGTTCTATTACGTTGGCTGGCTTCATTGTGTGAAATCCTCATTTAGGAAAATCGCGTCCTTGTTGTTTTGTTTGTATTGCACAAGTTACACAAGGTAATTTTTACATACACCATACACATCTCTCTATTTGTCTTTCTGCTTGGAAATTCAGTGGCTTGAAGTTGAATTTATATTGAATCAGTAGGAAATATATTCTCCTCACAGCAAACACGAACTCAGTAAAGAACCCCGTGATCTAAATTTATTCTTATAATAAGGTAATATTGCTACATGCTCGGCATGGCCAGGTGGATAAAGCACTCCACTCGTAATGTGAGGATCGCGGGTTCGAATCCCCGTTGTACCGAATATGCTCTCCCTTTTAGTCGTGGAGGCTTTATAATGTGATAATCAATCCCAATATTTGTTAGTAAAAGAGTAGCCCAAGAATTGGCGGTAGGTAGTGATGACTAGCTGCATTTCCTCGAGTCTTAAACTGTTAAATGAGGAACGGCTTTACGTGAAATTCAAAAAAACAAAAACAAACAATATTGCGACAATAAGGCGTTCTCCACCTTATGACTTAGAGTGTAGTAGATTTATTCGAAACGGATAAATGAGCGACATTTTAGCCAGATTAATGTATGTGGAACAGTCGTCACCATGACAACGATAAGAGATTAACAGCCTGCACGTAAGAGTTAAACCAACTACCAAGTAAGACTAAAAAAAAAACATTAATTGGTTTTTAGTATCTAAGAAAAGTACAAGTTGGTAATTACATGGAAGTTGTCTTTTAAAACCCCGACCCTGAAAGTGACTAGCTATTCAGAGTTGAACTTATATCCTCAGCCATGCACAAATTAGATGCAGGTCTACGAGACACCAATAGCCAGAACATACAAATTTTCGCTTCTTCTTGGTCGGAATGTCGGTCTGTTTTAAGATCCAGAAGAGTCACGTGCTCTTCCTTCCATGAATTTTCTGATACCATTTTTTTTAACTACGTTTATGTCTCTGAGCCACAAGCGATATCATAAATTATGAAGTATTTCAACAAAAGGTAGAATACTGACCTCACAGGAAAAACCCGCGGTCATCAATACGTTGTTCAACATGTCAGTAGTTTTCTCAGAACATTTATGTCTTGTCTGAGAACAAACCACCTAAACGTAGATCCAGAAGTTTAAGTAATCTCTCTGGATTTTCACATCATGCTCTGAGGACTATCCACTTAACACTAGTACAATTATATCAGTGTGATCTTTTAATACTTTATCATTATTATTTGAGAATTAATTACTTAGCACTAGATATATGATTTATTGCTACTCAAGGAAACCAGGTAAACCGAGAAAATAGCTTTACAACTACACCAAAAGCATATCAAGAACGAGCGTGTTTGTGTAGTGGACCGGATGTGGAGTATTATTCCAAGAATTTAGAGCTCGCGACCCATTGCTGCGGAACGTGCTCCACACACTGGCGTCGTTGGTGCCTGTAAGAGTAAAAGTCAGATCTCTTTATTCGGTCAAACAAATGTAGTCCAGATGATGACAGTGGGCGCTGCTGATTAGTTTTCTTCCCTCTAGTCTTTCAGTTTCACATAATCTGCGAATCGCGGTTGAGAATCCTCATCACCGAACACGTTCGTCCTTTAAGCCATGGGGCATTATAATGTACGTTTACTCCCACTATTCGTGGGTAAAAGAGTAGCCCAAGAGTTAGTTGCATGAAGCTGCTGTTGACTAGCTAGCTGGCTTCCCTATAGTCTAGGTCCGCATGGCCAGGTGGTTAAGATACTCAACTCGTCATCTGAGGGTCGCGGGCTTGAATCCTCGTCCATCTACCATGCTCGCCCTTTCAGCCCTAGGGGCGTTATAATGTGAAGGTCAATCTCACCATTCGTTGGTAAAAGAATAGCCCAAGAGTTGGTGGTGGATAGTGATGACTAGCTGACCTCCCTCTAGTGTTGCATTCTTAAATTAGGGACAGCTAGCGCAGACAACACTCGTGTTGCTTTGCGCGAAATTTAAAACAAACAAACTAAACCTTAAAATAGCACTTAGTTTAAAATATTTTACGGGTATTTATTTAAAATACGCACCTTGTAACTTAACCAACTAACGTTTTGTCAATTAACTTATAGTGAAGTATGGGACTGCTATACAAACAAATTAAGAAAAGTGACAAGAAAGGCGCTAAGTTTTTCATTCATGCGCATGTCTCGAGAAACCTGAAACCTGGGGGTGTTTATGTAGCGTTAAGTGATAATTCTAATAAAATAAATAATATGCAGATACACCGCTAAACATAAAACCAAGAGGGGCCAAATATGCAATACGATGGCTGCTTCAGTAAAGAATGACTCTTCAATGCTCAAGGAGGAATATAGATGGCGTCACAGAATATATGAACTATAAAAGCATATAGGAAAGAAAGACTGAAAGTGACGCCCTGAAGGACTATAAGCCTGTATCGACCGTCGATGTTTTGTTTTTTGGTCCTTGCTTTTAGCTAATTCAGTCTTTACTCTTTATTTGTCTAAATTTTTCACTATGTCCCGACATGTCTCTTCACAATTAAGCCTTCCGACTTCCTTTAAAATATGAGAAGGACGAAGAGAAAGTAACTTAGTAACTTTCCGCAACATCCCCAATCATATTTGTTTTTTGTTTGTTTGTTTTTTGAATTTCGCGCAAAGCTTCACGAGAGCTAAATTAGTAGTGTAAGACGGGAGAGAGAACAACTTGTCGTCACTGGCGATTCACTGCCTTGTGCTCGGATGGAAGCTTATGTAAAAACTTCTACACTCTCTAAATAACCTCATGACATTTCATGGAATGCCATATTTGTAATCTACGATCGAATATACTGGAAAAACTTGAAGTCCCATTCTTGGAAATTTCTAAACGTTGTACGCCCTCTGTCTAGCAAATAACAACAATTAAAGATATAGCTCACAACAATATAATCTAAAACAACACATTCATTTACAATTACAAAATGAAACTTAAATAGACAATTCGGTTCACTGTATAACAACTTATTTTTGATACACAACTAATTGATATGTCATTTCTCATTTTATTTACCATAAAATCATTCGATACCCCAATATGCTCTGGTTTCTCTTTCCAAATTCTTTTGGTCATTTTTAATTATTTTAGATTATGTTTCAAATTGTGGACCTATTACAGAGCGGAATATACAAATTACTAAATAAGTTTTTATGAATGAAAAAGTCACGGTCAGAAAAAAAAAAACTCAGTAAGTCTAACACTTTCTACAGACGGACATGCTCCCATCAAAGACAAAGGGTCTTTGCTCCCAATGAAAACAGGTCCATCTTTCCATGGCTTTGTGTTTTTGTTTTGTTTTTTCTAAACGCGATTTTGAAACAATTTTTCAGTATCCTAGAACATGAAAGTTGCGCTGACACGCAAGAAAAAGTGGTTGGACAACAAACGAAAGATAAATACAGTAAGTTTTCAGGAATCCCCAAACATTCACAGATCCTGTTGGAGCACCTTCATCTGCAGCGAGGGTGAAGAAATAGAAAGCGGAAAATACGCACGTGACAAGTGTAACTAACGAGACAATAGAATGTAGTTGATTGATGATAAATTATATTAGTCGCTCTGGTGAAACACGAATATAGAAAAAAAAATTCTTGTAAGTGTGGCTGATATACCAAATATAGACCGATTGAAAAATGGAAGAGGGACAATCACAGTGCTAAATAAAGCTTGTTTTAGATTCAACCCCAATTGTTATTTATTGTGTCAACAGCGGGTAACTGAACCCAGGATTTTAACGTTATAAGTCTCTATACTCATCACTGTTCTCCGGTGGAACAGTGATAAGTGTGGAACGTTCCTACAAATAATAAAGTGCTGTATGTTGACGCAAAACAATATTCTAATTGTTTGTTTGTTTATAGAAGATTCGAGCAAAGCTGCTCGTGCGCTGACTGCGCGGTTCGTCCCTGGCCTTGAACTGTTAGACTACAGGAAAAATAACTAGTCAGTAGTATCCACCGTCGTCTCTTTTGTCTGACAGCATAGTGGAATTTGACTGTTACTCCTTTAACTGTTTGTTTGGTTTAAATTTTGCGTAAAACTACACGAGGGCAATCTGCTCTAGCCGTCCCTAATTTAGCAGCTTAAGACCAGCAGGAAAGCATCTAGTCATCGCCATCCACCGCGAACTCTTGTGCTACTTTTTTACCGACAAATAGTTGGATTGACCGTCATATTATAGGGCCCCCATGGCTGAAAGGACGAGCATGTTTGGTGCGATGCCGTTTCGAACCCACGATCCTCAGATTGCGAGTCGAGCGCTCTAACCACGTGGCCATGCCAGACCTGCCCTACCAATGCATTCACAAACCCACATTCCCAATCGTAGTCTTTCATTTTATTTTTATTTATTTTTTTAGTGAGGGAACGAGAATCGGGTGTTAGACCCGTTAATCCATTGTCCATCATGTTAACCATTATGCCACACTTGGCCTAATTTTAAATGATATAGTTATGGTTTCTAGACATGCTAATCAGATTTACTCTAGCTATAACATAGTCTAGATATGTTATGTATACTTGTTTGGTTTAGAGCAAAACCACATCAGGCTTTTTGATGTGTCCCTCGTAAGGAATCTAACCCCGGAATTTTTAGTTGTAAGTTTCATAAAGTTACAGCTGTCCCACTAGGGAACGTCTACATACAGACAAGGCCAAACATGCTTATAATGGGTTTGGTTTGAATTTCGTGCAAATCTAGACGCGGGCTATCTGCGCTAGCTGTCCGTAATTTATCACTGTAAGACTAGAGGAAAGGCAAATAGCCATTACCACCCACCGCCAACTGTTGGGCAGCTATTTTACCAACGAATAGTGGGATTGAGTGTCACATTATAACGCCCCCACGGCTGAAAGGGCGAGCATGTTTGGTGCGACAAGGATTTCAACCCACGACCCTCGGATTACAAGTCAAGTGCCTTAATCAATTGGCCATGCCGGGTCAGCTAATAATGGGAAGTTATTGTTATGAAAGTTTTATAGTGTTAGATTTTCAAGTGAAAAACATACGTAACACACAAATAAATAATCGTGTGTTGAGAGGGATTAACATTTTACATTGAGACGTATCTTCTTTATACGATAAACCAAAGAGATACTTTTGTATTTACTTTATGATATGTTATGATTTTCTTCCTGTTTTTTCTATAAATTATATTCTACGTTTTCCTATATTTAATTTTAGTACGGTACTTATTCGGATATAAGTTTAGTACTTTATTATTTTACATTTCAATATCATTTGTAATTGTTTTGGTAATTTACTGAGAGTTATGCCAAAACAACAACAATAAATTACAAAATAATTATCACTTTATGCACTAGATGGCAGGAGAAAGAGGTCAAAGACGAATTTTGAGTGACACGAAAATTTCGTTCACAACCTAGAAATTACATCAATAAATCTTAAACAAAACTTGCAAATGTAATACGACTTTGCTATAATCGATAAGGTATCGAAAAAAGGAGAAAGAGGTCAAAGACGAATTTTGAGTGACACGAAAATTTCGTTCACAACCTAGAAATTACGTCAATAAATCTTAAACAAAACTTGCAAATGTAATACGACTTAATACGATAAGGTATCGAAAAAAATATTATGTTTGTTTCTTTTATTAAAAAAACAAGAATAAAAACGTTACATGTACTTGTTTCTGTAATTATATCTAATCGATGAATATTATACTTAATTAAGTATACAATCAACCCTCACTTTATTTTCAATATTAGTGCCCCCCGCCAGTACAGCGGTATGTCTCCGGATTTACAACGCTAAAATCAGGGGTTCGATTCCCCTCGGTGGGCTGAGCAGATAGCCCCATGTGGCTTTGCTATAAGAAAAACACACATTCAATATTAGTTGCTCGCCATTTCAGCCGTGGGGGTTTTATAAGTGACGTTCAATCCCACTATTCTTTGCTAAAAGAGTAGCCCAAGAGTTGGCGGTGGGTGGTGATGACTAGCTGCCTTTCCTTTAGTCTTACACTGCTAAATTAGGGACGGCTAGCGCAGATAGCCCTCGATTATCTTTGCGCGAAATTAAAAAAACAAGCAAATCAAACATTACACTGCTGGCCAAAATCTTGAGGCTAATGAACATAAAGAAAAAATACGCATTTTGTGTTGTTCGACTCAACCACTTATTTGAGTAGAGCTACGAAAGATGAAAAGTAAAAATAAAAAAACATTTTAGCATTTAATAGGGAAAATGTTTACACTATGAAATTAGCCTAAATACTAGCTCGCCAAAAGTTTAAGACCATACTAAAACTAAGCGTTAATCGGTAAACACGTAACGAAATTTAGTAATTTGTGTTCAAGCATTAACGTTGTCAACATCTCTCACTGACATCTTCTGTGTTACATTGGGTAAAAACATGTTTGTTGTGAATTTCGCGCAATGCTACTCGAGGGATATTTGCACTAACCGTCCCTAATTTATGGGTGCAAGACGAGAGGGAAGGCAGCTAGTCATCACCACCCAACGCCAACTCTTAGACTACTCTTTTACCAACGAATAGTGGGATTGACCGTCACATTATACGCCTCCACGGCTGAAAGGACGAGCATGTTTGGTGCGGCAAGGATTCGAACCCGCGACCCTCAGATTATAAGTCGAACGCCTTAACACGTTTGGCCTTGCCGGGCCAGGGTAAAACATAGCAAAGACTAAAAGTTGACAGAGATTGAACGAGCCAGAATTGTCGATCTGCAAAAACAAGGTCTCTCTCAACGTGCCATCGCTGGTGAGATTGGGCGTAGTAAAACTGCTGTTGCAAATTGCTTAAAAGACCCTGAGGGACACGGAACGAGAATTTCAAGTGGTCGGCCCAAGAAAATTTCGCCGGCGTTGAGCTGGAGGATTCAACGGGTTGTCCGGCAAAACACCAGCCGATCGTCGAATCGAACCAAATTAAGGCCCTTACGGACGCAGAATGCAGCTCAAGAATATTAATACGTCATCTACGAGAGAAAGACTTTAAAAACAGCAAACGTCTTCAAAGGCCACGCCTCCTTCCACACAAGGAACAGCTCAGTTAAACTTTGCTGAGAACCACCAAACATGGGATGTAGAAAAGTGGACGAAGATTTTGTTCTCTGATGAGACAAAATTTAACTTGGATGGTCCAGATGACTTCCAACGTTACTGGCACGATAAGGATATCCCACCGGAGACATTTTATGCAAGACACAGTGGAGAAGGTTCCATCATGATCTGGGGTGCTTTCTCCTTCCATGGAACAATGGAGCTTCAGGTTATACAGGGGTGTCAAACAGCAGTTGGCTACATTGGCATGTTGGAGAGAGCATCCTTATTGACTGAAGGCGCTCGCTTGTGTGGAATGACTGGATCTTTCAGCAGACCTACGCTGCAATCCACAATGACCGAAGAACAAAGGACTTTTTCATGGCGAATAACGTGATTCTTTTGGATCATCCAGCGTATTTGCCCGAACTGAACCCTATTGAAAATATTTGGGGGTGGATGGAAAGGAAAGTCTTTAGAAATGGACGTCAATTCCTAACAGTGCATGATCTTCGTGAAGCCATCTTCGCCACTTGGAATAACATTCCAGCCAGCCTACTGCAAAGGCTTAAATCGACCATGCCAAAGCGAATTTTTAAAGTTATTTGCAATAACGGCCGTGCAACTCACTACTAAGACCTCTTGATGAGCATTTTCTACCCTGTTTAGGACTTCTTTTTGGTATGGTCTTAAACTTTTGACCAGCTAGTATTTAGGCTAATTTCATAGTGTTTACATTTTCCCTATTTAATGGTAAAAACGGTTTTTATTTTTTCCTTTTCTTTATGTTCATTGGCCTTAAGATTTTGGTCAGCAGTGTATTATTTTGTTTGTTTGTTTTTGAATTTCGCACAAAGCTACTCGAGGGCTGTCTGTGCTAGCCGTCCCTAATTTAGCAGTGTAAGACTAGAGGGAAGGCAGCTAGTCATCACCACCCACCGCCAACTCTTGGGCTTCTCTTTTACCAATGAATAGTGGGATTGACCGTCACATTATAACGCCCCCACGGCTGAATGGGCGAGCATGCTTGGTGCGACGGGGATGGGAACCCGCGGCTCTCAAGTTACGAGTCGCACGCCTTAACACGCTTGGCTATGCTGGGCCCAGTGTAGTACTACTCTAAACCGTTGCTCAGCGACAACAGAGGCTTTATATTTATGAACTATCACAACTATTGACAAAAACAGGAAATAATTGATAATGTTCTCATAAAGCGATAATGTTAGGCTTAACGTATTTTTAAACATGTTATTTTGTATTTGAACTTTGATATTGTGTAGATTTGTTTTGAATTCGCGTAAAGCTACACGAGGAATATTTGCGCTAGCCGTCCCTAATTTAGCAGCGTAAGACTAGAGGGAAGGCAGCTAGTCATCATCACCCACCGCCAACTCTTGGACTATTCTTTTACTAACGAATAGTAGGTTTGGCCGTAACATTATAACGCCTCCACGGCTGAAAGGGCGAACATTTTGGTGTGACGGAAATTCGAACCCATGACCCTCGCATAACGATTTGGGTGTCTTAACCATCTAGCTATGCCAGGCCTTAGATATTGATTAGAACTGCATGTCTCAATATAGCAGTTTATACGATGCGTATCTAGATACAGAAGTTTACCAACAGTTTGTAACAAAAGTTGACAGTTTCGTCTGTAATTTATTATCTATATTAGTAACATTGTCTTATTTAAGCACTTCACACTTTACAAAGAGTTTTCAAATTATCAGGTTTGATCAGTCAAATGGCAGCTAGAAGTAAGGTAAAACAAAATGTTAATATCTGTCTTACGTTACTGTTAATTTGTTATGTTACTTTACATGCAATGTTTTTCATAAAATAAATTAAACAACGCGTACTACTCAAAACCCATCTTCCTTTATTGAATAATCAATTTTTACCAAAGATATTTTATTAAAATTCTGATTTTTTTTTGTACAAAATTTACAATGTTTACTGAAAGTCTGCCAAATTTCGTGAAGAAACATAAATTGTATCATAGCGGACGATGTATCGATACAATCGTATTATTGCTTCACAATACTATATTCGTATTGTGTCGCTATATCACCACATCTTGAGCACGTATCGAAACATTTCGTTGCTATACAGATCACTCGAAATACTATTATACACCCTTATTCTCGGAAAACTTTTTAAGTATCTTGTGAAAAATATAACTGGTTATAATATAACTTTGCTATCAAACCGGTAAACATGATTAATTTCATAATCTATAAATTACATGTAGCGCCCTCTGGTCTCACCTAGTGAAATGCATAAATATAAACGTTTTTTAAATTTTGTATATTTTATAAGAAGGGGGAGATTACCTCCTAAACATCGTAAATAGGAACCGCACAGGACATATATAGTGTTGGACTAATTTTAATGCTATTGGAAAGATCAGTCAGTTTTTAAATAAAGTAATTATTGTAGTTAGGCCTAGCATAGTCTGGTGGTCAGGACGCTCGACTCGAATTGACTGTAGATCGCGGACTTGAATCCCTGTTTCCCTTTCAGTCATGGGGACATTATTATGTTACGATCAATCCCATTATTCGTTGGAATAAGAATGATCCAAGAGTTGGTGGTGTGTGATTTTGGCTAATTGCCTTTCTTCTTGTGTGTGTGTGTGTGTGTTTTCACTGCTAAATTAGGGATGGTTACCTGGAGAGGAAATGGGCGCCACCTAGTAAACCAACCTAAGATGACGTATCAACATGCATTATGTCCCAACGGTCATAGCAGTCTCGAAATGAAAAACAACAACATACACAACCAAAGGAACGGGCTTGGAGAAAACAGTGGGACTACAAACACAAACATATATATACTCTTCAAAAAAAGAAACGCAAAAGGCAAAATTTGAGACAAATTGTTAACAAGTTTATTCCGGGTAGTTTTGTATGACATGTGTGAAACTTTGCACATTCACTGCTGAACATCCAAAGTCTGCAAAGGCGAAGTCCACGTTCACTAGTTGACGTTTAACGTCAGTCAACGTCAATAACGAGTATGCCCCCCATGAGCATCAATAACTGCTTGGCATCTCCTGCCAATGGAAGCGATGAGATGACAAATCACATCCTGTGGAATGGCTATCCACTCAGCCTGCAAAGCTGCTGCAAGCTGAGATAGAGTCTGCGGTTGAGGTTGTCGCCGTCGCAGACGTCGGTCCAACTCGTCCCAAAGATGTTCGATGGGGTTTAAATGTGGTGACCTGGAGGGCCAGGGAAGAACGTTGATTTTGTAGTGTCTCAAGAAGACAGTGGTGAGTCGGGCTGTGTGAGGACGGGCGTTGTCATGTTGAAAAACGTCATTGACATTCACCATGATTGGTTGCACATGGGGCCTAAGAATCTCGTCGACGGTTGCGTACGGTCTGATCGGAACTCCTACGCAGCCCTGGTATGGTTGAGGCAGTAGACGTCGCAGTGGTGGTCCTATCCCGAAGGTGACGTAACCGGATGTAGCGATCTTGTGCGGGCGTGGTCACACGAGGTCTGCCAGATCGTGGACGGTCACAAGTTGATCCATGTTGTTGGTGACGATTCCATAGCCTTGTGATGGTGCTTGGGTGGACATTCACAGCTGTGGCAACATCTGATCGAGATTCGCCTGCTTCCAAGCGACCAATGGCGTTGTTGCGTTGTGCTTCAGTCAGTCTTGGCGTAACTGTATTGCGTGTCGGTGGCTTAACACTGAGCTATGGAAACCGAGAACCCGTCAGTTTTATAGGGATGTTGCACTTGCAGAACATGCAGATTTCTCACACAAATTTATTGGACACGAATGCGTTTTGGCAAAAAATCCGATGTTTTCCTCCGTTTTCAATGTGCACAACTTTTATTGTCATTTTGGTCTGACAATCAGTGCCTTTACACGTGTAACATCACATACTCTGAGCTTGTAACGTTATTACATATATTTCTCTTTAAAATAACAAAAATATCTCTTTTGCGTTTCTTTTTTTGAAGAGCATATTATTAAGGTTATCAGCTTTCGAGACTGACACTAAAAGAGCTCTAAGATTTAAAATTCAATTAATTATTAAAGTTTTCGCCATTTATTGAATAATACTATTTTATTGCATCGTACTTTAAAACCGAAAAGAAACATCACTTAGCAAAATTTTCTCTAATTGAAATAATAATAATTTTTTTTTTTTTTTTGGAATTTCGCACAAAGCTACTCGAGGGCTATCTGTGCTAGCCGTCCCTAATTTAGCAGTGTAAGACTAGAGGGAAGGCAGCTAGTTATCACCACCCACCGCCAACTCTTGGGCTACTCTTATACCAACGAATAGTGGGAGGGCGAGCATGTTTAGCGCGACGCGGGCGCGAACCCGCGACCCTCGGATTACTAGTCGCACGCCTTACGCGCTCGGCCAAATAATAATAATAATATAAAACGTTTCAACATTGTTATGAATCTACTCAAAATAAATATGCTGCGGTTTTAGGATGGTTTCGTTTTTTAGGGCTGGGCAAATCTCCAAATTTCAGTTCCTGTGGTTGAGTATTAGTAGGTTGAGAAAACGAAGCAAAGAGGAAGGTAATACTGTACCATATTATCTATCTATGGAAGGTGATTGTCCAAATAACAATTTTAAGGAGTCATATAAAACGACAAAGGGAACATATCAAACACACACAGAAATACTGAGAAGGTAGGACAGTTTAATATTTTCATTCTTTCTGATAATGGCCCCACCTCTTCAGTGGCACACTAGTTCGTCTGCAGACTTGCACTGCTAAAAACAGGGTTTCGATAGCCGTGGTGGGCAGAACACAGATAGCCTTTCGTGTAGCTTTGTTTATAATATTAAAACAAACAAACATTCTGATAAGCACAAATAATTAGGATAAAAATTGCGGCGATCCTAGTTGTTGTTTGTTTTTTTACTGTGATGTTTTACTCATTATTTTAATCCCAGTTGGAAAGGTTTGCTTCATCCACAAATATAGCAACGACAGTTTAAACAACAATTAGACACCTAATTTACTTAGTTTATTGTTTTGTGCCAAGCTTTTTTTATTATTTTGATTTAATACTAATAGGTTTGTTTGTTTGTTTTTGAATTTCGCACAAAGCTACTCGAGGGCTATCTGTGCTAGCCGTCCCTAATTTATCAGTGTAAGACTAGAGGGAAGGCAGCTAGTCATCACCACCCACCGCTAACTCTTGTGCTACTCTTTTACCAACGAATAGTGGGATTGACCGTCACAGTATAACGCCCCCACGGCTGAAAGGGCGAGCATGTTTGGCGCGACGGGGATGCGAACAAGCGACCCTCAGATTACGAGTCGCACGCCTTAACACGCTTGGCCATGCCGGACCTAATACTAATAGGGAAAAATTCATGAGTTGCATAGTAACTTAGTATTATTTTAGTTTGTAGTCTTTACTTAAACGGCTAAATAAGTTGATCGAGTGGATAATGGTTTAATAAAAAGAAAACATATAATGATCTTTACTTGAACTGTTCATCAGATAGTAAAAAACAAGAGATGATGGTGGGGAAACAAAGTAGGTATTGCGACTCTAATTATCGGGTTTCGAAACCTCGTTGTGTAGCTTTTCACTTAACAACAAATTGACGCATTTTAAGAAGTATTTAAGTGTATTTGGTGACCTACGCCATAGAGAAAAGAGCATTCACCAACCATGAATTACTAGACCTTCACAGGAATTGGGGTGCAGACATTTTAGACCACATGTCTGGAGACCGTCGAGGGCCCCAGCAGGATCTAAGAAACGTGATATCCGGAAACTTGCGGGATTTTAACATTTGGAAAAGTAAAAAAGCTGCCTGTTGCCCATTTCTTAAATCTATGTTAATTCGCCTCATGCTAAATGTTATTCCATTATATAAGCAATAATCAGTACTAGGAACCACTTAACAAAAGCAGTTTTAGACTGAACATCAGTAATAAGCACCAATGTTCTTAAAAGGTCAAAGTTAGATTTCGAGTTATGACCTCCACGTAAAGGAAATAAAAACAAACAACGAAGATATAGCTTGATATCCCCGTAGCTAGTTACAGCTCTGATTATGTAACTTAGTACGAAAACTTACCATAGTACCAGCGCTGTGAAAGTTGTACAAAGCTGTCCACCTCTCCCCCTTAAAAAAAAAGTCGTTTTTAAATATATTATAGAATTTTACTGTTTTGTTTTTCTGTAGATTCTTCACTCAACGTTTTTCTTGACGTGTTGTCCATAATTTGAACTAAGATTTAGGAAACCCCATTATGAGTCTCTGAACCAGAGCCATCGAAAAGCTGTTTGTTTTGTTTTTGAATTTCGCGCAAAGCTACACGAGGGTTATCTGCTCTAGCCGTCCATAATTTAGCAGTGTAAGAATAGAGGGAAAGTAGCTAGTCATCATCACCCACCGCCAACTCTTGGGCTACTCTTTGTACCAACGAATAGTGGAATTGACCGTCGCATTATAACGCCCCCACGGCTAAAAGGGCGAGCACGTTTGGTGCGACGGGAATTCGAACCCGCGACCCTCAGATTACGAGTCGAATGCCTTAACCAACCTGGCCAGAGATTTAGGAAACCCAATTATGAGTCTCTGAATCAGGACCGTCGAAAAGCTGACTTTAGTCCAATCTTTCCTAAGAACATAATCAGCAGTATAATACCAAAAAGCCAGTGTCGATGTTTAAGGAATGTCTTTCTGTGTATTCCGGCCGCTCGTTAACTTGTTTTGCTTCTTCTTCGTGGAGTTGCAACCAGTTCCACTCGTAGTTGGGTCACTCTAAACTTTATTTGTGAAATATTTCTCAATTTCCATACCTTTTAACGTTTGTGCTCGAGATTTGTCGTCGGCAAGACAGGGGGCTAATATGAAAATAAGTACTACCATGTGATGCGGAAACGAAACGAAAATAGTAGTGAAATTGAAATCACGAATATCGCATTAATATAAACGAGAAAAAAACAACAAAATTACGAGAAGAAGAGAATGTAAATGGAAAGTACTACACGGGAATTTAAAGATAGGCTTTATGATCAAGGTAAGATGCAACTGTACTCTACATCTACTGTTCGCTAGTGGATCAGTAGTATGTCGGCGAAGCTATACTGCTATAAACCGGATTTCTATAGCTGTGGTGGGCAGAGCACAGATAGTCCTTTGTTTAGCTTTCTGCTTAATTACAAACAAACAAAATTGTACATGTCCTTCGCATATGCCCATATTAATCTAATTCTCTGTACAGAGACATTGCTAAACACTAACACACAGGGCTCTTGCCCAGATTCTATTTGATAGTGCTCTGAATTCCCAGCTGGTGTCTTGAAATATCTAAAAAAAAAATTCGGTATCGTACTAGGTTGCCGAAAATTCTAACGCCTATGGGGTTGAGTCTTGAATCTTGTAAGCACGCCTCTACAGTTCTAACTACCCATCCCTCAGTCTCATAGGAGTAAATAAAGAGTACAAATTTACAGATTGTGTTTACACAGTACGTGGCTAACCATTTTCCGTTTTTATACTCCGTAACGTTATCGGCCCGGAATGGCCAAGCGTGTTAAGGAGTGCGACTCATAATCTGAGGGTCGCGGGTTCGCATCCCCGTCGCGCCAAACATGATCGTCCTTTCAGCCGTGGGGGAGTTATAATGTTATGGTTAATCCCACTATTCGTTGGTAAAAGAGTAGCCCAAAAGTTGGCGGTGGGTGGTGATGACTAGCTGCCTTTTCTCTAGTTTTACACTGCTAAACTGGGGACGGCTAGCACAGATAGTCCTCGAGTATCTTTGTGCGAAATTCAAAAACAAACAAACCGTAATGTTATAAAAGTCACAATTTCAAATAAATTATTAAGTTGTTTATTTTTATCCCACTGACCATCTTCGCAAACTCGGCAAACATTTCGACATTATTCAACGCATTTTGCTTTTTAAATGTCTTCAAAGTGAGTAACAAATAAATAACGAAATGTTTAACTTTATATTTGATTTCCGTGCGTAACGTTTATCTGTATATAAAAAATCTAGTAATTAAAAATCAATATTTGATGGAGGAAGACTAAGAAACATATTGCTTTCAACCCAGCCCTCTGCCGGGTAGTATTTCAAAAACATTCGATCGTGTTACATCCCTCAAACTTTGACGTTCTAGGCCAGTGGTTCTTAACCTTTTTTATGCCCCGCACCCCTAAAAAATTTGAATATGTTCTCGCACCCCTCACAGTAATTATTTATTTAAAAATAAAGATGAAGGTGGCTAAAACAAATGTTATCTCGCACCCCCTGGAATGCTATCTTGCACCCCTGGTTGGGAACCACTGCTCTAGGCCACAGCCTAGTTGCAATTGGATAAGCGTAGGAAATGCTTCGAGTGAACCTCGTTGATTTTATGGATAATAAATAGCTTTGACTTTGATTAAGTGTCACGAGATGTCGCTGTCTGAGTGTGAATTATCAAAACCTGCAGCCACCTGGGGTAAAAAATAACACAAGTTGGCAAATAATTTTAGAATAATGTCATAACTCATACGATAAATAAGTTTACAATTTAATAGTTTTAATATAATATACAAGAATTATCAAAGGTTTATTCACACTTAGTTATTTAACGTTTCAGTAATGCGTTCGGTGTATTTTTTGAGAACTTAAACGCTGTGATAAACATTAATAGAATGAGAATATAATATTTTGTGACTTATATTACTTGTTCTTGTTAGTACGCCACTGATAGCTATTCAGAAACTAATATCGATGTGTCCCCAATATCAAGAGAATGATACAACTATTAACGTTATATCAAACTGTTATTAATTTCAAATAGATTGGCAAACAGGCTTCAAAGTCACGTTAAAATTCATCGCGCGCTACTTCCCGCCGTGATCCTGTTGTATGCACGTGACATTCGTTCAATATGTTCTTACACGTTTTGAATGAAACTGAGAGCGAGAGTCAGACGTCATGGGGAAGATGAATACATATAAATAATAAGTTTAAGGGAAAGTACAAGAGTGTTTTGTGTGTGTGTGTGTGTGTGTTTTTCTTATAGCAAAGCCACATGGGGCTATCAGCTGAGCCCACTGAGGGGAATCGAACCCCTGATTTTAGCATTGTAAATCCACAGACCTACCACTGTACTAGCAGGGAGCGAAAGTACAAACAGGCTTGTTTGTTGAATTTTCTGTATTTTTTCTCCATTTCTTAAATAAAACAACTTATAATAATGTTCTGAAGTTTTTATTTTAATGCTACAATATTTAAGAAATAATCAACTTCTTCTATGATTAATATAAATAGTTATTTAAATATCTCTATGAGTGTTAAGTTTGGTTTGTTTTGAAGTTCGCTCAAAGCTGGCTTGGCGCTCGACTCCTAATCTGAGGGTCACGGGTTCGAATCCCCGTCGCACCAAATATACTCTCCCTTTCAGCCATAGGGGCGTTATAATGTGACGGTCAATCCCAAATTGCGCGAAATTAAAGAAAACAAAGAACCATCACTCAAAGCTATACCAGGGTTACATGTCCTTAATTTAGCAGTTAAAGACGAAAGAGAAGCCACCTAGTCATCACCACAAACCGTCAACCTTTGAGCTATTCTTTTACCAACGACGACTGAAAGGGTGAGCACGTTTAGTGGAACAGCGATTCGAACTCGCGACCTTTAGATTACGAGTCGAACACCCTAACTATCTGGCCATGCCGGGCCCTATGGGTGTTAATAGTTTGCTGTTAAATTTACGTAAAGCCACTCAAGAGATACCTGCACCAGCCGTCCCTATTTCAGGAGTTAACATCATTCATTGCCAACTCTTGAAAATGAATAATGGGATTAATCGCACGTCGTAACACCTCCACGGACGAAAGAGTGAGGATTCGAACCCGAGACCCACGGATTGCGAACACCCTAACCACCAGGCCATATCAAACCACAAATATTGATAGAATCATCCGAGATTAATTCATTGCTTAACGTCAACCGCAGATGTAGGTTTTAACAAAATAAAGTAAATAGTTTTTTTTTTTAATTATTGAAAGGAAATCCGTAAGTCAATAATTTTTTACATTTATTCTAATTTTTACCCTTTACTTAACATTCAGAATATTTGGACTGATTCTATTAATCTGTTCGTCGCTGAGACATTGGTAAGTAAACGGATTAGACATTGATAAGTAAACGGATTTACAACGCTAAAGTTAGGAGTTCGATTCCCCTCAGTAAACACAGCAGATAGCCCTATGTGGCTTTACTATAAGAAAAAAAAAACCCACAAAAATACTTTTAATCCTTACCGGATCAGTGAAAGGTCACTGATATCTCCTTATTCATTCCCTCTCAGAAGACACCCCTGGTGGCTCAGCTGCAATTTAAGGGCTCAGAACGCTAGAAATAGTTCACTATATAGTTTTACCCTTACTTAGCCAAAGGAAAAAAGAAAGAAAAACTTTGATCGCGTATGGTCTAGAGAAATCTATATCCAATGGTTGTCAAGATTTTAAGCATAACAAAATGTGACTAGATTTCAATGAAAATGATTCACATATGACGTTTTGTGAAAAATCTACACGTGATGGAGAAAAATGGATATGATTTGCGGATACAGCGTGCAGGAATCAGTGTAGAATATCGAAAAATGTCAAATCAATAAACCCAAAATTCACAATTGCCAGAATATGAATCTTTCGACACAACAAACGAACATTTATAATTTTTCTCTTTGGTTAACTTATTTTAACTTAAGTAAAACAACGCTTATTATCTTCAGTTACTTCAGGAACGTGTCTTTTAATACTTGTTTCGAAACATTCAAGGAAATCTGAATAAAAACTAAAACATGTCGTTAATGACTCATGGATGAGGCCCTGCATGACCAGGTGGTTAGGGCGCTTGACTACTAATCTGAGAGTCGCAGGTTCGAATTCCCGTCACACCAAACATGCTCATTTTTTCAGCCGTGGGGGTGTTAAAATGTTACGATTAATCTTGCTGTTCGTTGCTAAAAGGGCAGCCCAAGAGTTGGCGGTGGATGGTGAAGACTAGCTGCCTTCCATTTTGTCTTACGCTGCTAAATTAGGGACGTCTAGCTCAGATGTTTCTCGTGTGACGCTGCTCGAAATTCAAAAAAATAAATTCTCGGGTGACATTTTTTGTTAAAATTTATTTATTGCTTCATGCCTTTCACAAAAGGTTTTCTTTCGATTTTACAAATTACTTATTTTTTCACGTAATAAAATTTGTTAATATATTTTCCCAAGTTGTGTAACGTTTTCGAAGTGACACGAACTAACTTGGATAAGGCACAGCCATTCTGCTATGTAGTTACCTGGCCCGGGATGGCCAAGCGTGTTAAGGTATGCGACTCGTAATCTGAGGGTCGCGGATTCCCATCTCCGTCGCGCCGAACATGCTCGCCCTTTCAGCCGTGGGGCGTTATAATGTGACGGTCAATCCCACTATTCGTTGGTAAAAGAGTAACCCAAGAGTTGGCGGTGGGTGGTGATGACTAGCTGCCTTCCATCTAGTCTTACACTGCTAAATTAGGGACGGCTAGCACAGATAGCCCTCGAGTAGCTTTGTGCGAAATTCAAAACAAACAAACAAATGTTGTCTAGGCTTAGGGTTGCTATTGGTTATGCTCAATGACGTTACCAACATGGTATCGCTTATTTCGGGCGAAACAAGTTTTAAAAATCGCTGCACGACCGTTTTTTGTTTTTCTCGATCTCATTTATTGTAATACTCCATTGCAGAGATAAAAAATACATTGAAAGTGACGTTTAAGTCTGGTCTTAATGATAAATATTTATATATGATGTAATTACACCTCAAAGTTCGTAGTCAAAGGAGAAGTTATCTATGTAATTTGCTTACGAATAGCAAGCGTATCTGTGACGTCAAATAAATATGGCGGACTCTGTTTTTGCATGCAAACAAGCGAAACTGCCCCACTTTAACAGCTGCCAATATAAAGCATAATAACTTAACCTGTACTGTTCGGTCTTTCCAATCTAAGGGCAATATCACCTCCCTAAGGCCGTAACCCAGCAACATAGTGCAGCCAATAACAGGCTAACATTGACACAAATTTTGCATCCAAAGTAACCACCCACAATTAAGTAAATAAATAGGCACGCGTACTTGTGTGATTTCAGAGAAACAAAAAACAAGGAAACCGTTGAACTTTCCGTGTTTGGCTAAAACTAACTCTCTCTCCTAAATAGCTTGAAAATGTGTTTCAGAGTATTTATATTTTTAAATTTCTCTAGGGGAGATCTCCGCCCCCGCCCCCCAGTTTGAAGGAAGGAACCTCATCATAAGATAAGAAATAATTATTCAGATTTTGGCCAGGTGGTTAAGACACTCGACTCGTAATTTGAGGATCGCGGGCTCGAATCCCTGTCGCACCAAACATGCGCGCCGTTTCAGTCGTGAGGGCGTTTATAATGTGACTGTCAATCTCACTATTCGTTGGTAAAAGAGTAGCCCAAGAGTTGGCGGTGAGCGATGATGACTAGCTGCCTTCTCTCTCGTCTCACACTGCTAAATTAGGAACGACTAGCACAGATAGCCATCGTGTAGCTTTGCACGAACTTCAAAACAAATCAAACCAATATTTTCAGAAAGGAAATTTTAATTGACAATAATTCAATTGTACAAATGAATTTTACCACGAGCTGCAAGTTACCTTCTAGGATACGACCAAGGACAAATAATTTGAAAATAAACTGATAAATACATATTTGTTGAACTGAATACTTGTTCTGGAGATGTTGCATGTTTTGTAACCAACCAAGCACATGTCGAGATGTGAGAACATGAACGTGACCACGAGGTGTATTGTAAATTGATCCTAAGTGCTCACTCACCATTTCTTTTTTTTTTTTAATAAATATATATTTCCATGAAGTCAGCCACGATTTTATATAATACTCTCACAGATCCCGTGACTGTAATCACGAGTCAAATAAATTAGAAATAAAGTTTGACTGTTGAAGTAAATCAGCCAAGGTAGGGGAGGACCTCCTCGATTTTACAACTGAAACACAAGTGTGTTCCTGTTACTAAGATGATAAAACTGGTTACTGGTCTGTTTATGGGGGGATTCCTGAATTAGGTTAAGGTCGCAGGAGGAAGATTTCTGTCGTGAAACTTTCATTTGACCTAGGGGCGATGTCTTGCCAAAGTCATGGACAAAACATTAAAAAGGAAAAATATTTTGACAAAAAAAAATTAAATTGTTTAGAACATAATCAAGTGGTTGTCATTGGTTGGCTCGTTGTTGTGAGTATTTTTTATTTATTTTTTACTGACGCCATTATTAAGAATGAAACACGATTACCAATTGAGGAAGTTGATAAAGGCAAATAATTATCAAATTATTGAACTTCGTATTTAAGGTAATTATTTATTTTAACAAAAAGGGATAAATAATTTTATTGAAATTTTTGAATTTGTAAGTTTTGAGAGTCATTTAAAAAAAAATAAATTCGTAATTTAAGTGTGTGTTCGAATAGGAGTGCAAAAGCCCTGATTGGAGAACATTTATTTTAATACCTAAACATTTAAAGATTTACTTTTCTTGAAGAGACTCTTGTCCGAATTAGAGCTTGAAAAATATAACAAACCTTTTGTCTCGAAACACACACAAAAAAAACAACCTTGATAACATAATTTCTGGACACTGTATGATTTCATCTCTTCCAGTGGTTTGCGATAGCGTTTGATCAAAGTTATTTTATTTGATTATTTAACAGCTTATTCATTATTTTTGTAATAAATGCTACAATTTTACTAATAGGTATCACCAAGTGATGTCGTTGAGTAAAATAATTGTTCTCGTATGTATCTAATGAAATATTAATGTTTTCACGTCTACCATATTTATATATTTATCCCGCACTTCGTTCATACTACCATTATGTCATCTTTATGATCACCGCCAAAAAAATTAAAAATAATTTCTATCTCTGATGTGTTAGAGTTTAATATTGGTTTTAGTTTCTTCATCCTTAAAGTACTCCATATTCCAGTATGTTATTATTTTTTGGAACAATGAAATACACATAGCACTTTTTGCCAGCTGTTTCCTTGCATTCTAAATCTATAATTTTAAAATTTTGCTCAGCAGACTTCAAAAGTGTTTTTGATAGGTTGCTCTAAACCAGTGTTTTCAACTTTCTTTTACATCAGGGGACGATTTGTTCTCTTCCTAAACTGTCGTAACTCTGAAATGCAAGCCCAACGACGTAGACATGAATATTCGGTCCGTTTTTGTTATGCTTGCTTTCGGGAAACTTCTAGAGACTGGAAAGTGATCGTTACAAACTGGTTGTTAGGAGCATGTTTTAAAGGACGAGTGAGCTCACATAATCTCGTACACTTCGAGAATAAACATTTTCATTTCGTTTTTCTTAGAAATTAAGCACAAAGCTACATTATGGTGGGCTATATGTGCTCTACCCATCACGAGTACCAACAGCCAGTTTCTAGCGTTCTAAATCCGCAGATATACCACTGTGCCACTGTGGGTGGGGGAAGAATAAACGTATGGATAAACAATCTCAGAAAGTTCTGTCCATTTCTTGACACTGATTTTAAGGTTGTACACACTGAAATCTGAGGATAGTTTGAATTCAGATTTTTTCTCACCACATAAATGTAACACTGACACAAAGTGACAGTTCTGGGGAGATAAACACTCATTTTACGAGTGACGTATAATCCAGTTAAAAACGTTTTAAAACGTCAAGTAACGTGATGTGATAACCATTAGTTGTGCTAAAATATCAAGTAACGTAATGTGATAACTGTTATTTACACTAAAATGTTAAATAACGTGATGTGATAACCATGAATTATACTAAAATATCAACTTGATGTGATAACCATTAATTATACTAAAATAGCAACTTGATGTGATACCCATTATTAACACTAACATGTTAAATAACGTGATGTGATAACTATTAATTATACTAAAATATCAACTTGTTGTGATAGCCATTATTTACACTAAAACATCAAGTAACGTGACGTCACAAACATTATTTACGCTAAAACGTCAAGTAACGTGACGTCACAAACATTATTTACGTAAAACGTCAAGTAACGTGACGTCACAAACATTATTTACGTAAAACGTCAAGTAACAGGATGTGATAACAATTAGTTGCACTTTTTATTTATTTATTAGAATAGTGATAGTTAATGGCAGTATGATGAACTTTATATAATAATATATTTATTAAGTTATCTTTATATTTAACAGGTATAAAAAATAGTTATTTTGAAGTCACATCGTGCTGGTATATTAAGATTAACAATTACTAAAAACGACGTTTTTTGGTACAATAGTAAGTAAAATTATTTAATATAACTTACAACCAATTAGTTTCAGTAAACGTGTTACCATCATCACAATTTTGTTGACACTAGTTGACTGTAAGTTTGTTTGTTTTTTGAATTTCGCGCAAAGCTACCCGAGGGCTATCTGCTCTAGCCGTCCCTAATTTAGCAGTGTAAGACTAGAGGGAAGGCAGCTAGTCATCAGTACACACTGCTAAATCTTGGGCTATTCTTTTACCAACGAATAGTGGGATTCACCGTAACGTTATAACGTCCCCACGGTTGAAAAGGCGAGCATGTTTGGTGCGACGAGGAGGCGAACCTGCGACCCTCAGATTACGAGTCGCACGCCTTAACCCACCTGGCCATGCCGGGCCCTGGCTGTAAGTTAATTTTACGTATTACTGAGTCTCAAAAGGTTGTTTTGTAATTGTTACTCTTAATAAGATATAGGACTGTCAACATACATGTACAATATTGTATACGTTAGTTTATGATAAGTCCTTATTTCTAGATGACATACAAAGTTAATAATATCTAGATATAAAAACAGAAAATTGAGTTTTTTGTCTTTCAACTGTAAACATAAAACAAGAATCAATTCACTTGTTCGTTTTCCTTTAAAATAACGAAAGTATAATCCACACGCATATATCTTTCTTAGTAAGACCCAGCGTGGTCAGGTGGCTATGGCCTAGTTTTGGCACTACCTCTTAGTCAATTCCACTCCAGATCGAACCTAGTTTTGACACTACCTCATAGTCAAATTCCATTTCAAGTCGAACCTATTTTTGACACTACCTCATAGTCAAATTCCATTTCAAGTCGAACCTATTTTTGACCCTACCTCATAGTCAAATTCCATTTCAAGTTGAACCTAGTTTTGACACTGCCTAGTAGTCAAATTCCACTTCAAGTCGAACCTAGTTTTAACACTGACTCATAGTAAAATTCCACTTTATATCGAGTTTAGTTTTGACACTGATTCATAGTAAAATTCCACTACATATCGAGCCCAGTTTTAACACTGTCACATAGTGAATTCCATTCAAGATAGCAAACATGAAATTGAAGTTCTTGCATTCTTTGCACTGTTTTGCTATTTTATAAATTGTTTAATTATTTTCTCAGAATGTTTGGATTCGCTACAGATTTTAGTCAGTAGATAAAGCATCTCTTTGTTCCAAAGCTCACCAAGTTCTGAAGTAGCGAAGTTTTCGATTGAAGGTTAAAAAAAGAGTTTCAATAAACTTTGATGGTTCAGTTTAGTAGGAAACACTAACATCTTCTATCCTGAAGAACTTCAAGAACTTCAGCTGAGGACTGATACTTTAAGTAGTAATGACTATTGAGTCCAGTATGCTTGAACTGAGGACTGATACTTTAAGTAGTAATGACTATTGAGTCCAATATTCTTCAACTGAGGACTGATGCTTTAAGTAGTAATGACTATTGAGTCCAACATTCTTGAACTGAGGACTGATACTTTAAGTAATAATGACTATTGAGTCCAGTATGCTTGAACTGAGGACTTATACTTTAAGTAGTAATGACTATGGAGTCCAATATTCTTGAACTGAGGACTGATACTTTAAGTAGTAATGGCTATGGAGTCCAATATTCTTGAACTGAGGACTGATACTTTAAGTAGTAATGACTATTGAGTCCAGTATCCTTGAACTGAGGACTTATACTTTAAGTAGTAATGACTATGGAGTCCAGTATGCTTGAACTGAGGACTGATACTTTAAATAGTAATGACTATTGAGTCCAGTATGCTTGAACTGAGGACTGATACTTTAAGTATTAATGACTATTGAGTCCAATATTCTTGAACTGAGGACTGATACTTTAAGTAGTAATGACTATTGAGTCCAGTATGCTTGAACTGAGGACTGATACTTTAAGTAGTAATGACTATTGAGTCCAATATTCTTGAACTGAGGACTGATACTTTAAGTAGTAATGACTATTGAGTCCAATATTCTTGAACTGAGGACTGATACTTTAAGTAATAATGACTATTGAGTCCAGTATGCTTGAACTGAGGACCGATACTTTAAGTAGTAATGACTATTGAGTCCAGTATGCCTGAACTGAGGACTGATACTTTAAGTAGTAATGACTATTGAGACCAGTATGCTTGAACTGAGGACTGATACTTTAAGTAGTAATGACTATTGAGTCCAGTATGCTTGAACTGAGGACTGATACTTTAAGTAGTAATGACTATTGAGTCCAGTATGCTTGAACTGAGGACTGATACTTTAAGTAGTAATGACTATGGAGTCCAATATTCTTGAACTAAGGACTGATACTTTAAGTAGTAATGACTATTGAGTCCAGTATGCTTGAACTGAGGACTGATACTTTAAGTAGTAATGACTATTGAGTCCAGTATGCTTGAACTGAGGACTGATACTTTAAGTAGTAATGACTATTGAGTCCAATATTCTTGAACTGAGGACTGATACTTTAAGTAGTAATGACTATTGAGTCCAGTATGTTTGAACTGAGGACTGATACTTTAAGTAGTAATGACTATGGAGTCCAATATTCTTGAACTGAGGACTGATACTTTAAGTAGTAATGACTATTGAGTCCAGTATGCTTGAACTGAGGACTGATACTTTAAGTAGTAATGACTATTGAGTCCAGTATGCCTGAACTGAGGACTGATACTTTAAGTAGTAATGACTATTGAGTCCAATATTCTTGAACTGAGGACTGATACTTTAAGTAGTAATGACTATTGAGTCCAGTATGCTTGAACTGAGGACTGATACTTTAAGTAGTAATGACTATTGAGTCCAGTATGCTTGAACTCAGGACTGATACTTTAAGTAGTAATGACTATTGAGACCAGTATGCTTGAACTGAGGATTGATACTTTAAGTAGTAATGACTATTGAGTCCAGTATGCTTGAACTGAGGACTGATACTTTAAGTAGTAATGACTATTGAGTCCAGTATGCTTGAACTGAGGACTGATACTTTAAGTAGTAATGACTATTGAGACCAGTATGCTTGAACTGAGGATTGATACTTTAAGTAGTAATGACTATTGAGTCCAGTATGCTTGAACTGAGGACTGATACTTTAAGTAGTAATGACTATTGAGACCAGTATGCTTGAACTGAGGATTGATACTTTAAGTAGTAATGACTATTGAGTCCAGTATGCTTGAACTGAGGACTGATACTTTAAGTAGTAATGACTATTGAGTCCAGTATGCTTGAACTGAGGACTGATACTTTAAGTAGTAATGACTATTGAGTCCAATATTCTTGAACTGAGGACTGATACTTTAAGTAGTAATGACTATTGAGTCCAGTATGCTTGAACTGAGGACTGATACTTTAAGTAGTAATGACTATTGAGTCCAGTATGCTTGAACTGAGGACTGATACTTTAAGTAGTAATGACTATTGAGTCCAGTATGCTTGAACTGAGGACTGATACTTTAAGTAGTAATGACTATTGAGTCCAATATTCTTGAACTGAGGACTGATACTTTAAGTAGTAATGACTATTGAGTCCAGTATGCTTGAACTGAGGACTGATACTTTAAGTAGTAATGACTATTGAGTCCAATATTCTTGAACTGAGGACTGATACTTTAAGTAGTAATGACTATTGAGTCCAATATTCTTGAACTGAGGACTTATTCTCTAATTAGTAATGACTATTGAGCCCAATATTCTTGAACTGAGGACTTATACTGTAAGTAGTAATGACTATTGAGTCCAATATGCTTGAGGTGAGGACTTATTCTCTAATTAGTAATGACTATTGAGTCCAGTATGCTTGAAATGAGGACTTATACTCTAAGCCAGTGGTTCCCAAACTGGGGGTAATTTAATAATTTATCGGGGGTAATGGAGGGGTGACAGAAAAAAAGTTAAAATTCTGAAAATCAAGAAAACATTGAGGTAGCTGGTATTAGGATTAATGTTAGCTTAGTCTTAGTATGTAAAGTTGTAAATTAAACCTATTTTAAGTATGTAATAAAGTTAAACCAAATAACAATAAACATCAAAAACTAATATACAGTAGTAGAAAAGAAAAAAATATGTATCTAAGTGTGTGGTAACCTAAAAGTATTTTGACAAGTATGCTTCAGAACACAAGTCACTCAGTAACCCTGATGACTCATCGACGTGTCCAGTACGCGTCACTCACTGCCTGATGTTGCCTCTATTTCACACTGTCAGTTTCTATGTGAGCATCAGCCGAGGTAGACAAAACCTGGTATGTATGTGTACTGCCCTGTGCAGTATAGTTAGTATTTACCTACTATTACATCATTCCTATGCTGAATAAGCTCTTGTAATGCTATCTAGAATGCCATGAAAAATAAATAATAAGTTTACATTGTTCACACTTTTTTGTGCAGTTTTTCTTTTCTGCAGATTAAACAATAAAATGTCTAAAAGCGCACCTACTCTGACGCCTTTCTTCGCTATGGCTTTGTGAATTTACCTTCTGGTGGAGAGGATCGGCCACAATGTGTAGTATGTCACAAAGTGTTGACAAATGAAAGCCTCAAGCCATCAAAACTCTCAGCTCACCTCCAGAAGTGCCATCCAAATCTTCAAAATGAGGATCAGGCTTATTTTCAGCGCCGGGCTGTAGCACTGAAGAATATCCAGTTCGGTTCATCTGGAATTCAAGCCCAAAAGCTTCAAGCTGCGGTCGAAGCATCTTACTTTGTTGCATATAAAGTTGCCGAACAACAAAAATGCCACATCGTTGCAGAGAATCTGATTATGCCTTGTGCATACGAGATGGTAAGCAAGGTATGTGGGGAGGATCAAGCAAGTGTCATATCTCTATCAAACAACACAATCCGCCGACGAGTCGATGACATGGCATCAGATATTCTGTCCCAAGTTACAACAGAGATCAAGGAAAGCTCATATAGAAAATTCTCCTCGCAATTTGATGAATCGTGTGACGTAGCCAGTTGTGCTGTTCTCCTTGGGTTCGTTCGTTACGTCCACCAGGACAAGATCAAAGAAGAGTTCCTATTATGCGAAGATCTGCTGACAATCACGAAGGGAGAAGATATCCTCAATATCATCAACAGTTTCTTTACCACGAATGGATTGGATTGGAACAGCGTTCAACAGGTAGGGAGAGATGTTTATATAAAGTCTAGATTAGTATAAATACAATGAATTACATGGCATATAGTCATATAGTTTTATTTATTGTACAAGTAGCTGTAGTGTAGCTAATATTTTATACATAATTCACAAAAAAAGTATCGTGCCTGTCGTACTGAAATACTAAAGTACCAAAATAAATTAAATTAAATTAAAACCATATAATTATAACGCAAAAGATAAGTAAGAATGACTAACTGACGCAATCTATAATAGTTTTTCTTTTTTAATCTAGGTCTCCGTCGATGGAGCACCATCGATGATGGGTCGTAATCGTGGATTACGGGGCCTCACACAAGCTGTGAATCCAGAAATTTTTGTAGATCATTGCATCATTCATCGGTACTCTCTTGGATCAAAAAGCCTGCCTGGTAATCTGAAATTAGTGTTTGAAGATGTGTTGAAAATCGTCAATTTCGTCAAGTCTAGGGATGTAAATTCGCGCATATTCAGGGAGCTGTGCAAGGAAATGGGAGAGCAGTATCAAGTTCTGCTCTACCACACCGATGTTCGCTGGTTGTCACGAGGCAAGGTTGTACGTCGAGTAATTGAGCTCCGAACGGCTCTTCAGGAATTTCTGAAAAAAGAAGAATCTCCTTTGCTACCAAGTTCACTGATAAGGAGTGGCTTGCTCGACTTTGTTACTTGGCTGACATATTTGCGGAGCTGAACTGTGATAATCTGCAACTCCAGGGCCAAAACACGACTGTCATTGATGCCCATCACACTGTGACTGCATTTCTGGGAAAACTAAGACTCTGGATTCGACGCTTGAGAAAGGAGTGATCGCTCAGTTTCCCACCCTAGACCAGTTTGTTGAGGAGAATAGTTATGATACTGGATCACTTTACAGACCATCAACAAAGAGATGAGCGACCATTTGAAGGGGCTTGAAACAAGCATGCAGCACTACTTTCCAGAGAGTGACCTAAAAACAGCCAGTCTTCAGTGGATCATTCATCCCTTTTCTGTACCTGATGAGGCCATTCATGATGATGATTTCCCTGCAAAGGAGGAGTGGATCACAATGCGAGCAAATGAAGCCTTGAAAGTCAAATTCCAAAACCAAAATGCAGATTCCTTTTGGATTTCACAACTAGCTGACTCGCCAACTCTGTCCAGGAGAGCCTTGAAGTTGTTGGTATCATTCTCAACAACGTATCTGTGCGAGAAGGGGTTCTCAACCGTGCTGGAGATGAAAACAAAAAAGAGGACTCGCTTGAATGTTGCAAACGATGCCAGGCTGGCACTTTCAACCACAAAGCCAAGAATTCCTAAACTAGCTTCAAGTATGCAACTCCATCCATCCCACTGATGTTCTTGACATCTTTGGCAATATTCATTAGAAATGCACAATGATCAAATACAATAATTAAAAGTGTAATTCAGTGTAAATAAATTATATAAATAAATTGTAAATAAATAAAGTGCAATATATCTCTAGTTTAATTTAGCCATATATATCAATGTTGAAAACATTTTGTGAAAGGAGTAACATGCTTAATGTGGCATGTTAAATTGGGTAACAAGCTGAAAAAGTTTGGGAACCACTGCTATAAGTAGTAATGATTCCAAAGTGCTTGGCTAAGTTATGAGGTAATCTCCCTAGCTTAAGGATACCTTGTCTTCCACAAGTCACCTCACACAGAAAGTTTTCTGTAAGTAGGATCTGTAAACCCACTCAACCCCAGGAATAGCTTCACCATTCTCCTGCCAGTGGTTTCCTTCTGAACGTAATGGCAGAATGCTTAACCCTTCTTGGCTCTCGTGCGATCATTCTGATGCTTGTAAAGGTATGTTGTGAACAACAATGTATCGTGTTCAAAATAAACTGCATTGGAGAGCATAAAAATATTTCAGATTGGCCATATCATATTTAAGAGGTTTAGCTTTCCCAATAGCATATCTGCTTTACGTTTAAAACGTGATGCTAAGTTGTATCATCTCAGGTTGTGCTGAAAACGTTGAAATGAATTAACGTAACAACATCACACTTTGTTCAAGACACTAATAGCAATCCTCTACATTTATTGTTAATATATGTGTAGGAATTAGGCCTTGTTTACCTGCCCTCTTTATCTTACATACTGTTGACAATTCCTCTGAATCCCCAGTGGTGAATTATAAGAACAGGTAATGTTCACTTAAGTTTGACTGTTTTCCATTTAGATCAATAAATTGTTAAACTAGAATAAGAATTATGAAACTAGGTTATAACCAGTTATAAAACAGTTCCAATCGATAAGCAACCTGATTAAAACATTAGTGTGGAACTTCTAAGGTGTGGAAAAGTTTTAGAAACTTGAGTTACAACAATATTTTTTATTCGTCATTCCACGTGTAAGTGCATATTAAATAGTTACACATCCAAGACAACTATACTTTTATCAAGTTTTCAAACACTCACATATCCTAGGTTTCATGAGCGTGTACTCAATCCAGTTCCTAGGTGAATGGGTTACTATATATTAGAAATTTAGAAGATTAATAAAACTATTCGATGTAAAGTCTGACATAGAACTGTACTAGGAACCGACATGTTTGGTAAAAAAGCAAATAATTTACAAGTTGATGGTCCAGCAACTACGTAATATATTCGAACTTGTTGGAAGAGACATTTCGAATGACTAGGACAGCAACTGAAATGTGAAAGAGCAGAAAAGGAGAAAAGAAAAAAAAAATCCAGTTCTAACAATGAGCAGTTGGAAAATAAGTTAACAGTAGTTAAGAAAATTTCCTACATGGTTACTGAGAAAACGTGAAATAGTTGTTACTAGTGTAAAGATGATCATGTTTGCTAATTTTAAGGTTAAAAAAAAAGTACTAAATATCGTATTTATACATACAAAGAAAAGCAGAATTCGTGTGTAAGAAATGGGTACACTATGCATTGGAGAGAGAGCAACTCGTTCTTGAAAAACTTGTGGTTAGGTGTATCTCAATGCTAAGAATACTGTAAGGCAATGACTAGTCCCTGTCCACGGGGACACGAGATCCACAAGATCGGACTTGTCCTATTTCTCAGAGCTTCTAGAAATCTGGCATAGACAGCAGGATGGAACAAAAAAGTTTTCCTCTGATGTTCCTTGTCCGTCAGCATCAAGAGACAAAAGTTTTTTTTTGATGTACTTCTGCATGCAGCGACTGGTGTAGCCAAGAGGTAAACTGACTTGACTTGAACAACTTTCATCAGGAGAGCTGAAAAACCAAAACCAATAGAACCGTTAAACGAAACTCTCCATACTGTCATATGCAGTAACTTTATAGTAGAATCTACAGTTAGAAGTTTGAGATAGTTACGGTCACGACTTAACGAGAATATTGTGACTATCATTAGTCACCGATTTGTGGTTTGTGGTATTCCCAGAGTAAATTGATTTTCGTAAAGGATATTAAAATAGGTTCACTTAAATACGGTAGCATGGGCAAAATAGGTCAGGAAGCAATAATGGTTTTAATAAAACTGACCAAGTTTAAGCTAAGAAATAAAGGGGATGTCACAATGTCTGAGACGAGGTGAAAACAATTTTTGTTTAGTTCCAAAACAAAACACAGTGTGCATATTTATGTTGGACACTAGATGGTTTCCTTTCACTGGACTCGTGAATATATTAAATAATTTCTTTCCCTCGAGGCGTCTTTCCGTTAACCAATTCACTTGAAATATCATGTAGACTATTTAAATCTAACGTTTCTCACTTAATGGGAAAAGTCAGATTTACCCATAGCGACTAGCGCTACTCACGGGATGGCCATTTTCATTTAATGCAGAGAAGGCCGTAACCTCGAGATTTTATCTGATCTACCACTGACATTACTGTTATCTACATTTTTGTACAACGTGTAGTATTACAACATGCCACTAGGGGCAGTACAGGCATTATCTCCAGAGAATAACAAAGGAATAAAGACTAGTAGAACCAAGTCAACTTAGCAGATTTTAGACGACGTGTTAAGTGTAAAACTTCATAAATTCAGAATAAATGGAAATTTTAAAACATCTACATTGAATAACAAAGTTAAAAATGTATTGAATGACCGCATAACACAAATTCACAAATTATATTTTCATGATCATCCTGGGAACCACATGGTTACCTTAAATAAAACCTTAATAATAGTATTATATCACTACAAAAGTTGCAACCCTATGATCTATATTGTCATCTAGTGCTATAATTTCAGGATACTAACTATTTTATCGCCTATAATTCATATCCACATAATAGATATTTTTATTGCTCATAGTCACGACTTTAGGAAGGAAGATATACTATAAATTAGCTACGTCACAATCAGTCAGAATCAGTTAAGTTGATCGTTTTCACTTGCACATGTGCATTGTATTCTTATCATACCTACATTTAAAAATATTATTAATATGCTAATAATATGTCTTCAATGCTGGCAGTCACAATTACAGTAATTATTGTATCTTCGTGTTACTTAGCATTGCGATCCACAATCACAGTTATATATCATCTCTAGTCACAATTAAACAACAAAAAAAAACCTTCGTAGTTAGGGATGTGCAATATGTTTTTGGTGTACCATCAGGTGTTTTTACTGTATTCTTACATCATACGTTTTTATAGTGGTCTTTTTTTTTTACCGAAATTAAGAAATCAGAACAATTATCAATGACCATTGAACAGATTATTTGGTTTGGTTTGTTTGGAATTTCGCGCAAAGCTACACGAGGGTTATTTGCGCTGAACAGAAGAACATTCGATCCCGGGTCTCGGCGCCATATGAAGGCCCGGCATGGCCAAGTGTGTTAAGGAGTGCGACTCATAATCTGAGGGTCGCGGGTTCGAATCCCCGTCGCGCCAAACGTGCTCGCCCTTTCAGCCGTGGGGGCGTTATAATGTTACGGTCAGTCCCACTATTCGTTGGTAAAAGAGTAGCCCAAGAGTTGGCGGTGGGTGGTTATGACTAGCTGCCTTCCCTCTAGTCTTACACTGCTAAATTAGGGACTATCACAGATAACCCTCGAGTAGCTTTGTGCGAATTTCAAAACAAACAAACAAACAGAAGAACATGAACTTTTAAGAAATAACTATTAAGTACGTGCTGTGAAGTTTGCTTGACTCAAGTATAAGTTTTGTACTTGTTTAAAAACTTCAAGATATTTCGATACGTGTTTTAAGGAAATCTAGGCTGGTGATATGTATTACAATAATTAATATTGTCTTCTTCAGTTGACGTGTAATTGCTAGTTCGCCAGTTTTTTCCTCAACGATGAATAGAGTTAATTCAAGTAAAAAAAAAGCAAAAAACAACTAAATTTTGTTTGTTTTTTGAATTTTGCGCAACGCTACACGAGGGCTATCTGCGCTAGCCGTCCCTAATTTAGTAGTGTAAGACTAGAGGGAAGGCAGCTAGTCATCACCACCCACCGCCAACGTTTGGGCTACTCTTTTACCAACGAATAGTGGGATTGACCGTAACATTATAACGCCCCCATGGCTGAAAGGGCGAACATGTTTAGTGCGATGGGGATTCGAACCTGCTACCCTCAGATTATGAGTCGAACGCTTTAACCCACCTGGCCATGCCGGGGTCCACTAAATTTTAAAATGAAGTAAATTATATTGTGTTATTAATCGTAACTTTAGTCCTGATTGGTTAGCGACTAGTATAAAATTATTGAAAATAACACCTCACCAACTTAATGTAGTTCACACCATAGCAGTTATTGTTCATGTAATTCGGGTATTTTGCTCCAAAACCTGGACAGATATGCTATATGATATGCTGCGATTGTCCATTGATTATTTTTTCACTGGCTATAAATACGTAATATATGTGATTTCGCTGTGAGCGCCTTCATTTGTACTTGACGCTTGTTGAACGCCTGTTTACACGAAACTTCAGACATAAAACCACCTGACTCAGTAAATAATATTTTGGTGGAAAAGAAAGCAATGCAGCAGTAAACTATTGAAAAACATGTAACATTCAACTGAATGCATGTGCACACGTATAATATAGTACTTATTCTCATAAATGGACATAAAAAACCTAAGAAACAAGATAATTAAAAGTGTTGATATAAAATAGGAATCGTCATAAAAGTACATGAACAAATCGAATAAAAAACTGAAAACCTCCAACTTGAGACTCTTAAAAACTCCAAGTCTGTTCCCTTTGTTGCAGTTTCGCTGCATTATACATAGATGGACAATGAAAATATGATTAATCCATTTATGCAAGTCATTAATTGGACAACAAGGTTTACTTTTTTAAAGTTCCTAATTGTAGGCTTGAAAATGTAATTTTTAAATTTGATTTAATTTGTCTTTGTATCTTCTGATGATCCATATTCGCTTTTTAAAATTAACAGCTTTTGTGTTTCTACAATTTACTGAATCTCTTGTCCTCAGTTCATCCTGATGATTTGTGGTATTAACGAAAGGCTTTCGGCACTGATATAGCAGATGTAGTGTGTTTGACATATTGTTATACATTGTTCTTTACTTTTACTTATACAATCTTCAAATATAAGTTCTTATTGGGTTACACAACCTGGCCAGCTGTTCCAAGTATGACTTTATTTTTCACTTTACAGATATAAGTAACTTATAAATAAAAATATTGCAGCCAGTGAGATAGACTTTAAATCATAACTTATTTTAGTTTCTAAAGTTTCAATAGACTGGTTGTCAATAAGATTAAGAATCACCAATAATGTGTTTTTAGACAAAACTATTCACTCCTTGTGTTAAATGGACGGGTTATCAATAAAATTAAGAATCACCAATAATGTGTTTTTAGACAAAAGTATCACTCCTTGTGTTAAATGGACGGGCTATCAATAACATTAAGAATCACCGATAATGTGTTTTTAGACAAAAGTATTCACTTGTGTTAAATTGACGGGCTATCAATAACATTAAGAATCACCAATAATGTGTTTTTAGACAAAAGTATTCACTCCTTGTGTTAAATGGACGGGCTATCAATAACATTAAAAATCACCAATAATGTGTTTTTAGACAAAAGTATTCACTCCTTGTGTTAAATGGACGGGTTATCAATAAGATTAAGAATCACCAATAATGTGTTTTTAGACAAAAGTATTCACTCCTTGTGTTAAATGGACGGGCTATCAATAACATAAAGAATCACCGATAATGTGTTTTTAGACAAAAGTATTCACTCCTTGTGTTAAATGGACGGGTTATCAATAAGATTAAGAATCACCGATAATGTGTTTTTAGACAAAAGTATTCACTCCTTGTGTTAAATGGACGGGTTATCAATAAGACTAAGAATCACCGATAATGTGTTTTTAGACAAAAGTATTCACTCCTTGTGTTAAATGGACGGGTTATCAATAAGATTAAGAATCACCAATAATGTGTTTTTAGACAAAACTATTCACTCCTTGTGTTAAATGGACGGGTTATCAATAAAATTAAGAATCACCAATAATGTGTTTTTAGACAAAAGTATTCACTCCTTGTGTTAAATGGACGGGCTATCAATAACATTAAGAATCACCGATAATGTGTTTTAGACAAAAGTATTCACTTGTGTTAAATTGACGGGCTATCAATAACATTAAGAATCACCAATAATGTGTTTTTAGACAAAAGTATTCACTCCTTGTGTTAAATGGACGGGCTATCAATAAGATTAAGAATCACCAATAATGTGTTTTTAGACAAAAGTATTCACTCCTTGTGTTAAATGGACGGGCTATCAATAACATAAAGAATCACCGATAATGTGTTTTTAGACAAAAGTATTCACTCCTTGTGTTAAATGGACGGGCTATCAATAACATTAAGAATCACCGATAATGTGTTTTTAGACAAAAGTATTCACTCCTTGTGTTAAATGGACGGGTTATCAATAAGATTAAGAATCACCAATAATGTGTTTTTAGACAAAAGTATTCACTCCTTGTGTTAAATGGACGGGCTATCAATAACATAAAGAATCACCGATAATGTGTTTTTAGACAAAAGTATTCACTCCTTGTGTTAAATGGACGGGCTATCAATAACATTAAGAATCACCGATAATGTGTTTTTAGACAAAAGTATTCACTTGTGTTAAATTGACGGGCTATCAATAAGATTAAGAATCACCGATAATGTGTTTTTAGACAAAAGTATTCACTCCTTGTGTTAAATGGACGGGCTATCAATAACATTAAAAATCACCAATAATGTGTTTTTAGACAAAAGTATTCACTCCTTGTGTTAAATGGACGGGTTATCAATAAGATTAAGAATCACCAATAATGTGTTTTTAGACAAAAGTATTCACTCCTTGTGTTAAATGGACGGGCTATCAATAACATTAAGAATCACCGATAATGTGTTTTTAGACAAAAGTATTCACTCCTTGTGTTAAATGGACGGGCTATCAATAACATTAAGAATCACCGATAATGTGTTTTTAGACAAAAGTATTCACTCCTTGTGTTAAATGGACGGGTTATCAATAAGATTAAGAATCACCAATAATGTGTTTTTAGACAAAAGTATTCACTCCTTGTGTTAAATGGACGGGCTATCAATAACATAAAGAATCACCGATAATGTGTTTTTAGACAAAAGTATTCACTCCTTGTGTTAAATGGACGGGCTATCAATAACATTAAGAATCACCGATAATGTGTTTTTAAACAAAAGTATTCACTCCTTGTGTTAAATGGACGGGCTATCAATAACATTAAGAATCACCGATAATGTGTTTTTATACAAATGTATCACTCCTTGTGTTAAATGGACGGGCTATCAGTAAGATTAAGAATCACCGATAATGTGTTTTTATACAAAAGTATTCACTTGTGTTAAATGGACGGGCTATCAATAAGATTAAGAATCACCAATAATGTGTTTTTAGACAAAAGTATTCACTCCTTGTGTTAAATGAACGGGCTATCAATAAGATTAAGAATCACCGATAATGTGTTTTTAGACAAAAGTATTCACTCCTTGTGTTAAATAGACGGGCTATCAATAACATTAAGAATCACCGATAATGTGTTTTTATACAAATGTATCACTCCTTGTGTTAAATGGACGGGCTATCAGTAAGATTAAGAATCACCGATAATGTGTTTTTTATACAAAAGTATTCACTTGTGTTAAATGGACGGGCTATCAATAAGATTAAGAATCACCAATAATGTGTTTTTAGACAAAAGTATTCACTCCTTGTGTTAAATGGACGGGTTATCAATAAGATTAAGAATCACCAATAATGTGTTTTTAGACAAAAGTATTCACTCCTTGTGTTAAATGGACGGGCTATCAATAACATTAAAATCACCAATAATGTGTTTTTTAGACAAAAGTATTCACTCCTTGTGTTAAATGGACGGGTTATCAATAAGATTAAGAATCACCAATAATGTGTTTTTAGACAAAAGTATTCACTCCTTGTGTTAAATGGACGGGCTATCAATAACATTAAGAATCACCGATAATGTGTTTTTAGACAAAAGTATTCACTCCTTGTGTTAAATGGACGGGTTATCAATAAGATTAAGAATCACCAATAATGTGTTTTTAGACAAAAGTATTCACTCCTTGTGTTAAATGGACGGGCTATCAATAACATAAAGAATCACCGATAATGTGTTTTAGACAAAAGTATTCACTCCTTGTGTTAAATGGACGGGCTATCAATAACATTAAGAATCACCGATAATGTGTTTTAAACAAAAGTATTCACTCCTTGTGTTAAATGGACGGGCTATCAATAACATTAAGAATCACCGATAATGTGTTTTTATACAAATGTATCACTCCTTGTGTTAAATGGACGGGCTATCAGTAAGATTAAGAATCACCGATAATGTGTTTTTTATACAAAAGTATTCACTTGTGTTAAATGGACGGGCTATCAATAAGATTAAGAATCACCAATAATGTGTTTTTATACAAAAGTATTCACTCCTTGTGTTAAATGAACGGGCTATCAATAAGATTAAGAATCACCGATAATGTGTTTTTAGACAAAAGTATTCACTCCTTGTGTTAAGTAGACGGGCTATCAATAATATTAAGAATCACCGATAATGTGTTTTTATACAAATGTATCACTCCTTGTGTTAAATGGACGGGCTATCAGTAAGATTAAGAATCACCGATAATGTGTTTTTATACAAAAGTATTCACTTGTGTTAAATGGACGGGCTATCAATAAGATTAAGAATCACCAATAATGTGTTTTTAGACAAAAGTATTCACTCCTTGTGTTAAATGGACGGGCTATCAATAACATTAAGAATCACCGATAATGTGTTTTTAGACAAAAGTATTCACTCCTTGTGTTAAATAGACGGGCTATCAATAAGATTAAGAATCACCGATAATGTGTTTTTAGACAAAAGTATTCACTCCTTGTGTTAAATAGACGGGCTATCAATAACATTAAGAATCACCAACAATGTGTTTTTAGACAAAAGTATTCACTCCTTGTGTTAAATGGACGGGCTATCAATAACATTAAGAATCACCGATAATGTGTTTTTAGACAAAAGTATTCACTCCTTGTGTTAAATAGACGGGCTATCAATAAGATTAAGAATCACCGATAATGTGATTTTAGACAAAAGTATTTACTCCTTTTGTTAAATGGACGGGCTATCAATAAGATTAAGAATCACCGATAATGTGTTTTTAGACAAAAGTATCACTCCTTGTGTTAAATGGACGGGCTATCAATAACATTAAGAATCACCGATAATGTGTTTTTAGACAAAAGTATTCACTCCTTGTGTTAAATAGACGGGCTATCAATAACATTAAGAATCACCAACAATGTGTTTTTAGACAAAAGTATTCACTCCTTGTGTTAAATAGACGGGCTATCAATAAGATTAAGAATCACCGATAATGTGTTTTTAGACAAAAGTATTCGCTCCTTGTGTTAAATGGACGGGCTATCAATAAGATTAAGAATCACCGATAATGTGTTTTTAGACAAAAGTATCACTCTTTGTGTTAAATGGACGGGCTATCAATAAGATTAAGAATCGTCAATTAAGAAAATGTAAAAAAAAAAAGATATATTGGATTTAAAAACTTTTTTTGTTCCCAAACGACTTACCTACAAATGTCAACCCTAATGACTTGCCTCAGTCGAGGGTCACGTTCTGCTACATTCACAATATATTTCCATTCGGACTTGTCGCTGAGAGCTGCTTTAGGTGAGATGAACGTAGATCTGATTGCACAGGCGGGTTCTTCATCTTCTGCTCTTCGTACAAGGCTTCTGTAAAAAAAAAAAAAAGAACCATTATAATAAAGGTGAAATACATAAAAGATGCGTCCTTCTCCCAGTGACACAGCGGTATGCTTGCGGACTTATAACGCTAAAATCCAAGTTTCGATACTCGTGTTGGGCAGAAAATAAATGTCCATTGTGCAGCTTTGTGCTGAACTACAAACAAGTTCATATAAGAAATGCTGTCTCACAGGAATGTTTAAAATTGAAGTGAAGACAGAACAACTTTGAAGAAAAGCAAGCACAGATATTACTTGTCTAGAATACTGGAAACATCACTTCCACCAATCACTGTTTAAGACGTAAATAATAAACGAGTAATTGTTCCTCTTATAATCTGTAGAAGAACCTTCTCTAATGTACTTTGCACTAACAATCCTAGCTTACTTTTTGTCTTTGTTTTGTCTGTGATTAATTTAATAAAACAAAGACACAGTCTACCGTTAACATTCTCTACAACTACTGCAACTTCATAACGGTTGAACACTACATTGTTAAAGTTATTAGCCCTACTTCTAAGGCATTACTTTGTTTAAGTAACATGATTAATAGTTGGAAGCAAGGAGAAACGGGTTCTAAACTCAGCTTTGAGACTTATTACACAAACCTGCTTGAAGGAACTGATATGAAGAGCCTCATTACGATATTACAAGCTAGAAAGCACGCAAAACATGCAGATCCTGGCAAGGGCGGTTGGTTTTTCTTTCAGAACATTCGCTTCATTAAATCTTCGAGCACGTATCCAAAAGCCATAAGGCTTGTTATCTGCCCTTGTTACATTCTTCGTAGCTAACAGAGTACATGGTTAACTGAATAAAATATGGTAGGGATTGTTAGAATACCTGGTTAAGTGTTAAAAGAATACATTATGGTATATTAAAATACCTGGTTAAGTGTTAAAATAATACATTATGGTATATTAAAATACCTGGTTAAGTGTTAAAAGAATACATTATGGTATATTAAAATACCTGGTTAACTGTTAGTAGAATATGGTTCGGATTGTTATAATACCTGCTTAATTGTTAGTAGAACGTTGTTTGGATTGTTAGAATATCTCTTTTTACTTTTAATAACGTACGGTATAGGTTGTTAATGGAATATAAAAGTTTTTAGGATACCTGGTTGTTAACATAACATGGTTAGAGTTTTAAATATCTGAGTGTTAATATACCACGTTAACTTATTTTATAATGCATGGCCGTTAAAAATATACTGAAGAATAATTAATAATAACATCAGATCAGAGTCAGCTAATAAAACATGGTGAAGGTTATTAGAATAATAAGCTGTTAACAGAACATGACAAGGGTTATTAGATTGTCTAGGTATCAAAACAATACGTTAAGCGTAGTTAAAACAAATAGGTTTTAATAAAACACGGTAAGGGTTATGAGAGTACTCTGCTATTAATAGAGTTGTTCCTCCCAGTGGCACAGCAATATGTCTGCGGATTTAAAACGGTAGAAGCCGGGTTTCGAAATCGGTAGTGGGCAGAGCACAGAAAGCCCATTGTGCAGCTTTATGTTTAACTACAAAAACCAAAACGCTATCAATATAACGTAAGAGTTGTTAGAACACTAACCTATTAACAGAACACGGCAACGGTTATCAATATACTAACCTGTTAAGAGAACAAGGCGAGGGTTATTAGAATGCTTTGGTGTTAATAGAACAAGGCGAAGGTTATTAGAATGCTTTGGTGTTAATAAAACAAGGCAAGGGATATTGGAATACTAAGCTATCAAAGGAACATTTTAAGCGTTCTTAAAATAATATGTTACGGGCTGCGTAATTATTTTAATAAGCACAGCAATGGATACGAAATAGAAATTCAACTGTTTGTTGTATTCAATACGATGAACTAATTGAAAAAGGCATGATAAACATACGTCTCCACATCGGTGAACAGCGCCTAGTAACGGGTTTCGGGTTAATTAAAACCTGCTTTATACGTGTGATGAACTAGAAGATGTAATCTTACGACGGGTGCTATGAGTAGTAAAACTTTTATTAAAATAGAGAAGGTTATTCTCTACTTCATTTTAATAAAAGTTGTAATATCCATACCAGCCGTCTTTAGAATACATTTTTACTTCAGGTGGGTTTCTCGTCATCACGAAACCCGAACATACTCATTTTTAAAGTGGCCCGGCATGGCCAAGCGTGTTAAGGAGTGGGACTCGTAATCTGAGGGTCGCGGGTTTGCATAGTGGGATTTACCATCACATTATAACGCCCCTACGGCTGAAAGGACGAGCATGTTTGGTGTGACGGAGATTCGAACCCAAGACCTATGGATTACGAGTCGAGTGCCTTAACCACCTGGCCATGCCGGGCCACATTTGGTTTGTGACGGATTAATACTCCAGAAATGGAAGAAGAAGAGAACAAAACCCCATAACTCGTTATGTTTGTGTGAAACTGATTATCCTACGTGCGATCACGGGGTTCTACCGAACACAATATGAAAACCACTACTCTAAGTCTATGGCTAATGCACAATGGTGGCTGAGCATGGCCAGATGGTAAGGGCCGCGGGTTCGAATCTTCGTCACACCGAACATGCTCACCCTATCAGCCGTGAGGGCGTTATAATGTGACGGTCAATCCCACTATTCGTTGGTAAAAGAGTAGCCCAAGAGTTGACGGTAGGTGGTGATGACTAGCCGCCTTTCACTGCCAAATTAGGGACGGCTAGCACAGGTGGCCCTCGTGTAGCTTACCCGAAAATTCAAAACAAAACAAACAAATATACACAATGCATGCTTCAAAACGAACATGTTGATGGAAAGGCCCATGGAAATTTGGGTCACTCTGTCTAACACACTGTAAGAACACTGGCTGTAACATGCTATTTATTCTGTCTTACGAGTAAGCGAATACATAATGTAAGTAGATTAACATTAATTACTAGCGTAATTTTCTGGTGTGGCACAACCTGCTTCAGGTGTAAGACTAGTCTGTTGCTTGTTCAATTCTTCTATCTCATTAACAAGCGAACACACAAGGTAACAAACAGTAGGTAGTCTGATCTAATCGGTGGCTATTCATCTTTCAAGATATCCCGGGACAACAACCTTTACAGTAAAGTCTGGTGTTTTTAAACAGTGTTTGATTGGAAATATGTTTTATTTCTAGCAATCAGTGTAAAAACTTGTTACAAGAGTTTATAAGTAATAGATGCTAATCTAAAGAAGACAGACATGCAGTATAACTAACTATATACGAAGAATATAAAACAAAAACCAATAACATTATAGGTCAAGGTACGTTTTCTTTGGTGTGCTTCATAGTTTCTTCAAGGTTGTACACAGTGTCAGAGCTGGTTGTAAAGAGAAAGTTCGAGAACTAAAACGAAGTACACCATGAGCTGTAAGATCGTTTATTTCTTCCAATTTTGTCTTGTACAGTTTGGTTAGTACGGCACTATACACGTAAATGGTGGAAGAAATAAACCAAATATAAGATTTTCAATTAATTTTTTTCTTTTCTTCATACAATTTTTAATACTTTTCAGTAGAGCAAGCGATAGCTATAAATTAAGTTTGCGCTCTACTCACGCTTGGGTCCTTGAGTTTTTGGCGTTATAGGCAGCTGCTTATGTTTCTTGCTTCTCAGTGTTATAACGTCACTGGATGTGCAAAAACGTGTACGTTGTTTCTCTGTATTATAACGTGACCAGCAGTTGAGAACAACTACATTATTTGTCTGTGTCATGACATGACCAGTAATGATAAACAACCGCATTATTTATCTGTGTTATAACCTGACCAATAGTGAAGAATAGCTGCATTATTTCTCAGAGTTATGATGTGACCAGGTGTAACTAATAAAGTATACAATCGTTCGTAAATTTACGTGCTTTCTACGTCATGTATACATCTACAAGGCCGACAGTACCGTTAACAGCGAGGTTAACTAAGTGATAACTCAATACATTCTAGTCATTATACATGAGCTTTTAGTTGCTTTGATTTATAGCTTTAAGCGGTTCTAGTCAGTTTCGTATACAGGACTGGATAAATTAAGTTATGAGTTCCTTTTAAGTCCTGATCTATAGCGATAACTTGCCTTTCGTATGAAACCCTTAACTATCAGAATTACATACGCTGATTGCAATAGTATGACACCTGTATCAACTTATATGAAGCAGTGTATCTACAGTGTTGCATTGTACACTTACCTTTCTACAGCATTAGAATTCTGAATCTAACTTCGTGGTTTAAATCTATAGTTGTCTTATATTCTGCGAAACCAAAGTGTAAGGAAAATTGCCGGTTGCAGTACCCTGGAATGAAACATCCGAATCCACTTTTCAACACTTATCCTGTAACTTTACTCATGTTTTACAGATTTACGATAATTATTCAACACGTATAATATCAAAGAAGCCTTAAAGAAAGCATTCCCAAACAAAACGAACTCGCCACTATAATATCGTGTATAAGAAATGTCATGGCTTTTTGGGGGTGACTGGAGGTAACAACTCGTGTTAGTTTTCCTCTGTTCAGAAAGACTATTAAGTAAGAAAAACAAGTAACGAGAGAGTAAAACGAGAAAAAAACTAGAGAAAAGAGAACAAGTAGTTGTTGTAATGTCCAAAACACAACATCTATCCTTACATTCTTTCCATAAGCCATCTGATTCACAAGAACGACAATTTTACATCGCCCTTTTCAACAGTTCAAAATTTCATAAAAATTCATTGGCATTACTTCACTAGTATCTCTTCGTATACCCATTCTATCTTCCAGCTACTTGAGATAAACCCGATGGTTAAATGGATATGTTGAAAAATAGCTTAAGCAGGCGTGACTTTATAAAGATTGAGGCCATTCTTTATTATGTTACCTACTCTTGCCTGGGACATGTGGAGGGCTTCTGTCAATGATTTTTTTGTTCGTATGTTCTCGCCTGTTAAAAGATGTCGCTCTTTGTTTTCCCATCTGGCATTTTATGATATTCTTCTATGTGGCCATGTGGTTAAGGCACTCGACTCGTAATCCGAGGGTCGCGAGTTCGAATCCCCGTCACACCAAACATGCTCGCCCTTTCATCCATGTGAGCGTTATAATATGACGGTCAATCCCAGTATTTGTTGGTAAAAGAGTAGCCCAAGAGTTGACAGTGGGTGGTTATGACTAGTTGCTTTCCCTCTAGTCTTACGCTGCTAAATAAAGGACAGCTAGCGCAGATAGACCTCGTGTAGCTTTGCGCGAAATTCAAAAACAAACCGAACCACATTCTACCAAGTTCTACAAATGGTTTTAGGGCTAAAAACCTGAAAACGTACAGAATAACTAAAAGCTCAGCAACAACCACGAGATAGTATAATATTTATAAACAACATATAAAAGTTTCTAACAAGAGAATTCAACAATTACAAGCCACATAAGTCTTTGTTAGTCCGTATACAATATATTTAATGCAATTTTACCCAGGTAACAATATATGATAGTTTCGTGTACGATGCAAGAACACTTTAATGTACGAATCTGCTCTTGGTAGTTGATGTGCAAAATAACAATGTTACAATATTTAGATGACACGTCCTGAAGATTAGACCGTAACATTGGGGTTAAATAACACACAAAACGTATATTATCATGTACACTTTTCATTTATAGTGGAAAGACATTCAAGTCTCCCAGAATTACGAAGCTAAAATTCGGGTTCGATCCCCTGCGGTGGATACAACAGATAGCCCAATATCGCTTTGTTCTAACACAAACGAAACAATTCAGATAAACTTCAACAATGATATAGTTATCAAGTGGCAACATTTCACCCACTTCTAGGTTATTACCCTGATATGCAGTATAATGAACTTCAGATTATCTGGGACATGTTGTCACCAGGTGACCGCTCTTGTTCATTTCCATTTTAATGAGCTACGTGTTTTGATGTTTTGCCTGAGAGAAAACGTCATCGAGAAGAGTGCCAGGAACACTGGGTACAAAATGGATATAAGTGAGAATAGACATACAAAAAATGTGAATTATGGCATGATATAAACTTAGAAGTGTTTGTAGCAAACTGTTGTTGGTCAACGAAAATTTATCAAGATAAGCGTTATGTACTTATATATATAAGTATTATATATGTGTTTCACTTTTACTAGTTTTAGATCTATTAAGTTCATGGTCGTGTATATATATATATAGAGAGAATATTAACACGAGACAGTCAAATAAAATAAAACAAAATCGAAAGGGTAAAAACAGCAGATCCAAACCTTTCACTAAAGATAATCTGTTATAAACAAAAACAAGCCAAACAAAAATAAAAAACCGCTGCACCAATCCAAAGGATCCCCAGGATACAGGCGAAAATGTGGAAGATAAAATGTATCCTAGGTTGTGGAGGTGAATGTAAAGTAGGACTCGTATTCTGGTGGGGACACACTGTCTAACAGTCTTTATCTCAGTTCGCTCGTCTCACATGAAGAATAATTAAATCATCAAAGGGATAGAAATAGAAATTAATAGAGCGTGATGTGGGTGCTCAAGCCTACAACACGCCACATCTATATCACCCTTCACTGCCTGGAGACAGTTGTTAGAATGAGACTGCTCTTCAAAGTAAAGAAGAAGAAAAAATAAAGGTATTACCACTTCGGGATAAGTAATTTAAATAAACTTACCTCCTAAAGTTGGCATTCAAACCCCCATTATAGTGGTAAAACAATAAATAGTAACCCAGTAAACAAATTATACTAGTGTATCTTACGACCACTATCCATTAAGTCCACTGTCACTACCAATTTCCAGACTGTAAACAAGCCTATTATCTATGCGATAAGGTGTTCATTCGCATAAAATAGTGCAAAGTTGTTTAAATAACCTTATTAACAACTAAGTACAGTTATCAGAAACATTCAGTAAAATTTCCTCAATTTTTACTTCTTTATATTTATTTAATACATTTTTATATTTATCAGAGTTTCGAAAATTAGTTGGACAGTAAACAAATAATATTAGTATAAAGGGTCCCAACCAGTTATCTAAACTAACTAATATAACTCCTCACCACCGCAGTATCATAGCCTGTACCCTATGGATTGTTTCGAATAGCGCAGCGTTTTTTATTTTTGTTTGAGCTTGTTTTTATTTACAACAAATTATGCGTATATATATCACCTACAATGAGCATGTACAAAATACAAATTAGCAAATACTACCTCAGCGCCACCGCTTGGCTTGAAACTAATCTAACGGTGGTTGTATTTAATCATCTGTAATTTTAATGGAACATAATATCGTTTAGCAATAGAAATATTCAAAATAAAGTTCAGAGAAAACATTAGCGACCAAATTATTGTCAGGGCAAGTGCTCCACCTACCCTACAGGTATTGACGTTTTTAAATCTATTATGGGATTTTAATCCCGGGGAAAATATGTTAGTATTTTACATGTACATACGGGCACGGCATAGCCAGGTGGGTTAAGGCGTTCGACTCGTAATATGAAGGTCGCGGGTTCGAATCCCTGTCGCACCAAACATGCTTTCAGCTGTGGGGGCGTTACAATGTTACGGTCAATCCCACTATTTGTTGGTAAAACAGTAGCCGAAGAGTTGGGCGGTGGGTGGTGATGATTAGCTGCCTTCCCTCTAGTCTTACACTGCTAAATTAGGGACGGCTAGCGCAGATAGCCCTCGTGTAGCTTAGCGCAAAATTCAAAAACTAACAAACAAACATGTACATACTTTAGCCTCCTGTTTTTGGGTGTTGGGGGTTACTGGTTGGAAGAAGTTAACATACAATTTACATTGATAACGTGTTTTGGTGAAACACGCTGACATACATCAGGACGTTTAAATGTTTGGGTTGAGAAATAAATCTAAAAATAATTAAGCCTATCTCTTTGATGTGTGTTTTAGTAATGCTACCATCAGGACTGGTATCAATTGTGTTAGCGTACCTTTTATTGTGCTCAAAAACATTGATTTTTCTACTTATTTTACAATGTGCCTGAAAAGTAGTTATGTATTTGATACGTGTTGTATACATAAAAATAAACCAGGGAAAAACGGTGATAACATTAGTCAGAGTGAGAGTAAATAGTATTGGCGTTCACTCGAAAATCAAGTACAATAATTTTCACTCTGACACTTAAAGCTGAAGTAACTAGATGAAGGGTTTATTGCGTTTATAGTGATTATTTTTATTCCCCTTAGACAAGCAGCACATATACGTCTTAGCTGGTTTATCCATATCTAGGTCATCGTTAGAAACATTCTCTGATAAAACCGTCATGTACTTTGGTTAATTCTTTAAAAAATGTTCATAAATGTCATATAAATCAGTGAAAGGACTCCAGTTGTATAACTGCTTACTTGGCCCGAATTTCCACAACTACTGTAAATGCTATTTGGTCAAAACTTAATCGGCTTCTACATTTGTAATTTCTCAGATCTATGAGCAAATCACTTAATCAGTGAGGAGAAACACTTACCGGTGTGCATGAAATGGAAGCTGTATCAACAGATGAGGATGGATGAGGAACACTTACCAGTGGGCATGAAATGGAAGCTGTGTCAATAGATGAGGATGGATGAGGAACACTTACCGGTGGGCATGAACTGGAAGCTGTGTCAATAGATGAGGATGGATGAGGAACACTTACCGGTGGGCATGAACTGGAAGCTGTGTCAATAGATGAGGATGGATGAGGAACACTTACCGGTGTACATGAAATGGAAGCTGTATCAACAGATGAGGATGAATGAGGAACACTTACCGGTGGGCATGAAATGGAAGCTGCGTCAGTAGATGAGGATGAGTCGCTTTCGTATGTCTTGGATATGCATGAGGTCCATAATCCCAAGACTTTGTAGTGGGTTTACTGTACTGGTAATGGACAGAGGTTTGGTAGATGAGGAAACCTTCGTGTTTCTTTGTCTCTTCGGGGGCAACTGGAAACTCTGGTAATATCGTGGGTTCGGCATCTCCTTCACGTTCATCAAAGAACACTGAACTGAAGTTAAACCCCCTTGTTTTGACTTTGTTCAAAACATCAAAAATATGGTCACTGAAAACAGGAGTGAAACAATAGAAGAATGTTAGTTCTGTTTTGTTTCTTGTAAATATAATGGAAGATTGTTAGTTATGTTTAGTTCACCGTAAGAACAAAGGAAGGTTAGTTCTATTTTGTTTCCTGTAAACGGCTGAATTAATAAAACTGAAACTATCGTTTAAGATATAAAAAATTGCAACTTTTTTTACATGAATGGCCTTTCGAAAACGCCACACTTCGTTGGAACTATCGATTATACTTCATATATTTTGCAGTTAAATACCAGTTTCTGTACACATTTCAGTACAAAACATATAGAGATTTCTTATTGCTATTACAATAAATAATCGACGTTACTCAGTATGAAAAAAAGAACAACAACACGGAAACGCGCAGTAGCTGCCACTATAGAAATAAGACACATTGAATATTTTATGTTTAATATAGTTCATAATAGTGAGAATGTATACGAGATTTTACTAGAAGTATAATAGTTCTGAGGTCATACTAGGAATACAACAGTTCTAAGATCATATCAGAAATACAAAAATTCGGAGATCATACAGTATTAACAGTCCCGAGATCTAAAAAGTAATGTAACAATCACGAGATGATACAGAGAATACAATAGTTCTGAAATCATACAAAACGTGCAACAATGCCGAAATCATACAAAGAAGTAACCAGTCTTGAGATCATACAGGGAATGTAAGAGTGCCGAGATTATATACAGAATAAATCAGACCTGAAATCATATCTGACGGGCCAAGGGTAACCCAGTGGTTGGCGTGCCAGACTGTGGATCTCAGGTTCCGTGTGATTCAAGCTTCATTACTGAAAACAACAACAAGAACTCTGAATCCTGGTGGCTGTAATAATACGGATCTTCTGTTTTGTTTTTTTTGTTTTTTTAATTTCGCGCAAAGCTACTCGAGGGCTATCTGCGCTAGCCGTCCCTAATTTAGCAGTGTAAGACTAGAGGGAAGGCAGCTAGTCATCACCATCCACTGCCAACCCTTAGGCTACTCTTTTACCAACGAATGGTGGGATTGACCGTCACATTATAACGCTCCCACGGCTGAAAAGGTGAGCATGTTTGGTGTGACGGGGATTCGAACCCGCACCCCTCGGATTACGAGTCGAGTGCCTTAACCACCTGGCCATGCCGGGCCTTATTTTCATTGACCTATATAAACAATTTTAATCATTTATATGTCCTTGGTTTGTTTGTTTGTTTGTTTGGGAATTTCGCACAAAGCTACTCGAGGGCTATCTGTGCTAGCCGTCCCTAATTTAGCAGTGTAAGACTAGAGGGAAGGCAGCTAGTCATCACCACCCACCGCCAACTCTTGGGCTACTCTTTTACCAACGAATAGTGGGATTGACCGTTACATTATACACCCCCACGGCTGGGAGGGCGAGCATGTTTAGCGCGACGCGGGCGCGAACCCGCGACCCTCGGATTACGAGTCACACGCCTTACCCGCTAGGCCATGCCGGGCCATGTCCTTGGTAAAAACTCCTTGTATAAGTTAACTTTTTCAGTGGAAATCAAATACTGTGTAAACACATCCAGACTTCGTCATTACCAGTAGAGGTCTTCGTAATGTACAATACCCACACATGTATAAATACATCGTTTGAGGTACTTAATTATAAATTTTCTAAATGAAGTTAGTTTATTTAATTATGTTTGTTACTTTCAATAAGGAATACGTTATTTCACATTATTATATTTCTTGGAAATAATACTATACTTATTATTGATAACTTAATTAATACTTAATAACATCGTGTTATTATACCTCACGTGATATATGTTATGATTTTGTATTGTACATTATAATTTAACTTCTTACTAGCCACGCCTCTTGACTGTACGTTCAATTAAATTATTCATCAATGTTAATTTCCAAACAAAATAAACAAATAAAAAGGTTGAAACATTCCTCTAGAATTTCGAAAATAACCTGTCCTCAGACGCATCTACACGGCCACAAGCGGCGCGGCAGACTGTATGTCCACACCAGACGCGAATTGAAAATTCATTGTTTTGCTTTTTTTCTTTATTAACGTTTTTATCAAAAATACATTATTAATAATTTTCATGCTCACTGTAATTGCTTAACAGTGTTAAGTTTTAGCAAGGATATAGTGATTAATTGCACATTAATATTTTTCAGTAGAAGGGCAACTTTAAAGTCCTCTATAAACAATTAAAGTATCAAGGTTACTATGGGACTCAATGAAAACCCTGTTTATTTATCAAAAAAAAAAAAAAACCTTTTACTCACCATAAACACTAAGAACGCTTGCGATGTCATCAGAGTATTATGCGTTTCGGAAATGTCTTTATATATATATATACTTAATTTGCAATTGTGCAATGGAAGATTCCGCTGCACTTAGTAAATCGTCCATGTTTCACGTGTTTTGTTACCCTCGCTTCTGATTGGATAGTTTCATTTGCGCCGAGCAAAGAGAAAGAGAAAATAATGATTCTAATATATATACAAAAAAGGCTGGTTTGGGTTAAGAAAACTTTGGTGTAGAGGATCGAACAACGTTTCGACCCTCGCTCCTCTAAGTAAAATTTTTTCTCAACCCAAACCAGCCGTTTTTACATATATATATTTTTTCTTTACAAGTGGGTTTTCTCGACAACACTGAAATAAAGGTTCTATTTCAGCGGTGCCACTCATGATGCCCGCGGCTAATGTGGATGCTCACATTTACTGAATTTGTTTCGCCCAGACCCCTCACTCTCGTGCACTAATTCAGCGACCCCTTTTTCTTTAATCGTAATGGTTATTTAGGTTTGAAAACCATGATGCTCAGAAATCAGATATTTTCTCTTCATCCTGCAATGAAGATCCAAAATAGTCGTCCGAACTGGAAACAAAACTGGACTCTACTGGTGGCGCTGCTTCTTCTTTTAGATATTACTTGTTCCCCCATCCCCATTTCCAGTTTTTCGACGGACTCACGCCGCTAGAATCCGAGTTTCGATAGCCCATTGTGTTGCTTCTTACTGTATTCCAAACATTCATTCACTTGCTCTGGTCAGGTGGTTAGGGCACTCAACTCGTAATCTGAGGGTCGCGGGTTCGAATCCCGTTTGCATCAAACATGCTCGCCCTTTCAATCGTGGGGACGTTATAACGTGACGGTCAATCCCACTATTCGTTGGTAAAAGAGTAGCCCAAGAGTTAATGCTGCTAGCGACGAATCTATTTGCTAAATGTATTAAAGTTACCTTCATTACCCCTTAGCGAAATATATTCCATAAAAGCAATTCTAATTAATAATTATATAACCCTCAGTCACTCAGGTTATACTCCAAAATTTCCCGTAACGATCTCCGATCAAACCTGTAATGGGCCTGTTTATTATATCGAGAGGTAGATTACAGATTTGATCCGATTGATACGGGACATTTTGGAGTGTCGCCTGAGTATATATATGTAAAAATATCTAAGAAGCGTTTAACAAAGTTTGATCCCTTGTGAAGACCGAATCGACCAACGCTGTCCTTAGAAACTCGTCCAGCCGTCTTATCAATAACCTACATCGCTTTCTTTATTCATCTCTCTTGTTAACTTTTTTAACAGTCATTCCTAAGAAAGGAGCGAAATCCTCAAACCCAAACGGCTTTTGTTTTATCAGTTTACATAACTGTATAGGTAAGTTTCTGGTGTCTAGAATATAATAAACTTATTTCAAACACCGAAAATACGGCACAGAGAAACTGCAAGTCAGGTGATCTTTATCGGAGTTCAGGTGTTATAAAGCTGCGAGGGTCATGTGTACTTAGCCTCTTCTTCTCCTCTGGTAGATAGGAACTAGTTTCTGGAGAATATTATTACAATTACTTGAACTTACAATAACCCCTTCCAGGGCAGTGTCAGTGTGTATAATTGCAGTAATATTCATGTAAATATAGATATTTTGAAACGGTTTTTCATGGTTTATTTGTCTGGTTTGAATTTCACGCAAGACTGCACGAGGTCTAGCTACATCGTGCTAGCAGTCTTTAGTTTAGCAGCAATAGACTAAAGGGAACGTAGCTAGTCAACAACACCTACCGCCAACTTCTGTGATACTCTTTAACCAACGAAAAGTGGGACAGACCGAAACATTATAACTCCCCCAGGGACTAAAGAGCGAAGATATTCGGTAACGGGAATTCAAATCCTCGACCTGCAGGTTGCGAGTCGAGCGCCCTAATCACCAAATAATTCTACGCTCGTTTTTCATGGATTTAGTAATAATAATGTCAAAGTTGTTGTTCACTCAGATGTTAAAAAACAACCACCAAGCTTTCATTGGACTGGGCCCGGCATGGCCAAGCGTGTTAAGGCGTGCGACTCGTAATCTGATGGTCGCGGGTTCGCATCCCAGTCGCGCCAAACATGCTCGCCCTTTCAGCCGTGGGGGCGTTATAATGTGACGGTCAATCCCACTATTCGTTGGTAAAAGAGTAGCCCAAGAGTTGGCGGAGGGTAGTGATGACTAGCTGCCTTCCCTCTAGTCTTACACTGCTAAATTAGGGACGGCTAGCACAGATAGCCCTCGAGTAGCTTTGTGCGAAATTCAAAACCAAACAAACAAAAATTCATTGGATTTGAATTCAAACTTGGGTTGTATAATATTGTACCGACGTATTTTAAGTTTACTCACAAACCGTCCACGTGAAACAAAACAAATCATTAAACACTGGTGGATCCGCCACTTGCTTCACACAATATCCCTTAACTATCTTCCACCAAGTCTACGCATGCCCACTAATCCTCAAACCCACCATTTCCATCAAGTTCACCTGGAAATCACATGTCAGTGAAATTCCACAAAAAATGCACACGTAAGAATCAACTTTTTCTGACGCGATGGCTGAAAGACTATGGACGCCCTTGTTTATTTTTAAAGTTTTCAGTAGACCAATAAAAGAACACAACTGTGTAATAACGTGTCTGACAGTAAGTTATAGACACTTGAGATTGAAACATTACGTTCAGTACTTCACCTAGCTGTCCAACATGAAATACACATATATAAAGTTTCATCCACTGTGAGACCCGGTATGGCCAGGTGAGTTAAGGAGTTCGACTCGTAATCTGAGGGTCGCGAATTCGAATCTCCGTCGCACCAAACATGTTCGCCCTCTCAGCCATGGGGGCGTTATAATGTGCGGTCAATTGCACTATTCGTTGGTAAAAGAGTAGCCTAAGAGTTGGCGGTGGGTGGTGAATACTAGCTGGCTTCCCTGTAGCCTTTCACTGCTAAATTAGTGACGGCTAGCGCAGATAGCCCTCGTGTAGCTTTGCGCGAAATTCAAAATAACAAATGTTATTTTTCCGTGTTTAAAGTTTAATCTTTTTCAACATAAATATTCCTCCAGCTTTAATTCCAGGTTGGAGTTACGCCAACGAGTAGGTAGATAACAACTTCATATAATTTATGTAACATTACTACACTTTATTTAAATTTTAGGTTTACAATATTCATTCATATTAGCCTATTTCGTGCACATTACATCGTGATATTATACAACCTTAGTGTCTTTTCGAATACCCCGAGTCGCGCCAAACATGCTCGCCCTCCCAGCCGTGGGGGCGTTATAATGTTACGGTCAATCCCACTTTTCGTTGGTAAAAGAGTAGCCCAAGAGTTGGCGGAGGGTGGTGATGACTAGCTGCCTTCCCTCTAGTCTTACACTGCTAAATTAGGGACGGCTAGTACAGATAGCCCTCGAGTAGCTTTGTGCGAAATTCAAAAAACAAACAAACAAACAAACATTTTCGAATACTTTTTAATCAGTTTTTTTAAAGACTCAAACATATGTCTTCTTCTCATTGTGCTATGTAGTCTCTTCGTGCTGTCCTTGAAACCATATTTATATAAATGTAATAGTAATATTGTATGTTCATGTACCATGTGCATGGATATTTGTCAGAAGTGATGCTTAAACTCATTAGATTAATTTTGTATTTTACCCTTTTATGGGTTTTTTAATCATTACTCCACCCGCCTGTAGATTAATCTTCTCCAAATTTGATCCGAGAGCTGCGGGTTCGAATCCCCGTCACGCCAAACATGCTCGCCCTTTCAGCCCTTTTCGTTGGTAAAAGAATAGCCTAAGAGTTGGCGGTGGGTAGTGATGATTAGCTGTCTTCCCTCTAGTTCTACACTGCTAAATGAGGGACGGTTAGTGCAGATAGCCCTCGTGTAGCTTTGCGTGAAATCCAAAACTTACCGAACCAAAAAAAATTTGGTATGAAAGTTCATTGGGTACATGTGGAGATACTTAGAAGCTTGCGGTTTCACATTTTGTAGTTTTTAGTTGTTATGAACGTTTTTGCGTTTTTTATACAATTATATGAAAAAAGGAAAGCAGCTTTTCATGTCCTAAGACAGCATTTCATTAATCATAAATTTACATAACTTTCATCCAGGGGAGATGTACTCCAGCTACTTAACAATACCAGAATAGCAACTCATGGTTGATTATGAGTGAGACGCAGTTTTAACAACTGAATGTATGAATGGTATATTCGTTATTTGTGGCAAGCTAAGATACAACGTTAATTTTTAAAAACTCGCAAATAATTTAATTAAGTGTGAAAAATACGAACGAACGTATATCTTCGTTGAATAGTTTTCTTTCGGCTTTCTAGCAGAAGCCTCATACCTCAACAGTGTATTGTTTGTTGTTAAACACAGTTACACAATGGGTTATCTGCCCACCATGGGTATCGAAACCCGAATTTTAGCGTTGCAAGTCCTCAGATATGTTTGGGATAGTGATGGACGTTTTTCTTCGAAAGTTAGATGTCGTTTCTGAATCGTCTGTGTAATTATTTTCGTGGTTTTACTCTCGTGAGTTTTTCAGTAAAATATGCCAAATATCACCAACTTTAGAGAGAAATACGAATGTTGTATAGTCAATTTGTTTCAGCTAGTAGTGAACTACAACCTGACAACCACATTCGAAATAGTCAGTAACGGACTGCTCATCAAAACCAAACAAAGCCCAATATCCAATTTCAGGTAGTGTTAAGATTGTTGCTAAGACGCTTGTATTTGAACAGTTGTTTCACAGAGAAACGAATTTCTACTTTTTGATTCATTGTTGCTTGATGAAAACTCTGGTAAGAAAGCCAAGAGCCCGAGGTTAAATGAAGTATATTAAAAGTAGGGAACAGTCCGGAGCTATATCTGAATCTTAAGAAATGTTGAATACCTTCTAGTTTTTATTCTGAGGTTCTGGACAACACTGAGCTACCTTTATTGGTGAAATGCTGTGAGGAAGAACCACATCTTTTTCGACATTATAAAGAACTACCGTGTTTACTCGCTTATAAGACGGGGATTTTTCCTCGAGATTTCGGGCTCAAATTGGGGGGCCCGTCTTATAGGCGAGGTCTACAGACATAGAAAATAAATTTAGTTCACTCAGAACTGTGCAGATATTTCAGACAGTGAAAATAGGGAAGTGAGCTATCTTGTTATTATTAGATCTGTGATTGTGAGTCAGCGCATCGTTCGTTGAAGGGCGCGCGGGACTTCGTTTTTCCCTATAACGTCATACCGGTAAGCACAATGCATCCACAGTGCTAACGAAGAAGAATCAATAAAGACACATCTTTTAGCATCTTGTCGGTTTCTTCCCGAACACTTGGTTGCTACCTTGGCTGCTTCTCGGCACTAGCTTGCTGTTGGTAAGTACCTTGTTGTCAACACCTACTGGTATTCAATAAACAGCAAACATTTACCGTTACTATCATGTCACAGAAGAGAAAGAGACACTCATATGATGTATCATTTAAGCTGAAAGTCGTTGAGTTTGCTAAGGGAAGTTCCAACTGTGCAGCAGAGCGGGAGTTCGGCGTAACTGAGAAAACGGTCCGGGATTGGAGAATGAAGGAAGAAAAACTACGAAACGCTTCCTCCAAGACCAGGTGCACTGCTGAATGAAAAGTCCATGCTTGTGTGGGATATGTTTCGTGCACATTTATTGGACTCTGTGAAAAGTGAGCTGAAGAGAAACAGAACGTACCAGTGTGTGATACCAGGCGGATGCACCTCAGTTCTCCAGCCACTGGATGTTTGTCTCAACAAACCGTTCAAGGTGCATATGAGGCAGAAATGGAATGAATGGATGGTCAACGGTGAGAAGCAGCTGACGAAGGCGGGAAACCTTAAACGACCGGAATTAGCTACAGTTTGTCAGTGGATTGTGGACTCTTGGAACGAGATTCCGTCAGATATGGTTATCAGATCGTACCTCAAATGCGGAATTTCGAATTCCATTGACGGCAGTGAGGATGATGAACTTTTCAGTGAGTTTATCGGCGGCAGAGATGACGTAGAGCAGGAGGAGAACACGGAGGAATGTGACCTCTACGATGATGGATTGTCCGAGGAGCAGTTTTATGAACTGTTTGGAGATAGCGACAACGAATAATTTGAAGGCTTTTGAATTTCATAACTTGCATACTGATTTGCTGTGTTCTATTAAAGTGCAGTTTGCGTAAACTCTTTTAATACTTTGAAGAAATGTGGTTTAAAAGTTAGCATAAACGTACTTTGATACTGAAATATGTTGTGATAAGTTTTGTGCGTTAGATTGTTCTTTGTTATGTGTTTTAAATGTGAATATTTATCATACAGTAAATGAAATAGTTGATGAAATTCCATTAAACGCTTGAACACCGAGTTTGGATTTATTCATTTATTTTCACTTTTCTATCTCTTCTATTTTTCTCCTTCCAATCTGAAATCGAAATATCGTATACGAAACCCAAAATTATGTTTCTATTCATTTCCATTTTTCTCACTTTTCTCTCGTTACCTGCTTTCCTTCCTTCGTCTTATAAACGAGTCTAAACAGAATATCGACAATCTCTCAGGTGAAGTTGGGACCCGTCTTATAAGCGAATCGTCTTATAAACGAATAAAAACGGTATTTCATGTATCCCTCACACTATGTCTAGGCCCCACAAGGCCAGGTGGTTAAGGCATTCGACTCGTAATAGGAGGGTCGCGAGTTCGAATCCCGGTCGCACCAAACATCCTCGCCCTTTCAGCCGTGAGGGCGTTATGATGTCACAGTCAATCCCACTATTCGTTGGCACAAAGAGTAGCCCAAGAGTTGGCGGTGGGTGGTGATGACTAGCTGCCTTCCCTCTAGTCTTACACTGCTAAATTAGGGACGGCTAGCACAGATAGCCCTCGAGTAGCTTTGCGCGAAATTCAAAATAAACTAAAAAAAAATTCAACGTCTGCTGTGAACTCGCGGCTGTTAGGAATTTTTTAGCGTTGTGAGTCTGTGAATGTGTCGCTTTTGTCAAAATAACATGTAATTCATAGTCAGTTTGAACTGAAATGAAATTGGAAACTTAATGGATGCAATTTAAACAGAGGATGAAAACGTGAGAGAAATTTAAGATAAGTGCAAGAATGAAAAACGACAGTGAACAATTACCAGCTATTATTTACTGTATTACCAAACAAATTTGTAAGGCTACATGAGCAATATGTATGAACTGAGTTAGAAGGAAATGATACTACCTTAAAGAATCTACTAAAGACGTGTAAGGACTCGCACACTAATTTTTATCAACGTTTACACTACAAATCATGGACGTTATAGTAGATTAAGATATGCGAAGTAGACTAAAGCAAAAGATGTTGTTCAGTTTGTGATGGGACTTCATTCAATTAAAGCTGTAGGTAAGAAACTAAAGGCAGAAATTACGAAATTATTACATCAAAGAGCATATAAACAACTCTTTCGGTGGGAATCTAACGGACTGCTCTTACGTGATTCTAAGGTGGGACATTCTTTTGGCTAAAAAAAGTGAGGTATTGTTTAGGGTAAAGCCAAAGTTGTAGTAGTATGAGATTGAATATCTAGAGTGCTCAAGAATTAAATAGTTTACCTTTACCCCACTCGTGGGGTAAGAGATGTACACAAGATACTTAATGATATGGAAATAAAACGAAATCCTAGAATCTATAGATTCAACACTGAATAAATTGTGGTGAAGAATTATGCCTGAAATTATTAGATTTAACGAGAAACACTTTTTTAATTGGGGGTGGACTACAGGAAATTTAGCCGTGGTCCTGGCTGAAAATAGTCAGGTCTAAATTGATGTAAATGAATTCTTTAATTTTTATCATTTTACACTTCTAAGCCACGTCGAAAATTTGGTGTTGGCTCCAGTTTATGATATGACCTGTTTTGATTTGACCAATGCTGATTTTTTTAGGATTTTTAGTCTAGTACAGTATTTTGTAGATTAATTCTTTTTGTTTTAACTGGACTGTTCCGATTTCATTAGAGTTTGAAAAAGAGTCATATTTGAAATAAACTTTTATGTGGACCTCATGACATAGTTTCTTGAGTTTCTCACCTACTTTCAGAAAGTATCGTGATATAATTTTGTTGTTGGGGCTAAGCACACTTGTTTTTATTCGAAGCTGAGATATAGCTGGACTTACACATTCATAAACATAGCATTAATAAAACGTAATTACAAAACCATACATATTATAAACTAGGTCTAAGACGAAATTCTTAATACGGCTCAGCATTGGAAAATCAGAAAAAGTAAAGAATCCATTTAACATCAAATTACACCAATCTACACCCGACTAAGTACACAGCTTTGACATCAGCAATCTTTGGATAATCTTTTTCACTAAACTGCAGGAAATGGTTGACATGGATTCACACAGCAAACTTTCTAATACTTTCACGTGGACAACCAACTTACAGGAGAAGGATCTCTGTCAGAGGACCTTGCCATCCAACAAACATATGCTGAACGGTTTATAACTTTGACCTTAAGAAGGCTTACAAGAACAATAAAAACCTTAGTACAGAAGCAAAAACGTTGTACATTCTACAAACAGTCCATCAAAGCTAAGTCTCTACAACTTCTTATTTTATTTTAATTACTTTAAACAAGTTGTAAGGTTTAATAAAGAGACATTTTGACTTACAAGGGATACTGGTCGACAACTGTACAAACTGTACGTCCAGTGTCTGAACATTTCTGTGGCTTGGGGAGGAAAGGATTTCTAGGTGCTGATGTTTTCGGAAAGGAATAATTGGAATAGTAATAGGAACTCCTTGAATATGTACCCCAGACGCCATCTTCTGAAGGAACAGGAAGACACAAACATGAGGGAAGCCATGTTAAGATGTAGATCAACACAGTTGACAACTGAAAGAAACAATAATAAAACCTCTCAGAAATAGACTCAGTGAAGCATTTGATTACATAAATTGTTTATTGAAACATAAAACTAGATATTATCCCAGATAATGTTACGCCACAAACATAAACCCATATGTTACCACAGATACATCCTACTGTTTATGGGGCATATAATGCTAGCTGTATCCAGTATTTTATACCTGCAACTGATTGAATGTTTTTCACAGAAATATATTATTTACGATTTTGATCCTGTAGAGTTATTATAGCATCTGCTCATAATGGCTACGTTTGGACAAAAAATGAAACACATCCATTCTTACAATCGTGTTTATGGCTTATTAGGAAAAAAAACGTACCAATACTTCACTGGTAAAACCTTTTTTGTTGTTTACTAGGAGGCTAATACATTTAAACTTCAATGTTAATACTTTTTACAAACGTTCTTAAAGGCTCACTGAGAAGACAACATACCAGTACCTCAATACTATTGCTTGCTACGTTTGAGAGGACAACACACTATTACCTCAATATATTGCTTCTTAGAATCTCCCTTATGGTTTACTGGTGATAAAATTAAAATAAAGACTGTTAATTATTATAAACAGATATGGTGTGAGATATTCTATGTAAGCTGAAGTAAAACAAAAAACATATAACCATTACAAGCTTACACGCCGTTAGACATCTATGTTATGTAAAAGAGACACGAAACATAACTTGTCTCTAACTTAGCATTTGCTATTTAAGTATATATATATCTTTACGTGGAAAGATCAACCGATTACCAAGCATGTAATGATATATCTTAATTACTTGGAATGCACACTAAATAAAATTGGTGCGTGTTACTAGCACAAATGGTTTGTTTACTTTTGTATTTCGTGCAAAGCTACACAAGGACTATCTACGCTAACCGTCCCTACTTTAGCAGTGAAAGACTAAAGAAAAGGCAACTAGTCATTACTACCCAACGCCAACTCTTGAGCTACTCTTTCACCAACGAATAGTGGGAACCGTCATATTATAACGCCCCCACGGTTGAAAGGGCAAGAATATTTTGTGTTGCGGGGATTCGACCCCACAACTCTCATATTGCGAGTCGAGCGCTTTAACAACCTGGCCATGCCAGGTACACCACCAATGGTAATAGGTTTGATGTGTATCCGAAAGTCGAATTTTGATTAACCAGCAATTTCAGTAAAAGACTGATCATAGAGCTAGTTTCATTAAGTTATTACATTGATGAAGAGAGTTTCTCTTACTATTACTCTTAAAAGCCGTTTAAAACACTTTCTAACGTATCACCATTTCACATGTATGAATAACACGATATCTTGCGAGATCTACTTTCAAGGTACGATACAACCGGAGCCCCGCATGGCCAGGTAGTTAAGGCGCTCGACTCGTAATCTCAGAGTCTCGGGTTCAAATCCTCGTCACACCAAACATGCTCGCCCTTTCAGCTGTGGGGGCGTTATAATGTGACGATCAATCTTACTATTCGAGAGCAAAAGAGTAGCCCAAGAGTTAGAGATGGGTGGGGATGATTAGCTGACTTCCTTTTAAATTAGGGACGGCTAGCACAGATATCCCTCGTGTAGCTTTGCGCGAAATAAAAACAAACAAACCATCCAAAGTACACGTACTGAAGTAAAATATTGGCTTTATGATTATTTTGCGATAAGTAACTTAAGTTATTATCTAGAAAAGGTAAAAATTCAGCAAGAACATTTATAGAAACTACTGCAAGCTACAACTAACCATTTACAATATAATAATTTGTTTTTATTTTGTTATAGATGACACGTTTTTTGAAGAGAAACCCACTTAAAGTTTTTTGTTTGTTTTATGAATTTCGCACAAAGCTACACGAGGGCTATCTGCCCTAGTTGTCCCTAATTTAGCAGTGTAAGACTAGAAGAAAGGCAGCTAGTCATCACCACTCACCGCCAACTCTTGGGCTACTCTTTTACCAACGAATAGTGGGGTTGATCGTCACATTGTAATGCCCCCTGAAAGGGCGAGCATCTTTGGTGTGATGGGTATTTGAACCCGTGACCCTCGGATTACGAGTCGAACGCCTTAACCCACCTGGCCATGCTCGGCCCACTTAAAGAAAAAAAAATGTATCTCAGGACGCCTGGTGTGGGTATTAACGTTTTTACAAATAAAGCAGAGAATATCGTTTCGACCTTTCCAGGTCATCTTCAGGATGACACATTTGTTTGTCGAGAAACCGGCTGTCAATTCTAATATAATCTTATAACAATAAATATTGTAATAAGGTTATTTTGTACAGGTGTACAACAACTTAAAATATTACTCTTCGAAATTCGTTGCACAACAATAGATAACCTACGTTTAACCCTAGAACAGACATATTATTACTTGAATCAATACGTAATAAGTATACTTACAAGCTACAAAATGTTTAATGACACCCTTAATATCAAGTATTAGGTCTGCTTTCAGTTAACTAAAACTAATAAATCTATTGTCGCACTTTTAAGGTTTGGTTTGGTTTGAATTTCGCGCAAAGCTACACGAGAGCTTTTTTCACGAGCCATCCTTAATTTAGCAGTTTAACACTAGAGGGAAGGCGGTTAATAATCAACCACACTGTTAACTCTTGAGCTATTCCTTTACCAACGAATAATGAGATCGACCGTCACATTATAACGCCTCCAAACTTCAAAGGGCGAGCATTTTTAGAGGAACGGGGATTCTAACCTGCAACATTCAGATTGGATCGCACCTCTGAGGTTTTTGTTTATTTGTAATTAAGCGTAACACTATGCAATGGGTTACCTGTGCTCTGTCCACCACAGGTATCGAAACCCGGTTTCTAGCGTTTAAGTTCCCAGACATACTGCTATGCTACTGGAGGATCGGTATTACATGGTTGTAATATAGAATGTTTAAATTCATCATTATTTTGAAAAGTATGTAAACCAACTCCATTAAGAAAAATCCTATAATTCAGTCACAAATAATTTTTACTTTTTTAAGTTTTAAAATAACAGTTTGAAGACTTGTATACCCTCTTAGAAATTATCGGTTTTTTTTTATGACAACTGAATATTATTGGAAAGTATCCAAAGTGTAGATAAGTCAAGTATATAACTTTGATCTGAATAATCTCTTTCAGAACAAAACGTGGTTACTAAATCTGAACAGAAAGACATGTCAAAAATTCCTGGCGTGTTTAACTTATTTAAAACAATAATGTTAGTAGATGGCGCTAAAACATAAGTGAAACGCTGGAAGCAAATCAAAGCAAATCACTTGACATCACAATTAAAGTAGCGATTTAGATTTTTTAACCTATTTTCAGTTTTGTAAAAGTTAAGCTTTCATTAAACAACTTTTCTCTTTTCTCTCTCTCAGAATAAATTATTATCAGAAGGCCAAGGGGAATCTGTTCTGGGCATTAAGGTTTTGTCGTCGCATTAATTTAGTTTGGTTTGTTTTGAATTTCACGCAAAGCTACTGGAGGGCTATCTGCGCTAGCCGTCCCTAATTTTGCAGTGTGAGATTAGAGGGAAGGCAGCTAGTCATCACCACCCACCGCCAACTCTTGGACTACTCTTTCACCAATGGATAGTGGGATTGTACGTCACATTATAATACCTCCACGGCTGAATGGGCGAGAATGTTTGGTGTGAAAGAGATTCTAACCCCCAACCCTCAGATTACGAGTCGAGTGCGTTAACCACCTGGCCATGCCAAACAACATTGAAAGGATTGCACGAAAATATTCAGTGAAGCTTGTATTCACAGTAATTTAAAAACCTCAGGTTTGTTTATACATATAAATACATACATAATTTATGGTCAACAAAAGACCTGTTTGTGCATCCAGGCTATCTCATCCACTAAACTAAACTATGAAATATAAATTAAACACCCAAAGAGAGCTCTAACCAAATATTTATCAGGCCTTTCCTTAAAATCCCTTAAATTAAGTGCATCGAACAGATTTGAAGGCAACCCATCCTAAAGACCAACCACCCTTTATAATAAGGCAACCAATCCTAAAGACTAACCACCCTTTATAACAAGGCAAACCATCCTAAAGATCAACCACCCTTTATAACAAGGCAACCCATCCTAAAGACCAACCACCCTTTATAATAAGGCAACCCATTCTAAAGACCAACCACCCTTTATAACAAGGCAACCCATCCTAAAGACCAACCACCCTTTATAATAAGGCAACCCATCCTAAAGACCAACCACCCTTTATAACAAGGCAACCCATCCTAAAGACCAACCACCCTTTATAACAAGGCAACCCATCCTAAAGACCAACCACCCTTTATAACAAGGCAACCCATCCTAAAGACCAACCACACTTTATAACAATAAAGCTGTTTTAACTGTGTGTCCCTTGTCCTATCATTTTCACCATTAAGTAGATTAATCATCAACATTATCAATCTTCTTATTAAGTTTAAATATTTCAGTTAGATTTACTCTAACGTTTCTTTTAGATTCACTGTAACGTTTCTTTTAGATTTACTGTAACGTTTCTTTTTCTCAAGAGTTTGTTTGTTTGTTTTAATTCAAAATCACATTGACCTACCTACTGTGTCCGCCATGGGGAATTGTACTCCGGATCATAGCTTTGCTAGGCCATAAACTTACCGCTGTCCACTTGGGGGAACGTTTCGTAAGAGAAAACAACTTCAGAGATTTTAACCTGTCCAAATGTGGCCTAACTAATGACCTTTATAATAAAATCGTAACAGTTTTAGATATGTAATCAGTGTTTCTGTAGATACAGTTTGAAATATTACTTGCCCTCCCATTAGCGACAGCACATTTGTTGGACGGCTTAAGAGACTGATCTACTATTATACCGAGATCCTTTTCCATCACAACGCCATTAAGGCTATTTCCAGAAAAATTACATTTATAATTCAAATTATGATAACCCACATGAATCACCTTGCATTTATTAAAATCAAAATCCACCTACTATTTAATCGTACAATTCGCAAAGTAATCTAAATACTTTCGTGAATCAGAATCTTTCTCTTCACTGTCAGTAGTACCCGGAATCTTGGTATCATCCATAAATATAAATAATTTATTGAACATTTCTTCATATATGTCAAATTAAAAATACTAAAGGTCCTAACAATGACCCTTGAGATACCCCACTTATGACATTAATCCATTTTGACTGAGCTCCATTTATAACAAACCTCTGTTTCATTCCATCCAGTAAGCTACCTTGTCCTCATACCTACAAAGAGATGTTTTGTTTTTATAATTTTTAAGAAGCTTTTTATGAGGCGCTTTTAAACTGGTTCCAAAAAACACTAAATTCACACCTGTATCCTAATACGCGTAATAATATTCAAGTCTGCAGCAAAATGTTTCCTAACTTAAACTTAGTGAAATAAATTAAACGTTTTACTTTTCTCCAGCTTTGACAGTTACATCGATCAATGACATTTGATGTAGCCATTTTCTTAACAGTCCTCAAACTTTACTACGTGGTTAAAGGAAAAAAAAAATCCCTTCTAGATAAGTACTTCGAAGAATTACAAAGCACTTTAACTAGACGAACCCTGTAGCTCACGCCCAATACATGAATTGGTTAGGGGTAACGCCTAATAATATTTTTTCATCATAGGTTTACAACATTTATTGTAGTAAAGGTCAAATCCTCCTTCGACTTTGAATATTGTAGTAAAATATGTGATTCATCTTAAGATGACGCGCAAACTGTAAAGAATAACATAGGCCATTTTTTCAACATTTGTAATACTTAGCTTAATATACTAACTAAAATAAAAGCATACGAATAAATAGGGGGAATCCAGGTTTTCAAATAGAAAAACTTTTCAGCTAAAAAATGTAATAATTAAGTCGCATGAATAATAAACAACCAGAAACATTTCGTCAGTTTTCACCTGGCAATATCTGGTACGTCTACAGAGTGGCCCGTAAGTCCCTACCCATCCATATGTTATTGTTATATTCAATAATACTAATGATGAGTTGAAGGCAGCTGTTACCGCGGCATTTGGAAAATAACCCCTGCTATGCTGAGGAAAATGTCACAGAACATGGCGTCGCATAATATTATGCAGCGAGAATGAGGGACACCACACAGATGTGTTTGTTTTTGTTTTTAATTTCGCGTAAAACTACTCGAGGGTTATCTGTGCTAGCCGTCCCTAATTTAGCAGTGTAAGTCTAGAGGGAAGGCAGCTAGTCATCACCACCCAACGCCTACTCTTGGGCTACTCTTTTACCGACGAATAGTGGGATTCACCGTAACGTTATAACGCTCCCACGGCTGAAAGGGCGAGGATGTTTGGCGCTATCGGGATGCGAACCCGCGACCCTCAGATTACGAGTCGCACGCCTTAACATGCTTGGCCATGCCGGGCCCACACAGATACATAAGATATATGGATGGGTAGAGACTTACGGGCCACCCTGTATATTAACACGTCTTCCGCTACAACTCACTGTTATACGTTCTTCTTTGCTTACAATCACAAGTTTTTAGAATTATCATAAGACGTGTATTTACGAGTAACCATTGTGGAATTCTTGTATTACTTACAGCAATTTATATGACATTAAACCACAATCAGGGTTAAATTATCTATTGGTCTAGACTCTAAATGGTGGCACTATGTTTAGAATCCACATAAAACGACAGTGGCAAAGCAGTGTCTTCGGACTTATACAGTTAGAAAACGGGTATCGAGATTCGTGATGGGCAAGGTACAGATAGCACATTGTATAGCTTTGTAATTAATTACAAACAAACAACCAGCCACATAAATCCCCCACTGGGACAGAGGTAAATATTCAGATTTACAAGCTAAAATCAGGGGTTCGATTCCCTTCGGTGTACACCAAGTTATCATCCGCATTAGATGTTTACTGAATATATTCTCTTCGGACACAATTATAATTTATTTATATAAGTTTACTCATAAAGTAACATGTTTGCTGGAATTAACTTATAATTCATCGTGTTTGATTTGTTTGGATTCGAGTGTACAAGCGATAAAATAGAGAACACTTTCTATAAACTTTAAACAATAAATTGCTTTGCTTTTGTACATGTAATAAAAAATGGAAGAAATACGGATGAGGTAGGGATTTTAATGTTAAGAAGTGAAAAAACAATGTAGGTTCAATACAAAAATTCCCACACAACTAGTCTAATTTGAACAATAAAAACTTTAACCTACAACCAGATGTTGAACTCCTTTTATTTGAATGAAAACACTTAAACAGAATAATGTTATAAAAAAAATATAGTAACATTGACCCATTGGCTACTTATGCAGTGATTTCTGTGTGATTTTATGTATTGGTCCCTACTGTGTTTCTGTACTTTGTTACCTTGTTATCCACACACACACTGTGTGGTTTTGTGTATTGGTCCCTACTGTGTTTCTGTACTTTGTTACCTTGTTATCCACACACACACTGTGTGGTTTTGTGTATTGGTCCCTACTTTGTTACATTGTTATCCACACACACACTGTGTGGTTTTGTGTATTGGTCCCTTCTGTGTTTCTGTACTTTGTTACATTGTTATCCACACACACACACACTGTGTGGTTTTGTGTATTGGTCCCTACTGTGTTTCTGTACTTTGTTACATTGTTATCCACACACACACTGTGTGGTTTTGTGTATTGGTCCCTACTGTGTTTCTGTACTTTGTTACATTGTTATCCACACACACACTGTGTGGTTTTATGTATTGGTCCCTACTATGTTTCTGTACTTTGTTACATTGTTATCCATACACACACACTGTGTGGTTTTATGTATTGGTCCCTACTGTGTTTCTGTACTTTGTTACATTGTTATCCACACACACACTGTGTGGTTTTATGTATTGGTCCCTACTATGTTTCTGTACTTTGTTACATTGTTATCCACACACACACACTGTGTGGTTTTGTGTATTGGTCCCTTCTGTGTTTCTGTACTTTGTTACATTGTTATCCACACACACACTGTGTGGTTTTGTGTATTGGTCCCTACTGTGTTTCTGTACTTTGTTACATTGTTATCCACACACACACTGTGTGGTTTTATGTATTGGTCCCTACTATGTTTCTGTACTTTGTTACATTGTTATCCACACACACACTGTGTGGTTTTATGTATTGGTCCCTACTGTGTTTCTGTACTTTGTTACATTGTTATCCACACACACACTGTGTGGTTTTGTGTATTGGTCCCTTCTGTGTTTCTGTACTTTGTTACATTGTTATCCACACACACACTGTGTGGTTTTGTGTATTGGTCCCTTCTGTGTTTCTGTACTTTGTTACATTGTTATCCACACACACACTGTGTGGTTTTGTGTATTGGTCCCTTCTGTGTTTCTGTACTTTGTTACATTGTTATCCACACACACACTGTGTGGTTTTATGTATTGGTCTCTGCTATGTTTCTGTACTTTGTTACATTGTTATCCACACACACACTGTGTGGTTTTATGTATTGGTCTCTGCTATGTTTCTGTACTTTGTTACATTGTTATCCACACACACTTATTTTTTCAATTTTTTAATTAATTGTTTCCTCTTTATTACACAATATTAATGAATATCAGTCACTATGAAGTCAGTAGTTCTAGCCTGACTTGGTCAGTTGTCTCGACTGACATCACTTGTTAAAGTTAGTAAAACACACTACTACTGCACTCCCCAAGTTAAAATACAACATTTTGTGTGAAAATCATTGTAACAACTTCAAACATTGGTGAGCTAAGCCTACTGACGTCAGAATCAGAATAACTAATAAAACACTTGGCTGTTACACTATTCCCTGGTTCTATACTTTAATAACGATAATTGTTGGCTAAATTAAAACTATAGTAGATTTTGAAAACTTCGAAAGCCCAAATTAAGTGTTCATAAAAGTATCTGAGATTGTTATAAGGGAAAGTTGAGACTATGATAAGCAATATGCGTCGGCCATTTTTTTTTCCTAGCTTAACCGTACATGCGTTTAGTGACAGTTAAAGACAGTGGCGTAGCTGGGGTTGGGGGGTCATCTGTCCCCGGGCGCAGCATCGGGGGTTGGGGGCGCCAAATTGATGTTACATAATTAGGAAAATTGTGTAACGAGGGGAACTGAAATCTGACTTTGCCCCGGGTGCTGAAAACCCTAGCTACGCCTCTGGTTATAGAACGTGACTTTAGTGCTCTTAACTCCATCGTCTGTGAAGAGGTTGATAATATACTTTTCAGAAAATTCTTTCGAAAGTTAAAATTATTAGAAAGTACGTGAGGACAGAGTAGGTGAACTCCATCAAAATATTATTCTGTGTGTTTTTCTTATAGCAAGTCCACATCGGGTTACCTGCTGAGTTCACCGAGGGGAATCGAACTTACGTTATTCTGTATTCGTCAAGTTCACGTTTTTTCTTTAGGATTTTGTAAGACTTTGTTTCTCTAATTACTGAGGCCCGACATGCACAGGTGGCACTCTACTCGTAATCCGACGGTCGTGGGTTTAAATCCCCGTCACACCAAACATGCTCGTCCTTTCAGCCGTGGGGGCGTTATAATGTGTCGATCAATCCCAGTATTCGTTGGTAAAAGAGTAGCCTAGGAGTTAGTGGCCCCCCAGCTAGTACAGCGGTAAGTCTACAGATTTACAACGCTAAAATCAGGAGTTCGATTCCTCTCGGTGGGCTCAGCAGAGAGCCCGATGTGGCTTTGCTATAAGAAAAAAACACACGAGAGTTGACGGTGCGTGGTGATGACTAGCTGCCTTCCCTCTAGTCTTACACTGCTAAATTAGGAACGGCTGGCGCATATAGCCCTCGTGTAGCTTTGTATGAAATTCAAAATAAACCAAACCCTGAGTTCTGGTCAAAATAGCATTAACTTTGATGAAATAAATGGATATTTTAATATTGGGAATGATAATAATAATTTACAACTTCTCGTGACATGAGAAACGTTTAGTCAATTCAAATTTGAAAAAAAAAACAACAACGAAAGAGCACAAAAAAGTATAAAATAATTTTTTTGTAAACAATATGAATAATTATATAATTATCAACAGAAAACGTCTTTTGTCTGTCATACTGTGTCGTGTTATTACCCAGTGGTGACACAGAGGAAACCCAATTCTTTTACTTACACGAAAAACTCGTTTTTCAAGACGACCTTAAATTCTCAACGAAATATGTTTAACTACACACCTAGATCTGAAAGAGGAACCAGTCTAAATATTATGAATTTTAAGACCACTGAAGGGTCAAATCTGTCGCAACGAAGTGAGACGTTGTCACGAACTTAACCAGTTCATGTTAAACAGAATGAAGAAGGAGTGATACACGAAGTAAAAATGAAAATGAAATGAAGACTGACATATGTATTTTACTGTTGAGGCAGTTATAGCATGAAAAATGTCTGTAGTCCGAGGATTACTGGCTGGCTGGTCTGTGCTCGCTACAAGGACTGAACTCCGAAATTTAGTCCTTAAGCTTACTGCTGAATCACTGGGGTGGGTCCAAAGGTAAAATAAAATAAATATGTATATTTTTTTATAATGGGCAATCAATTAACTTTGTTTGATGAGGAACGAAAGTAACTTGGAAGACTGAACAGATATCAAGAAAGGCGCAAAGTAAACACAAGTAAACAGTTAAGCCTAAAATATGTCACATATTTTCAAAAGCTGTTCACCTTTCTTAATGTAGTAAACTCGTTTGAATCGAAACTTGTGATGTGGAGGGATAATAAATTTCCTAGCTTTTAACAAATCTTTTGTTTATTTTATTAAAACGCATATAAATTCTTGGACTGTATGGGTGTCTGTTTGTGTGTGCAAACAGTAATTTTTAAAATGTTTTAAAATGTTTTTGTCTTATTTGAAATATGATCCTGAAAGCCTTTTTGTTTTCTTTTCATCTGTGAATATTAATCACGCCTATTGAAACTATAAATGAATGTTAGCATTCTTGGCCGAGTCAAGCAGGTTATAAGTAACGCGAAAAAACACGTAAGGGTTACTCTAACAGCTCGGTGTCACGTTTGATGACGTGTCCTTAAAATATTTCATATTCTATAGTCTTATTGAGACGTATGGAGATTTTATAATCAGAAGTATTGAAGAAAATAGCATATGTTCATTACACATGTTTTATATACATTGTAGCCATGAAACATGATGATTCAGAAAATTTATTTTTAAGAAATAATAATAATAATAATAATAATAAAATAATAATAATAAGTAATAATAATAAATAATAATAATAAATAAATAATAAATACTTGAACAGTGAAAGGATACGGTTGCATGATGGGTATTTTATATAAATGTGAAAGATAAAACGATGGTAATCTTGCTAAGTTCTTCGATAAAGGTAAGAGATAAAGGAACAGTTAAGTATGCAAAACTTGAAATGTATCAACAATATTCATCTTGTCCACAGAGAGAGACGAAAACAAAACTGAGTCTAAGTGATTATTGTATTTAAGGTAATCATATTTCGTGTAATGTTATTCAGTTAGAAGTTTCAAGTAGTCACAGAAAGAGACACTTCTCTACGTTGCTCGATCAACGTTAGAATTTAAATATGTACTGAGAAAAGGTCTCCCAATGGGAGGGCGGTAAATCTACGATCTTACAATGTTAAAATCCGGCTTCGATTCCCTGCGGTGAGCACAGCAGAAAACCCCAATGTGGTTTTGCTTTAAAACAAACAAAGAAATAAAGAGAAAATTAAACCCATTTCCAACGAACGTGAACTGCAAATTTGAGGATTTCTTTATAGTTAAGCGCAAAGCTACAGCGTATCGAAACCAGGTTTCTAGCGGTATAAGTCCGCCGACATATCGCTTTACCACTGGGAGTAGCTGAAATTGGTGAGAGTGAAAAGTTTGAAAACGAAAGCCTTTAACGAACAAAAATGGATATGGAAACATGCGAAATAAGAACAGTTACAAAATTCCTGTTTGTTTGTTTTGAATTTCGCACAAAGCTACACGAGGGCTATCTGCGCTAGTCATCCCTAATTTAGAAGTGTTAGACTAAAGGGAAGGCAGCTAGTCATCACCACCCACCGCCAACTCTTGGGCTACTCTTTTACCAACGAATAGTGGGGTTAACCGTAACATTATAACGCCCCCACGGCTGAAAGGGCGAGCATGTTTGATGTGACAGGGATTCGAACCCGCAACCCTCAGATTACGAGTCTAACGCCCTAAGCTGCTGGACATGTTGGGAATTATTTAAGCACCTAAAACTTTATAATGATATTATTTATGAAGGTAACATTAAAAAAAAGAATGCAATATCACTCACTTACCGAACGTGTAAAACTGGTTCTAACTTCATTCATTTTCATCGATTTGTTGTCCCACAAAGAAAACGATATGTCGCAATTTAAAAACAAAGAGAAAAGATGGAGGATAGGGAAGAAGAAAAAGCACTCTAAATCCTTTAAAGAAGAGAAGCTATTCGTGGAAATGGACGGTAGAGGGCAAAATTATTTTTGTTTGGAAGAATATTAAAAATATGTGTGGTAAACGGCTATATAATGACATTTCATCAAGGAAGTAATTTAGTTGCTACAAATATATTTTAAAGTGCTATAACAAATTAACAAGAATTTCAATGTTGATTTTTGTAAACTTATAAGAGTTTAAGCTAATTTGACGAACTTACATGAAAAAATATAACGAGATACCACATTCAAACCTTTGTAAATAACAAAATGCTCTGTCCCGGCATGCCGGATGGTTAGGACGCTCGACTCGCAATCTGAGGGTCAAGGGTTCGAATCTTCGTTACACCAAACACGCTCGCCCTTTCAGCCGTGAGGATGTTATATTCTTAAGATTAATCCCACTATTCGTTTGCAAAAGAGTTGGCGGTAAATGGTGATGACTAAATGCCTTCCCTCTGGTCGTACACCGCCTAAATTAGGGACGGCTAACGCAAATAGCCCTCATGTAACTTTGCGCGAAATTCAAAACAGCCACCCTGGTGGGCAGAGCACAGATAGCCTATTGTATAGCTTTGTGCTTAATTCAAAACCACAACAATATCAAAACAGCCAAACAAAACGCTCACACTAGAATGTTGAAATGTTTAAAATAAAAAAATTACCAATATTGGAGAAAATGTCTAATTTTTAGGGTTAGGATTTTTTCAGGATAATTAGAGTGAAGCTGTCGAGAAAGCTGATGTTAATATGGTTCTTAATAACCAGAGCATTTTCTTAGGTAAGCTATTTATAAAACGATAAATTACTGAGTGAATGCCTGGACTTTAAAGAAAATGTCTACTTCATTAATAGAAAGACAAAGAACAACAGATTTTGCTTTCATTTTTCCAACACAACCACACAATGGTTGATTCAATTTGTAATTTTTTATAGGTTTTTCTATAGAGCATGTCTCCCAATGTGTCTTTTCTCTGAAACAAACAAATAATAAGGCATGCCACCAAGTGGTTTTGCGATAACTTTAAAGGTGTGCAACACTAAAAATTCAAATTTCAATACCTCTTGCGGACACAGCACCGAGAGCTCATTGTATAGCTTTGTGTTCGACAAGAAACAGAGCTACAGAGCATTAACTTATATTTCCCTTGAACACATGCTTTATAAATAAGCAAACGATAACTTATCCATAACGTTTTAAATACGTAACAAATCATTTGCTCCAAAACTGAATGTTGTAGAGTAAATACCCATTGGAACAACTCAATATACTAAATGTAACGTAAGTATCAGACACGGTTGAACCTGCTCCTTAGTTCCGTTCTTCTTTTGTATTTTAATGAACTGGTTAGTAATGGCGTTACATTTGTTAAGCTGTTATATGAGACATTATGTGCTGGTAACTTCGTTTTATCAGAACTTTGTGTGATCCAAGCGCAAAAAAGAAGCTTACTGGCATCTTAAGTTGGATCTGGAAATGTAGTAAAAACTAATTAGGTAGAATAGAAAAAAGCTGTAGGTTACAAAATAATGTGGAGCCGGAGGTGTTAAGTTATGAAATAATGCTGGATGCTAAACATTATTCTGTAATCTAACATCTTCAGCTTCACATTATATTATAATCTAACACCTCCGGCTCCATATTATTTTCTAATCTAACACCTCCGACTCCACACTGTATTATAATCTAACACCTCCGGCTCCACACTGTATTATAATCTAACACCTCCGGCTCCACACTATATTATAATCTAACACCTCCAACTTCACATTATATTGTAATTTAACACCTCCGGCTCCACACTATATTATAATCTAACACCTCCGGCTCCACACTATATTATAATCTAACACCTCCGGCTCCACACTGTATTATAATCTAACACCTCCGGCTCCACACTGTATTATAATCTAACACCTCCAACTTCACATTATATTGTAATTTAACACCTCCGGCTCCCCACTATATTATAATCTAACACCTCCGGCTCCACACTGTATTATAATCTAACACCTCCGGCTCCACACTGTGTTATAATCTAACACCTCCGGCTCCACACTGTATTATAATCTAACACCTCCGGCTCCACACTGTATTATAATCTAACACCTCCGGCTCCACACTGTATTATAATCTAACACCTCCGGCTCCACACTGTATTATAATCTAACACCTCCGGCTCCACACTGTATTATAATCTAACACCTTCGGCTCCACACTGTATTATAATCTAACACCTCTTAATTCACATTATATTGTAACATTATACCTACACAGATCAGTTCATGTTATTTAAATAATAAAAACAGTCTAGTAAATAAAACAGATAATTAAACTACAATATCTAACATTCACACAGTTTCTTGTTGTTTTACTACAAATAAACAGGAAATTATGAGAAAAGTTGTATAGTGTGTATATATATATATAATATGTAGCTCTAAAATAATTTCATACTGGCTTGTATGTGAACGAAACACTCCCGGGTAATTTATAGACAAGGTAATTCTGCCATGTATTCAAATAAGAAACTGGTTTTGTATCTTGTAGAAGCGAGAAATTGTTTGTGTTTGTTTGCAAAAAGCTACATAAAGGGTTGTCTGTGCTGTCCCCACAACAGGTATCGAAACTCAGTTTCTATCGCTGGAAGACAGCATATTTGCTGAGGGTTAATTAGTTGTGTAGCCTGTAAAAGTGTAATACTTAACAGTCTATATACATAACTATCGCTTACATTTAATTTTAAAACTCTCAATATAGGATAATACCAAGTGTATATACAAATACCGAGCATCGTTATATCAAAACGATTTCTGAACCTCTCTACGGCGTTACAACCATAGTCATCACACCACGTTAAACAATGTCAAAATGTAATTCTGGTGTTTCCACCCAACCACATCCTTACTTCGGCTTCATAGTCACGTGACTGGTTGATTAAAAACTTTAAGTTTTTTTTTTTTAATATGCATTCAATCCTATGTAAATCTAAAGCACGTAGATATGCAATGGGACATCTGTGCTCTGCCCACCCGGGTATCAAAAACCTAATTTTAGCGTCGTAAGCCTACAGACGTATCACTGAGCGACTGTGTGTATTTGGATAAATTTTCACTTTTGCATCGGAAATGTTGGGTTTTCATGTGCAAATTGGAAACTCGATTTTTAATGTCTGAAAGAAACACATTATCGTAAATTCATTCTTACACCCAAAATAATCAATCACAACAGAGAAATGTTACTGTGAACGTGAAATAACGCATCAAAGTTGTCACGGAAACATCTAGTGATAGTAACTCGTAGCTGATCCATAATGCTTCATGACAGTGCTAGGCCTCCCCATAATGTTTTATGACAGTACTAGGCCTCCTGTCTTACATGTTACTGTCCAAAAACTAAACGAACTTCACTACGAAAATTTACCTCATCCACCATATTCACCAGATTTTTCCCCTAGAGATTACCACATTTTTAAACATTTGGACATTTTTAAAGGAAAAAAAAGGTTTGAAAATCAAAAGTGCCTTCGAATACTTCATTGAATTAAAGGACGTCCAAATCTTTAAATATGACATTTATAAACTTACAACTCGTTGGCAGAAGTGCATTGAGTCTAAAGGAGCTTATTTTGATTAAATAAATTAAATAACAAAAAAATACTTATTTTACGTTTTCTTTTAAAATACCGATATTTCATATGCAACAGCCCGATGTAATTAACGTACAGGCTTGTTTGTTTGTTTTGAATTTCGCGCAAAGCTACTCGAGGGCTATCTGCGTTAGCCGTCCCTAATTTGACAGTGTAAGACTAGAGGGAAGGCAGCTAGTCATCACCACCCACCGCCAACTCTTGGGCTACTCTTTTACCAACGAATAGTGGGATTGACCGTTACATTATAACGACCTCACGGCTGAGAGGGCGAGCATGTTTGGTGCGACCTGGATTCAAACCCGCGACTCTCAGATTACGAGTCACACGACTCAACACGCTTGGCCATGCCGAGCTTAATGTACAAGCAAACAAATGATTTAATATACATGCGATACGGACTTTGACTCATGAATTTCATCATTTGTGACTTTGACTTTTTACGATAAACATTGTTTCTTTCATAAACTGTGAAGTCTGATGACCGTAAAGTTAGACATTCTAGCTTTCACGTAAGTAACTTCAACCTCTGACCCCTCTGATATATAAATTAGATGAACTTACGTTTCATATTTATCGGCTGTTGTTCGCTCTACGCATATCACGTACGAACGTATCTGTAATCATAAGTATGGACACGATGATTAATGCATTTGACAAGTGTGGCAGCCTCAGTTATCTTCTTCTTTTATATTGATATGCTCCACGGGACCCGACATGGCCAGGTGGTTAAGGCACTTGACTTGTACTCCGAGGGTCGCGGGTTTGAATCCCTGTCACACCAAACATGCACACCCTTTCAGCCGTGGGGGCGTTATAATGTTACGGTCAATCCCCCTATTTGTTGGTAAAAGAGCAGCCCAAGAGTTGGCAGTGGGTGGTGATGACTAGCTGTCTTCCCTCTAGTCTTGCACCGCTGAATTAGGGACGGCTAGCGCAGATAGCCCTCGAGTAGCTTTGCGTGAAATTCAAAACAAACAAACAAACAATGTCCCACGAAATACGGACCTTAAACCTTGAACTATTAAAACTTTTCCAAAGACAAATAGAAATTATAATGTGTGTTTCAATTGTCTTTAAAACCCAAATATACTTCATGTATAGCCCTTTTTCACATGTTGACGTAGGTAACTTGAAGTTGGTTTAATCGTATTGATAAACTACGTTTATGTTCTTTGTAACTGACCATAATTAATATCACAAATAAATTATCAAAATAAACGTAAAATACTCGACGTTAAAGTATAAATAAAAATATATATAGATAAGGTAAAAAAGTATTAACCACACTAGATATTTTTTCCTTCCATTAAATACGTTTGAAATGGAAACCACGTAACCTAACCTATTTCCTTTCACTTGCTGATATCAAACTAACTAGTTCCATTAGGTCTACTACATTTCCTGTTGCAATTATTGGGCCTGTTACAATTTTGCATATAATTATTAGGCCTATTACAATTTGTCACATAATTATCAGGTTTGTTATATTTGGTTTTATAATTATTAAGTATGTTACGTTTTGTCGTATAATTATGCTTAAAAATAATATACCATAACTGACAATAAAAACTTCGTTTTAGTTCAATACAACTCTGAACTAGAAAGTGTTTGTATAAGTAGAAAATTACTTTCAAACATTTCATCTCGTTAGTTTATTTGTTTCTGATATTTTCAACAAAGAGAAAACACATTCTCTTAGAATAAGCTTTCTCACAACAACATGAAATATAACAGTTTACGTTGGTGTAACCCATCCTACATTAAACGAGGCTAGTCAAATTTAACTTCAAAACTTTTGCTGAAAGAAATAAACGGAAAATTTGGCTAGAAATTTTTTTCCTTGCATTTCTTCAGATGATTTTAATTACAATACTTTCTTAATTTAGGCCTCTTCAAATGATTTTAAGTGAAATTTTCCTCAGGTTATTTAATTATCTCTTCACAGACTAGTTTTCGTTTTATACTTATTGATTTAAACAGTATAACTACAATTTCGTTTCACATTTTAAGTTTTAACTTTTCCCAACTGACGCCGCACACGTCATTGTTCATACAACACAAGACGAGTTACTTTACGGTAAAATTCATTGATATTACAACTTTTATATCATTTTGATACGATACATTAGTAATATAAAATTAAGTTTTTGTATCCAGTTCTTGTGTTTTATTTCTGACTGATGTTTTTTGAGTAATTTCACTCAAATATATTTTGTTGTTTTCTTACTTTTATTTGTACAAATTCAGCTATATTTAACCTCGCCGCTTAACCGGTTTAAACCTAATTATTCTCTGACTTAAAGTCTGGCACGGTAAAGAATTGATTGTTTGCGTTAATAAAAGATAAATTCATAGAAATCGGCGGATTCGTGTTAACACAGCTAGAAAAAAGAAACTAACAGAGTTTACATTCTGATAGAAGTAATACGTCAGGTCATCACGTAGACTACATTCGTTACAACTGGTAACAGATTAAATCTGCGACCGAATTCATTGTGTGTAACACTTTACTAAAGAACTTTACATGACGAACACACAGTTATACGAAGGGTGGACTGACACAGATGTACCTTATATAGGCCAGTTTTCTAACTACACCTTATAAAGCGGTCACAAAACGTTCCTACTGAGTAAACGTGAAATATATGTTAAAGTTCTGGAAGTAAAGGCAGTTTCAAAACATCAGTAAATTATAAATTTCAACCTTAAAAACCGATACAAGAAATCCGTTGGGTTTCTGATATACTAATGACATAATGTAATAAACAAACAATCACGCTATATCTTCAACACATACAGTATATTTGATTTACTAACGTTTGATAATCTACCAGTTAACAAACAGTTCAGAAGACTCGTGCAAGATGACCAAAATACATCATCAAATTATTTTACAAAGGTTTTAAATTTACTTTAAAAAAATCAACAGACAAAATGGAATTTTTCACAAAATCTACTTTGTATAAAAATCTTCCAGTGACAATTTAATTCTCTGTAAGCTATACGTGTACACATAACTTCAATGACTCGCTACAGTTTACAGTATCGTTTAACACTCCTACAAAAAGTGGGGCCTAATAGGCCCCAGAGCAACTTGAAAAGTTATTAATATTAGGCTAGTAATTTTGTATTTAAATGAAATTTAAATGATATTTAATGAAATGAAATCAAATGAAATGGCAATTTCATTTAAATACAAATTTATTAGCCTAATATTAATAACCTTTCAAGTTGCTCTGAGGCCTATTAGGCCCCACTTTTCGTAGAAGTGTTAAAGCGCGAATGCTCTTCTAACATACACACACACTTATATATGTTAGATAATGTTTTGCTTTAATCTACCTTAATTTTAAACGAGGAAGATTTTACGTTAGGAAATGTACATTATCTATCGACAACAATCTTGATGAGACCCCCGCGTCGGTTCGTTCACCTAACAACTCCCGAGAACTTCCTAGTACGTACACACGGTCCACCTACCTGAGAAAGCATTCTGCGTACACGCGGTCTCGATGTTAACTTGCTTTCACTGAAACTGATCGCTCGAACAACTCCGCAGCTGAGTAAGGTCTGTGAATCGCCCGTGGCCCACTTTGGCGCGTCCCTGCTCCAGTTAAGTAGTTTGTGTCCCAAGGTTAGTTACTGTCGCGTGCCCAGAGTACAGTTCCCCTCACCTGCGGCCACGCTTAGGTAAACATCCGAAGAGAAAAGCCGCAATTATTGCTCATAACTGAAAGTGAAATTCCAACAGGTGGCACTTAAGTGTTAAAACAAGGTTACTGGGTTACCAATACCTCCGAAGAAAGGAAAATTTAAAATTTTAGGAACGAGTTAGTGCCCTAGGCAATGTTGAATAAACCAGCCACACCTTGAGGCGCTGAATAAAAGTTAAAACAGGGTAAGCGTTTGTAAAGACTGGGAGGTAAAAACTGTTTCCTTTTTGGGTCCCGTTTACATGTAGCGTTAAAATTAGAACTATCAATTGACAGTGGAAACAAGTTCATAACGTGATGGAAAGAAGAGGACTGCAGTTGTTATCAGCGTTAGCTTGTATAAACCATCATTCGACAAGTCTCGCTGTGCGCGTGTCCGCCTATAACTGACGAATTAATGGACCAATTGTGACTAAACCAGGCGTGTACTCTTAGGGTTCCTTTGGTGAGTGGCATATGCCTGTATCTTCCCTGTTTCCCGAACGGGTACGTTAACTAGAAGCTAAATATTTAAACATCTGAAAACGAAAACAAAACAACAAGCAGATAATGCACATCAATGCGTCTGAATAAGGGTTTAAAGGCTGGTATAATTCAGTATTAACTCACCACATTTATTTCCATTTTTACTTCAGTATTAGGCCTAGAAAACAGAAATGGCGTAAAATTGTACGACTCGTGAAACTAACGAGAAGGTTCTTTGTTAAATTTATTTTCAAATTTATTAAGGACAAACTTCATTAACAAAATCGTAGTTCAGTTTCACAAGAATCCACGAAGGAAAGGATAGAAAAAAAAAAGTTGCTTTGATATTCTAGCCCTATCTACTCTCCCTTTCAATCGTACGGGCGTTAGTGTCAATCCCACTAATCGTTGGTAAAAAAGTAGCTCCGGAGTTGAGGGGGGGGGTGATGTCTTGCTGTCTTTCCTCTAGTCTTACACTGCTAAATTAGGGACTGTTAGTACAGATAGTCCTTGTGTAGCTTTGCGCGAAATTCAAATACAAAGTCATCAAACCACATACAATATGACTGAACGAGTAGCGCCTACACTATATGTATATTAATGAAAGTGAATAATTACATTTAAATAAGTAAATAAAATAATGAGGAAGGATTCCATTAAAAACAGCAAATCTCAACCATTAATTAATTATATTATAACCATAAATTTTTACTCCATAAACAAAACACATTAAAATTAAACAAAATAGGCTGTATATTTTTAAAAAGATCCTAGGGTACAAGCTACAACGTAGGATTATAAAATGTATCCTAGGTTTTGGAGGTAACTGCGGTTATAGGACCCACATTGCGGTGGGGATACACCGTCTATCAGTCTTAACCTCCAATTCGATAGTCTCACATAAGAAATAAAGAGTGGTAATAGATATAGAATTAAAAACAGAAATTAGGAGAGCGAGATGTGGGTGCTCAAACCCAAAACGTTCCACATTTATATCACCCTTCACTGCCTGCAGGCAGTTGTGGGAAGTTGCTCTCACAAGTAAATAACTAATTGAAATAAAAAATAAAATAATAAGGAAATAAGGTAGTACCATTTGGGGATAAGTGAAATGAAAACTTACCTCTTGATGTTAGCATTCCTACCCCCAGTATGGTGAAAAGGCATTAACCGATAGCAGAGTAAACGAACTATTCAGTATGACGCAGCGTTTCTTGTTTCATTTGTTTTTGTTTCGGCTTGTTTTTGGGATACAACAAACCAATATAAATGTGTATATATATATGTTAGAGAAATTTAATACTGATAAAGTTAAGAATTATAATTAATTACACAGCATTATATTTTATTTTATATTTTATAACTGAAATTGGTTGTTAAACCCATTTATACCTGAAGCTTCCAGTATATTCTGTATCGCCTAGTTCCCATCAGTGATACCAGCATCGGCAAAACTAAGGATTGCACGTTCATATCATAGTAAACTTGAAGTATTTGAAACCTAATATAATATCTTTAATTAAGACTGTTGACTTCGTAATAATGAACGAATTGAATATTTGATCAATTTCAGTTCTGTGTTTACTTAAAGAAAGGTTGCAGACCAATAATTGGTCTGTTTAAGGTAACTTATTTTTTAAAAAAATACAAAGCTTGTAAAGTTTCTTTGTTTCCTATCAATGGACTCAAATAATGTAAATAACATAGCTAATATTACCGTGTATATATTGGAATGTTTGACAAAATTTCACGGATAATGTGTGATCACAGCTCTACAAGTAAGTTTCCCCTTAGTTTACTAATCAATGCTACCAATAAATCAATAATACCAATAAAATCTTATCAAAATTACATTCCATAAGTCGTATTGAAAACGTTTATAGCTATTGACAGGAATTTTGGTTTCTCCTTCTGAAGGAGATTAGTAATGTTTGTTTGTTTTGTTTTTGAATTTCGCACAAAGCTACTCGAGGTCTATCTGTGCTAGCCGTCCCTAATTTAGTAGTGCAAGACTAGAAGGAAGGCAGCTAGTCATCACCACCCACCGCCAACTCTTGGGCTACTCTTTTATCAACAAACAGTGGGATTGACCGTAACTATATAACGCCCCCACGGCTGAAAGGGCGAGCATGTTTGGCGCGATGGGATGCGAACCCGCGACCCTCAGATTACGAGTCTCACTCCTTAACACGCTTGGACATGCCGGACCGAGATTAGTAATAACAGTAACCAGTGACATCAGAATTCTTCAGAATTTCGGGCGCAAATCGCCGAACATTTGCTCAATCTCCCACTAGGAGCTGTAGAAAAAAAAAAAGAACAATTTGCTTTTTTATTCACTTGAAAATATCGTTTTGCATCTCTGTAAATAGGTCTTTGTTGTCTTTTCCAGCCCTATATTAAAACTACAACTATCTCCATTTAGATTTCTGTTCGTTTTTTAAGTTTCTTTGTTTCAGCGTTATAAGTCCCAGACTTACCGTTCAACCACCAGTAGGCTCATTCGTTTTTTTAATAAAAAAACAAACTAAAGAATCCAACAATGACCGTGTTTCTTACTACAAGATAATAAACTTCGGTGATTATTTTACGTTGCGATAGCATTTTATTGTATGAAGTTAGTGCAAAAATTATACATTTAGAACACTTAAACACTGTAGTAACTTAGATAAAGAAGAAGATAATATTTTAAAAATTAACAATAAAACAACTTGGAAAAAATGTCACATTTTAAACACTTAGTAAATATAGGTTTTTCGATGTTGTTTTATTCTCCTGAAAATGATAGCAGCATAGCAGCTTTTGTCACAACAGAATACTTAGGCACAAATCTACACTATGGGATATCTGTGCTCTGCCCACCAAGGATGTCAAAGCCCGGTTTCTAGTGTTGTACGTCCGCTGTATTAAATATTCATCACCAGCAATAAAACTCGCCGGTATCTATTACTTTAAAGACAAAGTTAAACAGTTCAGAAACTTCGGGTTTGAATGACCCAACTATAATGCATGAAAATACAGGTTAAAAAAAAAAAAGTGTTTATCTAAAGATGTGAATATTTTTTGTTCATGGGTAAAGTTTTTTACTCCGTTTCTTAAAAAACAGAAACGAGAAAGGCGAATAAACTTGTTTGTACATCAAATTTTAAACAATTACATGTGTTATGTACCTAAACAGTCAATATTCTGTTCATTATATCAGTTTCTATAGACTGTAGTGGGTCGTATGTGTATTATCTATCCATACAGTAAATAAGAATTCTGTACATAATGTCCGTTTATATGGATTTTTATGGAACGTATTTGTCGTGTGTATTACGTATCTATGCAGTCAGTATGAATTCTGTACATCATATATCAGTTTACTTAGAACATAATATAAGTTATGTGTCACGTGTGTATGTGTATATGCTCTTTCTGCCTATCTTAGATATCGAAACCCAACTTTTAGCGTTGTAATCCCTCAGACGTACTGAGAAGCTACAGAGGAAAGCGCCATCAACGGCGTTTAACGAGGTCAATATCAACCTTACTGTAGTAGAAACCATTTGATAGATGACGCATTTTAAATGCTAGGATTCATGGTTCGCGTCCCGATGAAGAAAAACCATCGTATTTTGAGCAGTGGGTGTGCTATAGAAGTAACGGTCAAATCCTGTTATTCCATTGTACAAAGAACAGCCGAAAAGCAAGTGGTTGGGGCTGTTGCCTATCTGAATTTTCTTTATCCTATAAGTCAGAATTGGGTTTGACTGTATTCTGACCTTTACTTATCTTAACGCAAAAACGTTGAAACATACACGCAACTGTCACGGAAGTTCACTGTTAATCCACTATTGCGATTCTATAGAATTAAGTGTAGTTTCTCTCCTTTGTTAATAACTGAATAGTAAATTGAGGTTAACTTTATTTTACCTTTGAAATTTCAAACATGTTAATTTCTTATCTATAATTAAAATATTTCGTTGCTTTAAATATAAAATGATGGAAAATACTTCAGTTTTCAATTTGGGGAACTCTAACTGTTATGGAGCGACTTGTTTGGGGAACTCTAACAGTTATGGAGCGACTTGTTTGGGGAATACTAACATTTACTATTGAATTCAATACTGAAACAGGAACAAGTCTGTACTCCCCATTGAAGGGGACACTTCGCTACCAAGACAAGATTGGTGAAAGTCACGTGCCCTACTGACCACTTCCCTCCGTTTCACCTCCAATGTTTGAAATACCCGATCACTTCAATAGAAACACGTTCCTTCCACCTCCGGTGGGATAGCGGTAAATCTAGGGGTTTACAACCCTAAAATCACAGGTTTAATTCCATTCGGTAGACACAGTAGGTAGCTCGATGTGACTTTTCTATAAGAAAAAAACAAACAATAGAAAAAACAAGAGTTCTTTTATCAGAATGATTTTTCTGAGATAAAATAAATATAGGTGGATTTTTGTTTTTTGCGTACAACATTATACCAAGCACGTGCCAACAGACTACAATTACTACATAACATATGACAAAAGTTGTTTACGCTTTAATAATAAACTAATGTATACAGTTTCTAAAAGGGGCGGTTTTAGGGTTAAAAGTTCTCTTTGCTGTGGATCGTATTGAATCTATGGTTTTGATCACTTTCAGTGATTAGATAGGATTTTTTTAATGAAAACTCATTCAAGCATCACTCAAGTTCATTTTCCGTGAATCAAATATTGTAGCTTAGCTCAATAACACCCATACAGCTAATCAACTGATATTACCATGGTAACTGTTGAAACTGATATTACCATGGTAACTGTTGATAGTAAGAATTGAAATATTTCCTTAAGTTAACACAGTAAACATTTATTTTCACAATTTTGCTTTTAGTGTTGTTGTTTTTAATTTTTGAATGCCGTTATCTGTTGCTAAGCACAAAGCTACACATAGGGCTATCTGTGCTCTGCCCATCACGAGTATCGAAACCTGGTTTCTAGCAGTAGAAGCCCCTAGACATACCGCTGTGCAACTGGGGGGTAAGCAGTTTTTAAATGCACAAAATGTTTTCGATATCTAATCACGATGCTCAGCAGTAAACCTGTAGACCTATGACACTAAAACAAATCTGGTTTCAATAACCGATGACGACAGAGCTCAGACAGCCTAACAACAAACAAAACTTGATCATGGTGTTTGTATGTAGCAGCTTTTCGCATTATGAAGTAGAAAAACAGGTTCTTTTAACCATAAATAACGACAAAAGCTGTTCGTTGAACTCGGAATTATATCAGAAATAACTAGAATTTTTACGTCTACTAATTTTCCTCTTTCGTTTCAGTGCTTTGATTTTTTGAAAGTGATGTCACGTACACGTCACATCAACTTCAAGAACAATGAAACGAAGTCCTTTTAACGCTTACGTAATGATCAGTTTTATGCTTGTAGTTGACACTACTTCACTGGAGTGGGTATAAAATGAGTAACGTATTACCCACCGTAAATGATCTAAATTACTAAAGTGGTTTGGAAACTGGTTGTGGAATAAATTGTGAAACAATGAGTCAGCTTTAGTACCTAATACTGTGTGTAAAAAGTAGTGTTATACAATATACATTTACGTATATAAATAAATACCAACCGCGATGTCTATTACTGGATTCTAACCTGAAATAAAAGAAGCGAAGTGTGTCCATTTCCAAAACTTATTATTATTAATTAATCCACAACGGAAAGCGCCTATGGTTCACAGCATCCAAACGCGTTGGGGATATTCCATCTATAAGACATAATCCAAACGCAGATGTCAAGCTAGGTAGACTTACAGATGATCAGATTAGGAATAGAGAGTTGAGTGAGTTGACCCACAACTTCTCAACTTCTGTGGGAAAGCATTCACCCCTAATACTTGACATAAAAGAAAATTGTTAACTTTATAGCAGATATAAACCAGGAATATATTAAAACGCACTTCTTAATACTGCCCTCTTCCTCTACTGTGAAATCCTTAACGTGCAAATACAACAGTGCATTAAACTTAAAGTTACCCATTTAGCAATAAAAATAATTCCTAAGATCAGTGTTCACATGTCCAACATTACGATTATTAAGTTATTCCTGAAATACAATGTTAATTTTAATCAACAAGGTAGTATTTATTTCTTTAAATACTCGTATATGATTGTCTTTTTAGGTTGTTTTCTTTTTCGTGGCTTATGGTACAAAGATTGGATATCTCTTGTCCTTTATTGTCTCTTGCTGTCTTGTCAATGGAGGAATACTTTCCAGGTAGACAGCTCAAGGAATCCACCAATCAAGATTGATGACACTCTAAAAGTGGTCTCGACACGAATCGTAGACTATCCAGCAAATCAACATCCTTCCAAAGACCATCAAAAGAGATGACCTTTGGTTTGATTCACCTGTTCTTCTAGATTATCCTCTGTTGCCTTCCAAGACGGTTGTCTTCATCATCACCCTATGTCTTTGTTGTTTTATGAAATCCAATCTTTAGTGGAGTAATTGTCGTATAATTCGTCAAGACGTTTTGTACATAGAAACTGATGCTATTTGAAGCTAGTTTAACGTTACATCCATATTTACTCATAAAGTCACTTCCTAATATACTCTTCTTTAATATCAATTACCCACATATCATGTTTTTAGTTGGGGTGGCTCCCTACCTTTCTCTTGCTGAAACTCTATGGTTTCGGGTTAGTGATAGCAATCAACCTGATTTATTTTATTTCTGGAAGAAATGTTAATACCTTTCATTACTAGATTGGTTTGGAGACCAGCCACTTTAAGGCTTTTGATAAATAAATACATTGACTCGTAGACTGTTTTCTACTTGTTACTTGTAATTGTGGTTGGTGAGGGATGGAATGTCCTCATTTTCAAGATATCGTCTCATTTGATCAATAACAAGAATTCGTGTGTAATAGCCATAGTTTTCCACAGTTATACCTGTTTCATTCTCCTGACAGGCTTTTGAAGCAGCTTCTCACAATTTGTCTAGCAATACAATACAACCACTGTCACGACTTCTATATTAGAGAAACAAGCAGAAAAATGGAAACCAAAGAACAAAAAATAAACACCTTCACGCGTTTTTAACACTGCAAATCAAATAAACACAACATTACCGTAGAAAACACCCAGATACTAAGTAAGGAAACAAATATAAACAAACGCAAAATTAAGGAAGTCCTACTTATACAGCAACCAAAACCAAAATTAAACCAATATGAAGGAACACCTTTATACCTATACTAATTTTAATAACCTAACATCTAACTGCAACGCCCCCTACAATATCGTACACGTTTATACTCCCGTCCCTAATACATGTGCCCGGCAACGATCAGTAGCAAACTCTTTTTGTTAACGTGAAGATAACCTAAGAAGGTCGAAACGTTGGTGTGTAATTTATTTTAATTAAAGTTTTAATACCTATACCAGCCATCTTGAGAATACGTTTTGTCTTTTTCTGTTAAAGTAACACCTTCTGTCTTGTGGTTTACTTCCTCCATTCTGAGTTTAAATATGTCTAAGAAATCGTTTAAAGTATTAGACATTTATCAGAGACAGTTGATGTTTCAATATTATTTGATCCGATAATGATGTTTCTATACTATTTGATCTGATAAGTTAATAATTTTTGGATGATTGATCCAAATCCCATCGCCAACTGGATAGCTTTGACGATGTTGACATATCGTGTTTGATCCTAATTCACATATTCTGATCCATTACGTCATCCATAAAATGGCCACTTCCGTGTTGTGCTTTTGTTGAGCATAAAGCTACAAAAAGGGCTATCAGTGCTCTGCTTATCACTGATATCGAAACCCGGTTTCTAGCAGTGGAAGACCGTAGACATAGCGCTGTGTCACTGGAAGAAGACAACTTTTGAATGCATAAAGTAACTTCAAGCTAATCTTATAGCTCTACCCTTCTATAGTATTATAGTATAGATAATGTCCTACGCTAGTGCAGCGGTATGTCTACGGATTTACAAAGCTAAAATCAGAGGTTCGATTCCCCTCGGTGGGCTCAGCAGATATCCCGATGTGGCTTTGCTATAAGATAAAAAAGTATACATAATATTTATTATAGTATTACAGTAATAAATCACTTTACATGGAGCTTTTGGATAAGATAATTTTTTGGCCACTTTTTCCATATTTGGCTATAACCTTGTTATCTGCTTCTAAATTTGGTGTTAGAAATTTACTTCTGATGACTTCCTACAACCTTTATAAGGTAACAATTAATTTTTCATAGAAACTTGTTCTTTTAAATGAGCAGCAAAATAAATACTTTATTGTTCACTGTTCTATCAACTCACTTTGGGAATAATTTCAAAATGAGGCTGATATGTCTACCTTGGTACTTTTCCGTAGACATCTCCATTAGGCTATACTGTTTAACTGGTTACATAAATTCTAGCTGAAATATTCAGGCTCTGTATAGATGGCCTATCATGAAGGCCAAATGATTTCTTCTATTTTGTATTCCACACTTAATGGTAGGCTAGACTTCTTGGAGCGACTGAGATAAAGATGTGGCTAGTTTTAATCCTTGAATACGCTAATTAATATTCCATAGTTCGATTCTGTCACTTATGTGTTTATTTTGTTATTACAGTCTTTTTTCACTTTGATGACGCTTTTATTGTACTATAGTTTTGTGATTAATTTTTCTGCATCTCAGGAGATATAATTTTTACTACCTCAGTTTTTCCATTTATAATCCATCTTAGAGCTTGTCTTAAATCAAAGTTTTTTCTTAATTCTTTTTTAAATCTTATTTTTCTTTCTTGTAACTCTTCTTTAAAATTCTTGTCTTCTTCCTATTCTAATTTTCTATACATTTCTTCTTCATCTTCTGTTCGCTTCTTGTTCCTACCCTTCCTTTACTTTTCTTTCTTTCTCTTCTAACTTTCATCCTCTTTCTTCTTGTTGCTTTTCTATCGTCATTTTGAAGTTTGTTCTAAATTTCATTTTTCTTACCAAAACAGTCCTAGTCCTGACACGAGCGCTTAAACAGTTTCTAAACTTATTTGGGTTTATTGTTGTTATTAATACTTGATAGAAATAATACAATATCCAGACCATAAACGCAAATAACGGTGGTTTCTTTATTCTACTATGTATTCTAAAAGTTAACAAAGCAATAAGCCTAACTCATAAATGAAACTAAATACCGTGTTTCTCCGAAAATAAGACAGGGCTTATATTAATTTTCACTCCAAAATATGACACTAGGGCTTATTTTCGGGGGATGTCTTATTTTGATATATTAAAAAAATGAAGTTACAAAGTAAAACTATTAAACTAACCATTTAAAATAAACTATTATTAAACTATTAAACTAACTGATTAATACTTAAACAAACTAATTAACTAACTATTAAACTAATTAATAAATTAATTTTTTTTATTTCTTTCCTCTTCCTGCCACTCTTAACTAGGGCTTATTTTAAGGGTAGGGCTTATATTAAAACTATCCCCAAAAATCACACTAGGTCTTATTTTATGGGTAGGTCTTATTATCGGAGAAACACGGTAGTAACTTAATACATCAGGACGCGGTTTTCCTTATGTGGTATGTCGAGGTTATTGCGAGAACGAGGCTGAGCATTTTGACGAGTAAACAAAGCAGATTCACTCCAAATTATCTTAATTCATTTTACCCCTAACTATAGTCACTACATAATGAATCAGATGGTTAAATATAGAAATCTACGCACACAAATACAAACTATCAAACCTTACTCCTTTCAAAGGTAGAGTTTAAAAGTGCACTTGTGTCTTAAGATGAAAATAAGTGGGATAACTTTAGCCCTGTGGGTGATAATAGAAACTTTATAGGCTAATATTATATTAAAAACCTGTTCTATACTCTACATTTGGCTGCATATGATCAAACCTATTCTACCTAACTTCGATCTATGCATTCTCTTTATATTCTGATGTTTACGTTTTAGATTATATTTATAATACTTAAGACATAAACATAATAAAATACAATCATAGAAAGGTGTTATTGCTTATGTATATTAGGGTAAGTGTGTAGATTTCGTGTATCTGGATTTAAAAAAAAAAAAAAAGTTTGCCAAAATGCCACATAAAACGTTTATAAAAACTATATCTATAGGTGTGAGAGATAAGTTGGCTAACTTGATAGAAGAGTGTTCTGATGGGAGAAAGCAGAGGGTTGTTACAAATGGAGTTAATTCAAACTGGTTTAATGTCACAAGTAGGATACCTCACGGTTCAGTCTTAAAACATTTGATTTTTTTATATATATACATCAATGACATAGATAATTTGCAAATGATATTAAGGTCTTGGATGTTGCTATCTGTGAATAGAATGTTGCTAATTTACAAAAAGACTTAGATCATTTAGTGAGTTGGTCAAATAAATAACTGAAAGGTTTTAATAATAATAAATGCAAGATAATGCACGTGAATTATCATAATTTGAATTACAATATAATTTAGAGTGGAATAGCCTAAACAGAGAATGATCTTTAATACTGCCAAATGCTTTTTGAAAATCTATTCACTTTAGACTTTCCAAAACTTTTCCCACAACTGATGTAAGGCTAATAGGTCTATACTTACTGGGTAATAATATAGTGTAACTGGTAATTACAGGCTTCAATGATATGTTATTATAATGATTCCAAAGAGTTAACTTAAAATCACGAAATTTATCGAATAATTTAACATAGCAAGTAATTGAAGGCATACAAAGGGGTATTTAAGCACCTTCATCATACCTTGGCAAAAGCCACGTGCTGGTTTGTTTACCCATCAAAACAAACGCGGTCAATACGGGAACCGAACCGTGACGTGGTATCATCCTTTCGTATCTATGGTAAAATCTCAAAACTGATTAACTAATACACTCAGTAATCGATCGATCTATAAAAGGTAACATTCTCATGAACTAATTAACTTGTATTTTAATACTACTACAATGTTCCCTCTCTCCCAGATCTCCAGAGAATTCGAGACGTCTTTTTACGACATGTCAAATCTTATACATTCGAGAAATTTCTAGACGTCACACATGATTATTACATCGCAACAAAATTCCATCTAGCAAACAAATATAAAACAAATAAATTCAAATATGAAAAATATAGTTTACATCAAATATAAATTTCGGGACCTTGAATAAACCATAAAAACAATGGTTAACTCCCATTATTTGACCAGACAAGAGTAGCTCAAGTGTTGGCGGTTGATGCTGCTGAGTGGTGGCATTCCCTCTAGTCTATATTAAAAATAAGTAGCGCAGGCACAAGTCATGTGGTTTTGAGCAAAATTCTGAAACAAAGAAAAATCAAAATAAATTGATATAGCTAATACTGCCGCGCTGAAGCCAGTGGCGAATTTAAGATCGTGTGAACCTTACTATCCATGTAATTTTATACAGAATAAAATAATCAATGATTTTCCATTAAGATCATGGGAGGCCCGGCATGGCCAGGTGGTTAAGGCACTCGATTCATAATCTGAAGGTCGAGGGTTCGAATCCCCGTCACACCAAATATGCCCACCCTTTCAGCCGTGAAGTCATTATATGTGACTGTCAATCCCACTATTTGTTGGTAAAGAGTAGCTCAAGAGTTGGCGGTGGGTAGTGATGACTAGCTGTCTCCCCTCTAGTCTTGCACTGCTAAATTAGGGAGGGCTAGAGCAGATGTCCCTCGTGTAGCTTTGCGTGAAATTCAAAAAACAAACAAACAAAACCATGGACCCTGGGGCTGAGCCTGCTCTAGTCTCTACCTAAATACACCACTGGCTATAGTCTCTAACTCTTTCCACAAACAAGTGACTTCTTTAAGTTCAATGTATCCCTGGAACTCTTAATCTTTTATTTACAGACCCCGTGAGCAGTTGCGATGTAAATAACTGTGTAACGTTTTCTGAACTAACAATAGCACCAGTTTATAAAATTTCTGCTGAGCCACTAATCAGCTGTTTCAGATTGCGCGTGCCAGTTCCATGAAATTAACCTAACCTCTTTTTCGAACATAATAGTTCACTAGCCTCCCACTAGTCACATGGCTAACAAACGTTAAAAACTAGCTTTCATAACTGTACAAGAATAACTATATTGAACTCATCCGCAGCGGCCCGGCATGGCCTAGCGCGTTAAGGCGTGCGCTTCGTAATATGAGGGTCGCGGGTTCGCGCCCGAGTCGCGCCAAACATGCTCGCCCTCCCAGCCGTGAGGGCGTTATAATGTGACGGTCAATCCCACTTTTCGTTGGTAAAAGAGTACCCCAAGAGTTGGCGGTGGGTGGTGATGACTAGCTGCCTTCCCTCTATCTTACACTACTAAATTAGGAACGACTAGCACAGATAGCCCTCGAGTAGCTTTGTGCGAAATTCACAAACAAACAAGAACTCATCCGCGCCACCTGTCTACGAAATAAGAAGCTTCTAAAAGCCATCGCACTGTGTTGTTGTTGATAATGGTTATGTTTTTTGTTGATGTTTTTTTAAGTGCAGTTTAACACTATTATATCGAGCTCCGTATCTGTAAACAGCACCACGATACAACCGTCAACATTTTCATTCATTGAATGACGTCCCAAGAAGAATGAATTATGGGGATTTCAACTACACTACAAACACTGTGAAGCTCCCGCCTCAGAAACATGTTTAATCATTGCTTGTTTAGCACGCATTATAAATCCTTGAATTTAAAAGTCCACAACCTTAGTTTTGACGTGAGCTTTTCGTGCATCTCCACATGACTTTGCTTATATGTAAATTCTAAATCAAATCTACTCACTCAAAGCTGTGACAGCCGGTGGTCTAATAACGTATTTCATCTGTTATACATTTCGAAACGTCTCGAGGCTGAAAGTCAAAATAGAATTTGGTGCGGTAAAAAGTAAAATAATAAGCGACGGAACTAGGTGGTGTGGGTGGAACTGTAGGTACGTGACCCCTAAAATCTGTCCGCTAATAAAATCACTCCTGAATGGAAAATAGAGACTTGTGTATAACCATCACAGAAAATCATTGTGCCAGTAATGACTTCAATGATTGCGTCTGGCAGAGCAAATAAGGTTCCCTCAATATTATTGGCCTGCGATGCTTTATTGTCTTCAAATTTTTACATGTTCTACAGCTATTTTTGTACGCTGAATCCGAAAATGGCATCCATTTCTCTCCACCAGTTACAGATGTTTTACGAAACGTTATACTTGCTTTTAAATAAGTGAATCATTTTCAATGATACTGAACCACATTTTGCTGTTTAATATGTTAATAATCTCTGACTATAGATTTCTCTAAACCAATCGCAAAGTGAAAGTCTTATCAACCATTCTAAAACCTTCGAGGAACCCCGTCGCACCAAACATGCTCGCCTTTTCAGCCGTGGGGGCGTTATAATGTGACGGTCAATCACACTATTCGTTCGTAAAAGAGTAGCCCAAGAGTTGGCGGTGGGTAGTGATGACTAGCTGCCTTCCCTCTAGTCTTACACTGCTAAATTAGAAACGACTAGCCCAAATAGCCCTCGAGTAGCTTTGCGCGAAATTTAAAAAACAACAAACAACCCTCGAGAAACGCAACGCTAGTATATAAACGCACGACGTGCCATTTCTGAATAGTATTTGCTTGTGCGTGTACTTAGAAATTACATATTTATTTTTAGTATTATTTATTCTTCATTATTATATCAAGATTGCCGTAACCGCAAAAACGAAATTTTCTCTTTATTTCTTCTGAGCATAAAAGGAAATTTGTCAACAACTTGTGACAGGGACAGTCAGTGTACATTTGACAGAAATCATCAGCCACTTCTCTCAGTGCTTTTTTCAGATCGTTATTGAAACGTTACCCTGACCACTGACGATAAAACCTGGTCTAATTTAACCAATCTTTAGTTATACAGAACACTTCGCTTTGAAAACAAAGTACTAATGTGGACGTATTGAAGATGCTTTCGTAGGTAGAACAGTAACTACTCAAGTGAAGGTTTACAATGCTGAAAGTTTCCTGTTTGTTATGATGTCATTTTCTTAAATAACTTTACATTTATGATGAATCGTCCAAATAAAAATATATACATATAATAAAAAACGTGTGGTATAAGGTGGGATTGAGCGAACGATTAAAGGAATGAAACCAAACTGTTAGCTGCACTTACAGTATTGATGAGAATACTGTTAGATACACTTATAGTATTGATGAGAATACTGTTAGCTACACTTATAGTATTGATGAGAATACTGTTAGATACACTTATAGTATTGATGAGAATACTGTTAGCTACACTTATAGAATTGATGAGAATACTGTTAGCTGCACTTATAGTATTGATGAGAATACTGTTAGCTACACTTATAGTATTGATGAGAATACTGTTAGCTGCACTTATAGTATTGATGAGAATACTGTTAGCTACACTTATAGTATTGATGAGAATACTGTTAGCTACACTTATAGTATTGATGAGAATACTGTTAGCTACACTTATAGTATTGATGAGAATACTGTTAGCTACACTTATAGAATTGATGAGAATACTGTTAGCTACACTTATAGTATTGATGAGAATACTGTTAGCTACACTTATAGAATTGATGAGAATACTGTTAGCTGCACTTATAGTATTGATGAGAATACTGTTAGCTACACTTATAGTATTGATGAGAATACTGTTAGCTGCACTTATAGTATTGATGAGAATACTGTTAGCTACACTTATAGTATTGATGAGAATACTGTTAGCTACACTTATAGTATTGATGAGAATACTGTTAGCTACACTTATAGTATTGATGAGAATACTGTTAGCTACACTTATAGAATTGATGAGAATACTGTTAGCTGCACTTATAGTATTGATGAGAATACTGTTAGCTACAGTTATAGTATTGATGAGAATACTGTTAGCTACACTTATAGAATTGATGAGAATACTGTTAGCTACACTTATAGTATTGATGATAATACTGTTAGCTACACTTATAGTATTGATGAGAATACTGTTAGCTACACTTATAGTATTGATGAGAATACTGTTAGCTACACTTATAGAATTGATGAGAATACTGTTAGCTGCACTTATAGTATTGATGAGAATACTGTTAGCTACACTTATAGTATTGATGAGAATACTGTTAGCTACACTTATAGTATTGATGAGAATACTGTTAGCTACACTTATAGTGTTGATGAGAATACTGTTAGCTGCACTTATAGTATTGATGAGAATACTGTTAGCTACACTTATAGTATTGATGAGAATACTGTTAGCTACACTTATAGTGTTGATGAGAATACTGTTAGCTACACTTATAGTATTGATGAGAATACTGTTAGCTACACTTATAGTATTGATGAGAATACTGTTAGCTACACTTATAGTATTGATGAGAATACTGTTAGATACACTTATAGTATTGATGAGAATACTGTTAGATACACTTATAGTATTGATGATAATACTGTTAGCTACACTTATAGTATTGATGATAATACTGTTAGCTACACTTATAGTATTGATGAGAATACTGTTAGCTACACTTATAGTATTGATGAGAATACTGTTAGCTGCACTTATAGTATTGATGAGAATACTGTTAGCTGCACTTATAGTATTGATGATAATACTGTTAGCTACACTTATAGTATTGATGATAATACTGTTAGCTACACTTATAGTATTGATGAGAATACTGTTAGCTGCACTTATAGTATTGATGAGAATACTGTTAGCTACACTTATAGTATTGATGAGAATACTGTTAGCTACACTTATAGTATTGATGATAATACTGTTAGCTACACTTATAGTATTGATGATAATACTGTTAGCTACACTTATAGTATTGATGAGAATACTGTTAGCTGCACTTATAGTATTGATGATAATACTGTTAGCTACACTTATAGTATTGATGATAATACTGTTAGCTACACTTATAGTATTGATGAGAATACTGTTAGCTACACTTATAGTATTGATGAGAATACTGTTAGCTACACTTATAGTGTTGATGAGATTCTCTGACAGCCGTGAGTTCACAGCAGACGTTGAAACAAGAATTTTTCTTACTTAGTATTTTGTATCTTCTGTATTTTGCCCAAACACAAATTCGATAATCACATTACTGAACTAATTAAGAAACACAATCAGATGATATGTCACCGCATTGGACTCAATAATCAATTATCGAAAATTTTGAAAAAAAAATCCAGATTTAAGCCACATTATAGACATAGTGTTTGCTTGTTTTGAATTTCGCGCAAAGCTACTCGAGGGCTATCTGCGCTAGCCGTACCTAATTTAGAAGTGTAAGACTAGAGGGAAAGCAGCTAGTCACCACCACCCACCGCTAACTCTTGGGGTACTCGTTTACCAACGAATAGTGGGATTGACCGTCATATTATAACGCCCCCACGGCTGGGAGGGCGAGCATGTTTGGCGCGACCGGGATTCGAATCCGCGACCCTCGGGTTACGAGTCGAATGCTCTAACCACCTGGCCATGATGTTAACTGAAGTCTGTTTTAGAAGATGCTGTGTTCCCGTTTAAGTATGTAAAAGCTCCCTATGCTTCGAACAATCATTTGTTTGTTTTTGAATTTAGCGCAAAGCTACACGAGGGCTATCTGCGCTAGCCATCACTTATTTAGCAGTGTAAAACCAGAGAAAAAGCAGTTAGTCATCACCACCCACTGCCAATTCTTGGGCTACTCTATTACCAACGAATAGTGGGATTGACCGTTATATTATAACGCTCCCACGGCTAAAAGGGCGAGCATGTTAACCACCTGGCTATGCCGGGCTGACTCGTTCGTTAGTTAGCTGGGTCGCGATTTTTGTTCAACTTGGGATATGATGGTGAGTAGAGACAAAATACGTGGCCTGGTTAACCATTAACATTCACAAAAGTTAAGTATGTTTTTATATCAACTAGATAAGAATAAACGAGTCAGCAATTCAAGTAAAAATTGGAGCTTATAATTTATGCATTATGAAATTTGGCATATATTAGGTTGTCCTGAAATAAATTTCGTTTTTGAACTGCAAAGTTTGGAAAACTATAAACCAGTGTTGTAAAACATGCTTTAACCAAAGTAAGCACATTTCTTTCAACACACTTTTTCCAACATGTAACGTACTGTTTATGCCCCTGCTGTATAAATAAAAGCTTCTATGGTCAAAGAACTCCATGAAAGCTTCTTCCGCAGCTGCCAGGTTTTGAAAGAGTTTATTGTTCAAAAAGTTGATAAAGTGAAAATCTGTAAGGGAAAGGTCTGGGGAATAAAATGTATGAGGCAGAACCTCGATTCCCAATTCGTTCAATTTTTGGAACCTCATCCTTGACAGGTCTCATAACGTCGATTTTGTTGATCTTCAATCAGCTTATGCGGAACCCACTTATCCAACTCTTTCGTTTCTCCAATCGTACTCTATGTATCTAAATCGTAGCTGATTTGCAATGCTTGATTTGACTGTGCCTAGCTTTTCTGCAAGCTCACGTACTGTTGTGCGAAGTTCTATCTGAACTGCTTCCCTTAATGTGTTTTCATCTAAAGATGGCTTCCTTCCACGACTTTTGTGGTCTTCAAGACTTTCATCTCCATACCGAAACCTTTAAAACGAAGGCTAAACTGTACGTTCAATAACATATCCATGACCGAATGCCTGGTTGATATTCTGTGTAGTTTTGGTAGCTTTTCGTCCAAGTTTGAAGTCACAGTGGAAAATCAGACGAAAGTCCTTCTTGTCCATGTTGCCTTGGGGGCTGAGAAACTTAATTTAAGTAGAGTTGAAAGCGTAAACAATCAAGACACCCTATGAGCGACAAAGGTTGGATTAAACCAATATTATACTCAATATTCATCTTCTAAATGTCACCGTGAGAATTCCGACATTTATTTCTGGACAGCCTAATAACTAACAATCAAACACCATTCACGGACGAAAGCAACGTGTCTCCGCCACGGAAGAGGGGGGAACGGCCAGGTGATTAGGGCGCTTGAGATGCAATCTGAGGAATGCAAGCTCGAATCCCCGTCCCACCAAACATGCTCGTTCTTTCAGCCGTGGATTATAATGTGACGGTTAATCCTACTATTCGTTGGTACAAGAGTAGTCCAAGAGTTGGCGGCGGGTGGTGATAACTAGCTGTCTTCCCTCTGGCCTTTCACTGGTAAATTAGGGACGACTAGCGCAGACAGCCCGCGTGTAGCATCACGCGAAATTCATTGCAAATGAAACCACCAAGCTATCTCATCTTGACCAGTTTTGACATGACAAAATCGGAAACTGTCGATATTGCCTGGGAGCTGCAAGAAAGTACCTTTTTACCCATGCAAGGTGGTTGACATAGACATGATTAGTTCAAGAAAACCCCAACTTGTGATATCCTTGCTGAAAAAATGAGCAAAATAATACAAGAAGAATTATACCAAATTCCACGTAATCTGCTCAAAATACGGCTGTGTAATTGACAAAACAACCCTAAAATTGTGCGTTTTATGGCATCTAAACCCTCTCTCTAACTATAACTACTGAAAACTGACATTTGTACCAAATTCCACGTGAATTGGTCGAAACAAGGCTGACTCCCTTAAATGACCAAAAATTAACATATCTCACATATTATGGGATCTGTAAAAAAATGAAATATGTTTATACCGAATCCCATGTAAATCGGTCAAAATACAGCCGAATAATTGACCCCAAACCCCAAACATTATTATTCTTACGTGTTTGAAAGAAAGAAGGAACAATACTAAAACAGTATGTCTCTTTGTGGAGAAATAAATAACACAAAATGTAATTTAAATAAGTTTGAGAGCCATGAACATCATCTTCAAAAATATAAAAATAAACTAAATAAATCACTCAACAGACGAAAAAAGTTAAATATAAATATGTTACGATTTTAACATTAACCGAAGAAGGAATAAATTTTTAACACCCATTAACATCGTGTAATCAAAATGCGCACCGAACACCATTATACAAATATACAAGGCTTACATCCGTCCACTAATAGAGTACGGATGTCAAGTAACATACAACATGTCAAACAACACACTCCAAAAAATCGAAGTGCAACAAAACAAAATATTAAAATCCGCATTCAGCCTACCATCATTTACGCCAACAAATTATCTACACCAAATTAGTAAGTTACCAACTATAAGAGATAGAATAACAGAACTTTCTCTGAAATATTATCAAAAAGCAGAAAACAGAAACAAACTAACGGCATCACTACACAAATTATCAAGTGCACCAACAAAATACATATCACCATACAACATATTTCAAGAATCACAATCCACTCAACAAAGAGTCTAAATACATAAAAACTATGTTATTAACATGAATTCCTTTTTTTTCAGGTACAGGGCACACGACAGGCAAAACTTTCGGCGCCTGTCGTGTGAAAGTGGGTTTTCTCGGGGTACTCCCGTTTCCCCCCACATCAAAATCTTCAGGCATTGGATTTCTAGATCCCAGCCCAGGCAACCTTTTTTGCCAGACCCAGAATCGGGCCGTTTGATTTGATCTGAACTTGAATGAATTACATTCATGTTCACATCTACCCAACTTTTTCATTTCGAGACAGGTCCCGGCCTTTCCTTCTTTCCACTGCTACCTTTGCCTCCACCCAAAAGACCATTTAGTAAGACATTCCCCACCCAAAAAGTCAAAGAATAATAACGATAATTAATTTATTAAAATAATAATAATAAAAAAAACACCACTTAATCTTAATAACAATCCACGAAAGGGGACGAAGAGGAACTACAAAGTTCCTGAACACCCCAGTTGGAGAGAGAACTCTTCTGATTTCTCTCTCTCTAAACTGAACCCCTGCCACGTTAGTTTAGTTTACATCGTGTAAAATAAAAATAATAAATACAATAGACGAAAAACATATTATATAATCGCAAGGACGGACGTAGAGAAAGCCGATCCATTAGCTGACTACTACGGATTCTCCTTCAGCAACCTAAATTCATCGACTTTGACACTGGATATCATGTCCACAACTTCATACATACAAACCAAGTTTCATTCTCACCACGGTTACCTGGCGAGACACTGGAAGCATACTCAAGTTCAATTAATAGGAAAATAACCATAACTGAACTAAAAATTAATATTAAAAACTTGAAAAATACTTCCCCGGACATGAACAAATTCCAAACATTATTCTCAAAAAAAGCTCTACTCTCCTATTACAACACCTCACAAACATCATGAACATTTCACTAACAACTGGATATTACCCTGACACTTGGAAAAAAGCCATCATAACCACGATTCCAAAGAAACACACCAACAGAACTAATCCAGATAATTTCCGTCCCATCAGTCTGTTAAGCTGCATTGGCAAACTGATGGAGAGGGTTATCTCCAACCGTCTTCTCCATTTTTGTAAGACAAATAACATCCTTCCAGAATCTCAAAACGCCTCCAGGAAAAACAGGCAAACAACAGATCACCTCACACGACTCACCGAATCAATCTATAAAGCTTTTAACAACAACCAAATAACTATTGGTGTATTCTCAGATGTCAAAAAAGCATTTGACAGCATTTGGCACAATGCCATCAAATACAAGCTAAACCACCTAAAGATAAATCCTACCATAGTTAAATGGGTATCAAATTTTCTAACAGATAGAACAGCACAAGTAAAAGTTAACAAAACTATATCGAAATCATTCAATATAACTGCATGAGTGCCCCAAGGATCAGTTCTTTCTCCACTACTGTACATTATTTTCGTCAGTGACATACCTTTCCCTAATTTAACATACACGCATAATTCACAATACGCAGACGACATCGCTATCTGGAGCACCTCCAGAAACCCAGTGATGGCCATGTCTCGCGTGCAAGAATCACTGAACAACTCTCAACATGGAGTAACAAGTGGAGAGTAGTGTTAAATCCAACTAAAACACAAGCAATCACCTTCTATAGGAAATTAAAAAAACAAAGAAAAAATCTAGAAAAAATAAAATTATCACTCGGAAATACGACCATTAACATGAGCAAAAACATCACATTCCTTGGCATCACTTTCGACACAAAACTAATATGGAAAAAACATGTTAACAATATACACTCATCAATCAGAAAATGAATTTCACACTTAATGACACTAACCAGTAGACAATCGAAATGCTCACCAAACACCATTATCCAAATATACAAGGCTTACATCCGTCCACTAATAGAGTATGGATGTCAAGTAACATATAATATGTCAAATAACACACTCCAGAAAATCCAAGTTCAACAGAACAAAATACTAAGATCTGCATTCAGTCTACCGTCATTCACGCCAGTAAAGTATATACATCAAATCAGCAACTTACCAACACTAAGAGATAGACTAACGGAAATATCACACAAATATTACTTAAAAGCAGAAAATAGAAACAAACTAACGGCATCACTAAACAAATTAACTAGTGCACCAACAAAATATATTTCACCTTACAACATATTTCAAGAATCACAAATCACACAACAAAGTATTTAAAGAACTAAACTCACGTTAATAATATGTATTCTCTTTTTTCAGATCTCGGGCACAGGACAGGCGCCGAAAGTTTTGCCTGTCCTGTGAAAGTGGGTGTTTCTCGGGGTGCTCCCGTTTCCCCCCACAGCAAAAACTTAGGCATTGGATTTTCAGGTCCCAGCCCAGGCAACTTTATTGCCAGGCCCTGATTCGGGTCGTCTGTGTTCGTGTTCATATTTACTTTGACATCTGCCTTTCGGGACGGGACCAGGCCGTTTTCTCCGATGCTGCCTTTGCCTCGGTAATGGATAACATTATCTAAAAATTATGTAAAAGAAAAATAAAATTAAAAAAATAAAAACAACTAAATCCAATAAACTTCCACGAAAGGGGACGAAGAGGAACCACAACGTTCCTGAACACCCCAGTTGGAGAGAGAACTCTTACGATTTCTCTCTCTCTAAACTAAACCCCTGCCACGTTAGTTTGCGTTTGCGTTTGCATATTATATATAAATATTATAGGATTTTAGCATTAACCAAAAAAGAAATAAAATTTTAATACCTACAAATATCGTGTAAAACCAAAACAATCTTGTATATATTTTATAATAACAACGTATATATGTGTGTGTGTATATGTACACTGCTAAATAAAATCTTAAGGCCAATGAACATTAAGAAAAAATATGTATTTTGCGTTGTTAGACTCAACCACTTATTTGAGTAGAACTTCGAAAGATGACATGGAAAAATAAAAATAAAAAACGTTTTTAAGGGAAAATTTAATAGGGAAAAGTAAATACTATAAAATTAGCCTCAATACTAGCTGGTCAAAAGTTTAAGACCATACTGAAACGAAGCATTAATCGGTAAACACGTAACGAAATTTAGTCATTTGTGTTCAAGCATTAGCGTTGTCAACATCTCTCACTGACATCTCCTGTGTTACATTGGGTAAAAACATGGCAAAGGCTAAAAAGTTGACAGAGTTTGAACGTGGCAAAATTGTCGAGCTGCAAAAGCAAAGTTTCTCTCAACGTGCCATCGCTGGTGAGATTGGGCGTAGTAAAACTGATGTTGCAAATTCCTTAAAAGACCCAGAGGGATACAAAACGAGAATTTCAAGTGGTCGGCCCAAGAAAATTTCGCCGGCGTTGAGCAGGAGGATTCGACAGGTTGTCCGGCAAGACGCCGGATTAAGTCCTTTACGGACGCAGAATACAGCTTAAAAACAATAAGACGGCATCTACGAGAGAAAGGCTTTAAAAGCTGTAAACGTCTTAAAAGGCCACGCCTCCTTTCACACCACGAAACAGCCCGGTTACACTTTGCTGAAAAGCACCAAACATGGGATGTAAAAAAGTAGAAGGTTTTGTTCTATGATGAAAAAAAATTAACCTGTATGGTTTAGATGGCTTCTAACGTTACTGGCACGATAAGGATATCCCTCCAGAGACATTTTCTACACGACACAGTAGAGGAGGTTCCATCATGATCTGGGGTGCTTTCTCCTTCCATGGAACAATGGAGCTTCAAGTTATACAGGGGCGTCAAACAGCAACTGGCTACATTGGCATGTTGGAGAGAGCATCCTTATTGACTGAAGGCCATCGCTTGTGTAGAAATTACTGGATCTTTCAACAAGACAATTCTGCAATCCATAATGTCTGTAGGACAAAGAACTTTTTCATGGCGAATAATGTGATTCTTTTGGACCATCCAGCGTGTTCGCCCGAACTAAACTTCGTAGAAAATGTTTGGGGACGAATGGCAAGGGAAGTCTATAGAAATGGACGTCAATTCCAAACAGTGCATGATCTTCGTGAAGCCATCTTCACCACTTGGAGTAACATTCCAGCCAGTCTTCTGCAAACGCTTATATCGACCATGCCACAGCGAATGTTTGAAGTTATTTGCAATGACGGCCGTGCAACTCACTACTGAGCTTGTTGGGCATTTCCTATCCTGTTTAGGACTTTTTTTTGGTATGGTCTTGAACTTTTGACCAACTAGTATTTAGGCTAATTTCATAGTGTTTACATTTTTCCCATTAAATGTTAAAAACGGTTTTTCTTTTTCCTTTTCTTATTTTCAACTTTTTAAGCTCTACTCAAATAAGTGGTTGAGTCTAACAGCGCAAAATGCATATTTTTTCTTTATGTTCATTGGCCTTAAGATTTTGGCCAGCAGTGTATATAATTATTATTTTTTAAAACAGAGAAAACTTTCGAGCGCTTGACGTTTAAGTTACTGCTATTATTGTACGAGTGTTGTTATTAATATAACTATTAGAGTATATATATATATTATTGTTATTATTTTTCACTGTGACTGTGTCAATGAAAATTAAACGAATATGTTCGTTCTTTCAAACATGCCTGTCTGATACTAAAGTGTATCAATGATATTTGTTCGGATATTGCAAGTTTAATTTCACCATTTACTCCACAAATGACTTTAATATATGATTACTGATAGTCATGTTTACTGTTAAAGTTTATACATGAATATTACTGTTGAAGTTAGTTTATAGTTTATCTAATTACTGTACATATTTTGATGGGTTCAGTTGAAGACTATGAAACTAAGATTCGGACAGCATTAGAAATCACCCGTAGATATGCACTTGTTTCATAATTTTCATAATAAGAGCTATCTGCGCATACCTGATACCAATTTGGAACTGAGAGACAATGAACAAGAAAGAAGGAGGTTACCACCATCCACTACCAGCTTTGCATTTTTTCTTGTCTAGCCTAATAGAGAGCTTTAATAATAAATCTTATGGAGCGTGTTGTTGCGGCAACGTGCTGTGGACGATTGCAAACCATTCAACTTCAGTGAATTACTTCGGACTTTAGAATTTGTACAAGGACATTAAATATCATTATCGGTAAAAGTCAGCGGTATGAGGCCAGTCAAGCTAGCTAGCTTATTGTTTTTTGAATTTCGCACAAAGCTACTCGAGGGCTATCTGTGCTAGCCGTCCCTAATTTAGCAGGGTAAGACTAGAGGGAAGGCAGCTAGTCCACCCACTGCCAATTCTTGGGCTACTCTTTTACCAACGAATAGTGGGATTGACCGTAACATTATAACACCCCCATGGCTGAAAGGACAAGCATGTTTGGCGCGACGGGGATGCGAACCCGCGACCCTCAGATTACGAGTCGCACGTCTTAACACGCTTGGCTTGGTGTTACAATATCAACACAGAACTAATTGCTCATCGTGGACCTGGATCGTCGATAAAAATATTCAGTTTCTGACCGGACACACGACTTATTGTCTGTACGTTTATAAAACTGTGGTATATAAACCATTATTAGTAATAACCGTTATTAAAAATTGTATTATATTTGTTTGTATATTAAAATATAGTTGTGTTAAGAAAGAAAATTGTGTGTATAAATCTTGTTGGTAAATACCATAATTTTTATACATATTAATATTTAATTAACTTCCAAATTCATATTCAAATTTCTCGTCATTTGGAATAGTTATACATAATGTACGTAACATAATAAAACGGAAACTCGTCCGAAAGAAATTATAAAACGTAACAACGTCACCATCATTATTTCAGTGAGGTTAAATATTTTCCCATTCTGTTAATTTTTGAGTTTTCAATTACAGAGAAGAATTTTGATATCTTAAAAAATACTCTTGTTTACCTGGCTATCAATTAAGTTATTTTAAAACTGATAAATCACTAATGTGCCCAGAAGTCCTGTATTTGAGCTGCCTGTCCCTCTGTCCCTCAGAAACATAAAAGAACGCGAGAATGTTCCGTATTAGGAGAAAATGAGCTTAAACGTCTCGTATTATCAAAATTATTATCAGTTAGCACCACCGTTATATGACTGACTGCACGTAAGATTTGTCCTGTCCTAGTGTAATGTCCTTCATTTACATGTGGACAGGTGGGTTAAGGCGTTCGGCTCGTAATCTGAGGGTCGCGGGTTCGAATCCTGGTCGCACCAAACATGCTCGCCCTTTCAGCCGTAGGGGCGTTGTAATGTGACTGTCAATCCCACTATTTGTAGGTAAAAAAGTAACCCAAGAGTTGGCGGTGGGTGATGATGACTAGCTGCCTCCCTTCTGGTATTACACTACTAACTTAGGGACGGCTAGAGCAGATAGTCCTCGTGTAGCTTTACGCGAAATTGAAAAGCTAAACATTCGAATTTATAGATAATTACACACTTATCAAGGACGTAATAACATGAAATTAAGTTATTAATTGGCTCACAAAACACCGCTTGCCATTGACCTTTATACTGTGAAATCATTAAAACGTCTTTCGATAAATATTACTATTCTTAAAACAAAACTGATCAAACAATGTGTAACTTGTTTGCTTTATTTCAGAACATTCGTTCAATGTCCGAATGTCTTGGGTTATTTGAGAAAATATCCCCAACTAATAACCGTAATGATTAGATGATATGTATTTTCATGAACATCATTCTTTTCTATTGCATGTTTCCTGATTCGCTCAAGATAATACTAGGTATTAAAATGTATAACAATAATATAGTATGCATTTTCTATGGAAAGAAGTCTTAATCAATTTTTTATTCACCATTTAGGTGTTCCGTGTTGGACTCTAGAAAATGTGGTGACTTTGTAAACAACTCACGCCTGAAAGACTAGGAAGGGGAACAAATAGTATTCACTACTAAAGTAGGGATGGTTAGCATAGATAGCTCCAATATAGCTTTGCGCAAAATTAAAAACAAACAAACCAACTTGATAAAATTTCCCTGATATAATAAAATAAACCATCCTGATAAAGTTTCCCTGATATTCTCACAGTGTTATAATTTATTTCGGACGAGTCTACGGTTTATTATGTTACATATTATGATTTCAAAAAGATGGAACTTTTAATGTTACCTTAGAAGTTAAATTGAATGTTGATATATACATATATATATCAAATTTATGATATTGCTGGTACATAAAATTTTCTTCCTTAACACAAATATATTCTAATATACAAACAACAATACAGTTTATAATAACGATTATTACAAATAGTGATTGATATGAAAAGGTTTCTAAAACCTTTTTATATAAACAATATTAAGTCTTATTTCTTGTCTGTAACTGAATATTTTGTCGACGGTTTAAGAAGAGTGATTTTTTTTTTAGTTGATATATATAGGGTTCACTAAACGGGTAAGATAGCTAGGTCTCTATTCTTGGCTAGTCTCACGCCGTTTGCAAGCTGACTTTTATCCGACTAAGATATCTAATGTACTAGAAGAAATACTTTTTTTTTCTTTGGAATTTCGCACAAAGCTACTCAAGGGCTATCTGTGCTAGCCGTCCCTAATTTAGCAGTGTAAGACTAGAGGGAAGGCAGATAGTCATCACCACCCACCGCCAACTCTTGGGGTACTCTTTTACCAACGAAAAGTGGGATTGACCGTAACATTATAACGCCCCCACGGCTGGGAGGGCGAGCATGTTTGGCGCGACTCGGGCGCGAACCCGCGACCTCAGATTACGAAGCGCACACCTTAACGCGCTAGGCCATGCCAGGCCCAGAAGAAATACTAACGACCGAAGTTAATTTGTTGAAGTTAAGCGGTTTGTAATATTCGAAATTTATGAACGTTTCTAATCAAATATCTATAATTTTCCAATTTACAAGCGTTAATCACAGTTATAATTTATGAGGTTTATAATATACTAACTGTAGCAAACCAACAATATAAAACTGTCTCTCGGCGTGTTGGTTTATAAACGTTAATGCGAGGTTCCAGAGATCTCAGTTGTCAACAATGTAAAACATATATTTTGATTTTTATAGTCGAAAACCTACACATTTAGAGAATAGGAAGGAATTTTGCAACACACATTTAAAGCTATAAGTTGCATGCATTTCCAAGTATATATATATTTAACTAAAATAAGCATTGCTATTAGAATAATTTCATAATAGTAAATTCGTTATAACAGTTAAAATAATTGTCGTGATGAAACAAACTAGTTATTGCATAGTTATACTAAGAATTCGTAAGTTGTGAACTTTCCAGTAGGAAACATAAGAAAACATAATGTTTTATAACATTTCATTTCCTTAAGTTAATTTTAAATACAAACTGCCATTTGAAGACTTCTTATAATCTGCTAAAAATTAATTTTCTGTAATATCATACCACAAAACATTTTAATTAGGTATACTTGCAGAAGTTTAGTCAGTAATATGACTAGGGAGGGGTGAATGGGAGAGATAGCTACTCTGGCCGCGTCTCGGGAGGTGACTCCAAGCTCCAATTATCTTAACAAATGTTTGAGAACTTAATCTAACAACACGATATGGAAAAATTTCCCAACCGCTTTTATTAATGTATATTAATATAAATAGGATTGTTCTTGTCATATGATTATGCAAATTCGGGGAAAGGAGTTCTTTTTCTGTTTGTTTTAGAGTAAAGCCACATTGGACAATCTTCTAAGTCCACCGCAGGGAATCTAACACCGGAGTTTAGCGTTATAAGTCCATAGACTTATCATTGTCCCTGGGCGCAAAAATATCTAATTATGCCATTGACTTTAATTTTGTTAATGTTGGTAAATAATATAAATAAATAAGCAAAATGGGCTAAAGAGATAAAACTTTAAAATATTAGATCCTACCTGAATTAATATACAACTGTTTTAGGCTCTTCCAGTGACATAAAACAAAACTGTTTGCCTGTTAGTTGTTAAGCGTAAAGCTACACAATGGATTGTCGCGTCGCGCTCACCACAAGTATCGAAACCCAATTTCTAGCCTTATAAACCTAAGTCCTTAAGAAATTTGGCATTGACAGGACCTCTTTCTCCAATAAAGGCGTGAATTATCTATTGGCCTGGATAAATGTGATTAGGTAACGTGAACGTAAATTAGAAACAGGGGTGGAGCGAAAGATTAAACCAAGTACGGTGGAATTTCTAATGTTGTTGTAGCGAAGACATGTTGTGTAAATATTAACATCTAATTAGCATACGTCGTAAATAAAACCAAAATACCTGAATGAAAAGGCCGATAATAAATCAGTAAATTTAGCAACTCCAGAAAGAAATACAAAAACAAAATCGACGATTTTAACTCCCAATTTATTTATTTTTTTCAATGTTAAAATGTCGTAAATTAAAAACGTATGTATGCATCCCACGTATGTACACGTGTATTAAATATTCAGCACGTGACATTTATCTATCTACATGGAAATAAGCTGACGAGAATGTCCGTTACTACTAGTGATTTATTATGATGACTTATGCACAGTGAAATGTACTACAATGTTTAACATCAAAACGTTTCAACGTTAGATCTGACAAAATTCAATTCGCTTTTCACTCAGGTGAATTCTAATCGTCTCTTTTATTAGAGTAGGACATATATTACTAAGTTAAATACTTTATTACCTATAAAATTAAACTTCGTTTTATGTTACAAATTTTCGTCTGTTTTTACAGAACAGAATGCAAGTGATTAATCACTTTGACGAATTATATGAAAATATTAAGCATATATTTTTGAAGCTAAGGACATTTATGTTATTAGTGTCTACATTCGCATTGATCGAACTTAAAACAGTTTAAGTACACTGAGACACTTGTTCCTCCAACGTCTGTTGGACAGAATGTTGGGTTTAAACTATTAAGTTAAACCAATAATGTGCATATATGATTTATTCCACGCATTGTTTATATTACAAGTATTTTATTCCACATTGCAGAAATGGCGATAAATTACTTGTACTAGCTCCTCTCCACAACTTCAATGTTTGTTTATACTTTCAGTGCTTCTAGACCACATAAGAAGTTTTTCCAGAACTCGGCCACAATAAAGAGGTTTCTTTATAGCCCTACGTTATAACCCTACTCTCTAACGCTCGACGTAGGATTGACCACATGAAAAGCATATATTTTTCAGAAGTAACCCTGCCACTTTAAGGGTCTCCCTTTCCTCCTGGCAGGTCCGGCGTGGTCAAGTGGTTAAGGCACTCGACTCGTAATCTGAGGGTCGCGGGTTTGAATCCCTGTCGCATCAAACATGCTCGCCCTTTCAGCCATGGGGGGCGTTACAATGTTACAGTCAATCTCACTATTCGTTGGTAAAAGACCAGCCCAAAAGTTGGCGGTGAATAATGATGAACAGCTGCTTTCCTTCTAGACTTACACTGCTAAATTAGGTACGGCTAGCGCAGATAGCCCTCATGTAGCTTTCCGCGAAATTCAAAACAAACAAACCTTCTGGCAAAAATGTGAATGTCTGACAACTTGTTTAATGAAAAAAAAAATAAGATTTTCCAAGACAAATTGTAAAGAAATTCAAGGAAAAACTAAAAAGAAAATAAATCAAATTTCATCCAAAAATTTTGAAGTCATTAGATAAACAAACATATATTTTTATCTCCAACATACCATTTTTCTCGAGTCTGGCTAAGACTGGTCCAAAGACCACGGAGAAGTTCACGGATGAACAAAGAAACAATTTTTTGTTTACTTTCATAAGTTTAGATCGCGTAAACATTTTTACCCGATATCTGTTTTAATTTGATTTTGATTTCTACGAAATATTTTTGCTCTTAAAAAAGCTTTCCTATATTTCTGGAAGCATTACTAACAACTCTAACTCGGCTTATCCTTTCACTTTTCAGTAACAAAACAAATATTTTAAGTTCGTTTATGCGTTTTAGAGGTATTTCTAAAAACGTTACCTCTCTTGTCATTATAAAATTACTGTTGAAAATAAAACAGTAAAAACCGTAATGAAGAAATTTCAAAATATACAAAATGGTTGTTCAGCTTAAATACGAAATACATTTTTAACGTTGTTGCTCGTTATTGACCTCAAAGCTACACAAACAGTTATCTGTGCTCTGTCCACCACGAATAACTAATATTTCTAATTGTGTATGTCTGCAAACATACCACTAAGCTGCTGGGGGCACCTTTTTTACCTATTATTCCGTATCTCTATTTTTCTTCTTACTTGAATGGCAAAATTTAAATTTTCCTGAAAGAGCTATAACTATATATTTTGATTTTAGGTTTAAGGTATACTTTTATTACTATATAAAATAAAGTCGGTTCCTTTAATGTTAAAAAAAAAAACGCAACGAATTATAATCTATTTACACATGGCCCGGCATGGCTTGGTGGGTTAAAGCGTTCAACTTGTAATCTGAGGGTCGCGGGTTCCAATCCCCATCGCACCAAACATGTTCGCCCTTTCAGCCGTGGGGGCGTTATAATATGACAGTCAACCCCACAATTCGTTGGTAAAATAGTAGCTCAAGAGTTGGCGGTGGGTGGTGATGACTAGCTGCCTTCCCTCTAGTCTTACACTGCTTAATTAGGGACGGCTAGCGCAGATAGCCCTCGTGTAGCTTTGCGCGAAATTCAATAAAAAAACAAACAAACCTATTACACCTGTTGTTTTTATTAGTTTTGTTAGCCATTTTGTACTTTCACTAATTCACCTGTTTAACTTAGAAATATCTCAAGAAAATATGTTAAATTTACCTCTGTAATCTAATAATATCTTATTTCTCTCACTTGTTTTGTGAGAGTTTCTAGGAAAATCGACAACGGTACCTAATACTTGTAACTTTTTGTTCTTGTTTATGTTTTTAATTTCGCGCAACGTCAACCATCCTTAACTCTTGGGCTACTCTTTTACCAACGAATAGTGTGATTGATTGTCACATTATAACTTCTCTATGGCTTTAAAAGCGAACAAGTTTGAAGTGACGGGGATTGGAAACCGCGATTATGAGTAGAGCGCCCTCACCACATGGCCTGACCTATAAAGGGTGGCTTAGCCTCTTGTCACTGATTTTGGCATTAATGTTTACTTTGTAGAAACTGTTTATCCACATCCAGTTTAAAACTGCATTAACCATAATTCAGCTCAATAAATTCGAAGAGTTTTAAACACATTTCTCGAGCTTTGACAACTTTAAACAAGTATTCACAACCAAATGGTCATCTTGTGAGCCTGTAATTAATACCCGAATAGCTATGCTTGATAATGTTAAAATAGAGTCTCAAAACCTGCAGTGGGCAGAGCACAGGTAGATCATTGTATAGCTTTGTTCTTAACAACGAGGTAAATAATATCCGACTTACATTTTAATGAATTTAACAGAAAAAGGCTTAACTAAAACTGCTGCCAATCATATTACATTTTCTGGAGATTGCCTTATCAGGAACGAACACAGTCATCAAATAAGTTCATTTAGAGTGAAGGAATTTGGTTCTCGTGAACCTTCCTGGACGCTCCGAGTACCTACTATCTTTGGTCAGTGTGATTTCTCAATTCACACTGGTCACTTGCTTCATGTCCATGACATAGATCATGCTGACTTGCAGGACTGACGTGGCTTCACGATCTGTCATGACGTAGTTCGTACCCTGCTATCCGGTGTCCCTGGTATCTGTAACGTAACCTGTCAGAGAAAATGGGAAAAGTCAAAAGTATGACTGATTGTTGTGAACACTTATTAAATATTAAACTGGGTAAACACGCCCACATTTCACTAACAGCTTGCGGTGAGCTTGTTTCCCGCCAGTAAGGGTTGGTAAGTTTGTCAGGTAATATAGTTGTGTGTCAATAACACCGTGTGTGTATTCTGTGAACCTATATCATTATAACAAACGTATGCCAAACCCATAAATGATATTCATAATACACTGGAACGTAACCGAACAGTGACAACTCTTCGTGAAGGTACTCAAACGATACCTAACGTTTACTAGAAATGTGAAAACAGATATACCCGTTACGACGTAAAGCTTCAGATTACGATGAATCCGCATTTACACCAGATCTACGTCCGTGAACATACTAAACATTCCAGGAATGTCACCTTACTGGTGTGTAAACTTTACGTGTGGCACATGCTTAAGAAGCAAAAAACAGAAGGTCGATCCTCACTGATATACAAGTAGCACACGTTTGTTTCATTTTCTCAATACTTAATATTCATGCAATTTCCGTGCGGTGTTAGTTAAGTCAAGTAGCGAATGTCGAAAGGAATATTTATCCGTAAACGAGAACTATTGTTTGGTATTTACCTGCTTTAAAGAGGGTAAATCATTCTATATAAAAAAAAAGGTTTTGATTGAAACAATCACAAAACGTTAAGCCTTACAGATCTGTTAGAGTTAAGCAAGAACAACTGCCGGCAATCCAAACTTAACGTATCATTAAAGGCAACCAAGCCTTATTTTAATGGTGTCTTGCCTGGTATCCAAACTTAACGTTTCATTAAAGGCAGCCAAGCCTCATTTTAATGGTGTCTTGCCTGGTGTCCAAGCTTAACGTTTCATTAAAGGCAGCCAAGCCTCGTTTTAATGGTGTCTTGCCTGGTATCCAAACTTAACGTTTCATTAAAGGCAGCCAAGCCTCGTTTTAATGGTGTTTTGCCTGGTATCCAAACTTAACGTTTCATTAAAGGCAACCAAGCCTTATTTTACTGGTGTCTTGCCTGGTATCCAAACTTAACGTTTCATTAAAGGCAGCCAAGCCTCGTTTTAATGGTGTCAAAGTTACTTTGTGTTCACAATTTCTTCACCACTCTTTTTCAGTAGTTTCAATATTTGTGGTAGTAGCTGTTAAACAATATGAGTGACAAACACTGAATTTATTCCCGTCACACCAAACATGCTCGCCCTTTCAGCCGCGGGAGCGTTATAAGGTGACGGTCAATCCCACTATTCGTTGGCAAAAGAGTAGCTCAAAAGTTGGCGGTGGGTGATGATGACTAGCTGCTTTCCTTCTAGTCTTACACTACTAAATTAAGGACGGCTAGCGCAGGTAGCCCTCGTGTAGTTTTGCGCGAAATTCAAAACAAAACAAAACAAACCAAACACTGAAATATTTTTTGTGGTTACTCAAAACCAAAGTGGAAAACGAAATTTTTGTAACAACGGGGAACAAACAGTTCTGGTACGCTAATCAATCGGCCACTGAAGCTGAGATGTAGTTTTAACAATTTTGGAGTTTTTAAATATTTGTTAAACATTGACGTATAAATTGAAAAATCATTATTCTTTAGCAATATTTAGGAATCAAATGTAAAGGTCTGTCAATAAGTTTTTGTAGTAAGCGGAACACGTAATAGAATATTTGGAAGTCAATAAAAATGCCTTTACGTTGTATAAAAAGAGTACGTAGAAGCACGTGCTTTTAACATTTCAAAAAATTTACTAAATCAAAATAAACTATGAATAATAAATTAAGTTATTGTAAAACTCCAAAATTGCACACACAAGATTATTTTTAAAGATTAGGCCTAAATAAACATGAATAACAAATTAAAAACAATGTAAGTTAATATCAATTTACCCAAATCAAAAGAGTTAATTTCTCAACCCTAAACCATGTACTTGGTGTACGATTGCAAGGTTTGTTTCTTGTTGAACTTCGCGCAAAGCTACACGAGAGCTATCTGCGCTAACCGTCCCTAATTTAGCAGTTTATCACTAGAGGGAAGGCAACTAATCATCACTTTCTACCACCAACTCTTGGGCTACACTTTTATCAATGAATATTGGGATTGGTTGTCATATTATAACGTCCCCACGGCTTAAAAGGCGAGAATGTTTGATGTGACGTAGATTCGAACCCACAACCCTCGGATTACGAGTCGAGTGCCTTAAACACTTGCAAAGCTAGCTTATACTCTGCTCATTTCAAAACATTCAGAGTTCTATGTTTTCGAAATAAAAAAGTGCATTTTGTTCATTTCAAAACTCACATTTAAAACTATCTCGAGTGTGTTTTGGGGAAGGTGGACTACTTTATTTCTTTCTCACTCCCACGCATTTGGTTATTGAGGTTAAGTTCCGTCTTCATCTCCCAAATATTTTATAGTTTTATATAGGATAACTCTGTTCTTCACGAACCGGTCCCTCGCCGAGACAGAAGTAAGCCTACGGATTTATAACGCTAAAATCAAGGGTTCGATTCCCCTCGGTTGGCACGACAAATAGCCCGATGTAGCTTTGCTATAAGAAAATAATGCACACAAACGAACCTCATGAACCACTTCTAAGAATACCTAAAAGAAATAAGAGACAAAAAATAGAGCAGTTGGTTGAAAGACAAATTTAATTTAAATTTTTCTGTGGAAAAGATAAAAAGATACATATAAGTCGATAATAAAAAATGGATCTCCTTTATTTCAGTGTTGTCTTCATGCATCAAAATTAACTTCGAATTAGTTGCTTAATCTCTCTGGCATGAGTTTGAAGTACCAGAATATTTCTGCAAAGATTATTAATTATTAACCAGAACTACAAGTTTCCCTTTAATTATTGACGGTAAAATAGATATTACCAGTTGGTTCCAGAGTAACGCACGTGATTTCTGAAATGCCATTTTCTCATGATCCTTTGAAACATGAAGTTTAGCATCAAAAGGAAAGATGTCGTAAAAGAGTTTATTTTCCTTAAAAGTGTGTTTTACAAATCCACACAACTGTTTGAGCTGTACAACCAGATATTGAGCAGTATTGAGCAAATCATGGAGCTAACCCTTTGCAGTGCGGTATTGTACAATTAATTGTAGCATAGAGGCTTGAAGCACAGAACATGGAAAAAGATTTGACTCTCGAAGCCTGAAAATTTCTAATACGTGGTGTCAGAAGGAGCCTGCAGAATCTCCTACAGGAGAGAAGGCACGAGAACAATGAATCAGATCTTGAGGGTTAGAATTGAGTTGCAGGTCAGTGCACGAGTCGAAACTCAACAAGTGAATGATGTGGATAATCTGAATGGAAGTAAAATCAGAGGTTGTCTACAAGTATTTAATATTGAAACCAAGATCAGACAGATGTGGCTCATGTTGTAGCCTGCTGTCAGACTACACAAATCCATTAACCCTTTGGTCATCAATATAAATAGCTTATTTACCCCCATTCTATACATAAGGTCATTTTTTTTTGTTAGTAGCTAGAGTACTTCCTGGTTCGTTGTCTTATGATAAATGGTTAAAAATTAAAAATTAGTTGTTGTTTTTTCTACTACTGTGAGTGTATTACGATTCGGCCCTGCATGGCCAGGTGTTAAGGTGCTCGACTTGTAATTTGAGGGTCGCGAATTCGAATCCCCGTCACACTAAACATGCTCGCTGTTACAGCCGTCGGGGCGTTATAATGTTACGGTCAATCACACTATTTGCTGGTAAACGAGTAGCCCAAGAGTTGGCGGTGGGTGGTGGTGACTAGCTACTTTCCCTCTAGTCTTACACTGCAAAATTAGAGACGGCTAACGCAGATAGCTCTTGTGTAGCTTTGTGCGAAATTCAAAACAAACCAAACCAAGTATTCCGGTTCAACGTCTTACGAAGAATACGAAGAACAAATAATTAGTTTGTTTTTTCACTAGCATGAATACATTCTGGCTCATGTCTTGTAATAAATGCTTCAAAAATAATCAGGGATTCATTTCCCCTCTGTGGACTCAGCAGATAGCCCAAATGTATCTCGCTGGGACAGCGGTAAGTCTACGGATTTACAACGCTAAAATCAGGGGTTCGATTCCCCTCGATGGACACAGAAGATAGCCCAGTGTGGCTTTGCTATAAGAAAAACAACAAACACTCTCGAAAATAGTAATTTCTGTTGTTTTTTGTTTAATTTTACTGATAAGTGTATGTTATGGTTCAACATCTTTTTATAAATACTTAAAAAAACAATATTTTTTTGCTCGAAACATCACTTGAAACATCATCCTGTCTGTTATATATACGTCCCTTGAGGCTTACACTATCAGTTCTCTGTACGTCTTAGCCACGTCCCTTGGGACTTACACTATCAGTTCTCTGTACGTCCTAGTCACGTCCCTTGGGGCTCTCTTACCTTAACAGCTCTCTGTACGTCTTAGTCACGTCCCTTGAGAGTCAACATTCTTAGTCGATGTTCGAAGAACATGAAGTAGCAACATTTTTAAATAGATTTTATGTTACAGTTTTTCATACGTTTTGAGCGATCGTACCAAGTGTATTTTGGGTTTCACAGAAAGAGTTAATAATCTGGGTATTTTTACCCATACTGTTCTTTTATTTACTCATACCTTAGTGCACCACAACCTACCCAAACAAAATGTATATTTGAGAAATGCCAAGAGTAAATAATTAAGATTACGTCGTTCATTATTGTATCTGAACAATGTGAGAAATGAAGAAGACCTAAAAAATATATTTATAGAGATGACGAACACGTGGATCATCACATGTATAGGTATGAAACAAGAAAACATTTGATGAAGTTAAAATTTCACTCAAACATGAAGCTAAACTTACATTAAACTGTTATTTTCACTTTACAATACAATATGTAAGTGTACACGTTTTTGTTTTTGTAATTAAGTGAACATTTTAACGTGTCTTGTCTTTAGTTGTCTTGTGTAAGTACGTGTCCAAGGTTCTCAGTATCTTGTTTGGATTGTGTTTTTACCTGTAAGTGTGTGTGCTCGCGGTAATCAGAAAAATTTCTCTCGAACGGCAAAACGGATATTTGGGATATTTGGACTAAAGTTTGTATGCATTTGGGTTATGACTCAACTTAGTAAAGATTAATTCTTGGAGGGTCAAGATCACGACAATCTAAAATAAAATTTCCATCTGTTAACGTTGGAACCAATTTTTAGATCTATAAATCAGTCAAAAATGATCGGTTTTTGATTAAGCTTGGTGGATATTCGTAAAATATTATTTTTCGTTTGTTTGTTTTGGAATTTCGCACAAAGCTACTCGAGGGCTATCTGTGCTAGCCGTCCCTAATTTAGCAGTGTAAGACTAGAGGGAAGGCAGCTAGTCATCACCACCCACCGCCAACTCTTGGGTTACTCATTTACCAACGAATAGTGGGATTGATCGTAACATTATAACGCCCCCACGGCTGAAAGGGAGAGCATGTTTGGCGCGATGGGGATGCGAACCCGCGACCCTCAGATTACGAGTCGCACGCCTTAACACGCTTGGCCATGCCAGGCCCAATTATTTTTCGTTGTCCTGCAGAAAATGGTCCGTATCCGTTGTTAACGACAGATACACGAATATCATTTTCATGTAATTTGAGAGCCAATTATGATCGACACTGCGTGGTGGGGTTATGTGCCCTCTATTGAGTACCCCTCTAGTTCTCCTTTTTTATATGTCATTTCTTTATGTTTATGCTGAAAAATGGGCTTCACCTTTTTCTTTCATTTCTGTATAGTAATTACTCGTGTTATTTTTTGTGGCGGATTAGAAAGACTAAGTGTTAAACGTTTCTACGTGATGTTTTACGGGAACCATTTGTAAAGCAACAACATAAATTGTGAGAATATTCATAGCTTTGGTATTTAATTGGGTGCCTCCCAGTGACACAACGGTATGTCTGCACACTTACAACGCTAGAAACCAGGTTTCGATTGTCGTTGAGGCAGAGCGCCGGTAGTCCATTGTGTAGCATCAAACATAAAAAAAATAATGGATTATAAAATACCCCACAATACGTTTACAAATCTCTTTTTCTTTCATATAATGTAATTCACTCTTTTACAACTGCTTTCAAAGTGAATCATAAAGCAATTTTTCATACTTTATGGAGAAAAAATCGTATACCTGTAGCACAGTTCTTCATTAGCTATACTTAAAGAAATACGGGTTTTAAGTTTGTAATACGTGACAAACGTATTTCCAAGATGTAAGGTCATTTCCTTCGGTTATATTAGTGTAGTCTTAAATGGTAAATTGAACTTTTCCCCTGTGACAGTGGTCAATGTTCTTATTACAATCCTTTGGTCAGTTAATGGCAAGTTTCCGTGTTTACAACACTAAAGTCCTGTGTTCGATTTCTTGTAGTGGACAGAGTGCAAACAATCCCTTGTGTGGCTTTGTGAGAAACCTTCCACAACTACTATGACCTTATAATATAAAATTTTGTACATAACGATCCTTATTGTCGCTATTGAACTGAAACAGAGAAAATCTTTTCTGTCATTGCATTTGTGTTTTCTTACAGCAAAGCCACATTGGGCTAATTGCTGTGTCTACCGATGGGAGTCGAACCCTTTATTTTAGTATTGTAAATCCGTAGAATTACCGCTATCCCAGCGGGGGACCCTTTCTGTCAAAATAGTTGTTACTTGTTGTTTTATCTATAGCCTCTGGAAGCTTGAGTACAATGACCTAGCATTCACCATACACAGAGGTCTTTCAGCATAGGGTAACAGCGATAAATGGTTTCATTACGTCGATGTAACTCATCGATATGTGCATATAATGAAGCGAAGCAGGTGTGATGTTTTTACTAAACGAATAGCCACGTACCTGAGTGGCGTACAGAGTTAACACATAATCATGAAGCTTCACGTGGTACAAGAGGATGGTCGTGATTACGGGTGATGGTTCTTTGTTTCTAAAACATGTTTTAAAATTATTCTTTCAGCTCAGGTACATTTAAAGATCATACAGCTTCACCAGAAACTCGTAACAAAAGTCCCCTAGCGATGTATCCAACAGTAAAAAATATAAAATGTCAACTTACCTTTAAAAACGTGAGTATCTTGATGTCATTATCTATTATTAAATACTGAGTCCTTCATGTCAATATTCACCCTTAAATATAGAGATGTTTTGATGTCTACATTTATTATTAAATACGGAGATGTCTTCTATATGTACGGTTCAATACAGAAATGTCTCTATGTCAATATTTACCCTTAAATACAGAAGGATACTGATGTCTGTATTTGCTATTAAATGCGGTGATGTCTTCTATATGTACGGTTCAATACAGAAGGGTCTTGGTAAGAATGTTTAAACATAGAGTAACGTGTAAACTCATAAGAATGGTGGCTAAGACGCTTGATTCGCAACCTGTGGGTCATAGGTTAGAATCCAGTTGCCTTTTCAGCTTAAGGGTATTATAACGCCGGAGTCAATACTATTTTACGTTGACGATAAGTCACCCAAGAGTTGGTGGTAAGTGGTGCTGATCAGTTTTGCACGAAATTTAACAAACGATTACGTTTGTTGCAAATTAAATTTGTTTCTCATTTTCTGTCTACTAGACTTTCTCTTAACGACACTTATCTACAATTTTTCAAATAGACTTAATAGAGAAAGGTAACAATGCTATCCGTGGATACAAGAAACGTCGCATTATCTGCCTTACACCTGGTTGGGTGTGCTATATTATGTCAAACATTTACTTTTTAGTAGCACAAATGATGATTTAAAAATATTGGTGTGCTTGGCTAATGATTCTTCTATAGTAGGGGCCCAGTATGGCCAGGTGGTTAGGGCGCTCGACTCATAATCTGAGGGTCGCAGGTTCGAATCCTCGTCGCACCAAACATGCTCGCTCTTTCAGCAGTGAGGACGTTATTATGTTACGGTCAGTCCCACTGTTTGTTAGCAAAAAAGTAGCCTACGAGTTGGCGGTGTGTGGTGATGACTAGCTGCCTTCACTGCTATATAAAGGAGAGCTAGCGCAGATAGCCCCTCGTGTAGCTTTGTGCCAAATTTCAAAACAAATAAACACACTATATAGTAGGTGTTTGTGACTTGTTAGTGATAAATTCGAAAATAAACGAACAGCACACACTTCTATTGTTTTTAATAGTGCTTTCACGAGACAAACACCCAGGGTTTAGGCTTTTTGGGAGATCTTAACGTTATTCCGGAAGGAGTTAGAACTCCATTTTTATTGTTTTCGAGTTGAAATAAAATTCCACACAAAATTTTACGAAAAAAAAACACAGATTTAGTGACGCTCTGTTAAGTTTGACTCCCATACACACAGTAGTAAGCTTAAAATATGTACGTGTGGTGTTGTGTTGTAGACTTACCCTCTCGGTCTTTTGGCTAATATCATGTATAGTTTGTTGTGTTTTTGGCTGTTTGTTTTCAGAGTAGATAAAAAGTCCTTGACCTCGGTGTCAGTGGGGTACTTCTTATCACTTTGATCAATGGTACTCTATCGCTTTCAGTGTGGCTCGCTAACCATAATCTGAACAAATCGTACTGTAGCTTCTAGCTGAAACCCAGACTTCAGTCGACAAAAGAACCTTCTCGTTGTTTCAAAAACCTGTTCTCCAATCTTCAGTCTCTCTTTCACTTATTTGAATGACATCGAATAACATAGCAGTGGATTCTGTTTGTGTTTTTCTTATAGCAAAGTCACATCGACCTACCTGCTGTGTCCACCAAGGGAAATAGAACTCCTAATTTTACCGTTGTAAATCTGTGTATTTACCGCTGTCTCAACGGGGGACATAGCAGTGGAACTATAACTTTTCTCTGGAGCTTGTTGTACATTTTTAACAAATTGTTTTGTTTGTTTTAGTTTTGTTTGGTGTGTTTTAATTCGTGCAAAGCTACTCGAGGGCTATCTGCGCTGGCCGTCCCTAATTTAGCAGTGTAAGACTAGAAGGAAAGCAGCTAGTCATCATCACCCACCACCAACTCTTGGGTTACTCTTTTACCAACGAATAGTGGGATTAACCATTACATTATAACGCTCTCACGACTGAAAGGGCAAGCATGTTTGGTGCGACGGAGATTCGAACCCGCGACCCTCAGATTACGAGTCGAGTCTTGTTGGCAAATGAGAATTATTTCGTATCATCAAATTTCTTACAAATGTTGTTTCCAATCACGTTCACGAGACCATCTAGATGTCCTGGAAATAACCTGATGCATAAATTCTTAATACAGTCACGCAGAACGCAAGAAATCGATTCTTTTTTTCAAGAGCACTGAAACTTGATGCCTTCATTTGGATAGTTTGATATGGCTTTGGATTCTGTACTAAAGAACTGCTGAGTTTAATAGACATCGTTCCTGCATCCTGTTGGAGTATTACAGCAATGCCTCGCTTTCACACTTGAGTTCTTGGATGATCTGCGTTGTTACTTCGATGCCAAGAAATCCAAAGGATACTGAGAAGTATCGCTAAACATTTCATCTTCACTATTCTCTAATAGAATAACATAATAATTCCTTCCTTTTTTCTATCTTCTTTTAAGTTGCTCTACGGCTGTTTTCTACCTGCTCTTTGTGCCATTTTAGCTTTTAGGTCTAAGCTGTTGCATCCACACTGACATTGAGAGCATTTCCTACAAGTACCATGCATACGCACGTTACACTTACAAGCCATATTCATATTTTTCTGCATTAACGTTGCTTCATTGAAAGGAGATCAGTATACTTACTCAATGGATGTCGAGAGTATGTCGATGTACGTTTGATGGCCATCGGTGAACCTGGTTTTCACAAATACCGCAGCAGTTTCCTGTATTTGGTCCAATTAGGTTTTGGTAAAAGTGTTAGCCAATAAACAAATAACTTGAAGAATTAGGTTATGCAAAACCTTGGGTGTCTGATCCATGGAAACACTGATAAAATAATATATTTATATATATATATACATTCGAGGGCCCGCATGGCAAAGTGAGTCAAGGCGTTCGACTCGTAATCTAAGGGTCGTGGGTTCGAATCTCCGTCGCACCAAACATGCTCGCCCTTTCAGCCGTGGGGGCGTTATAATGTGACGGCTAATCCCACTATTCATTGGTAAAAGAGTAGCCCAAGAGTTGGCGGTGGGTGATAATGACTAGCTGCCGTCCGTCTAGACTTACACTGCTAAATTAGGGACGGCTAACGCAGATAGTTCTCGTGTAGCTTTGCGTGAAATTCAAAAACAAACAAACAAGACCAACAAACTTGGCCCTGGGGCCAAGCCCCCTCTAGCCCCTACCTAAATACGTCACTGGCTATAGTCTCTAACTCTTTCCACAAACACCCTTTGACAAGACAAACTGTTCTCCTTATCTTTTTCAAACTGTTAATCTCACTGCAACATATCACTCGTAAGCCATTCATTCCCAGATCGGTTAACTTTATGTTTTCTAACTTCTCTCTGACACTTGATTTTACTTTTACCTTGTTTCTGTTCTTCTGGTCGATGCTATTTATATTGTTATCACTTAGGCCTTCTAGAAATCTCCATAGCCTCAACATCAATGGATTGCAAACATAATTACTTTTACCTTGTTTCTGTTCTTCTGGTCGATGCTATTTATATTGTTATCACTTAGGCCTTCTAGAAATCTCCATAGCCTCAACATCAATGGATTGCAAACATAATTACTTTTACCTTGTTTCTGTTCTTCTGGTCGATGCTATTTATATTGTTATCACTTAGGCCTTCTAGAAATCTCCATAGCCTCAACATCAATGGATTGCAAACATAATTACTTTTACCTTGTTTCTGTTCTTCTGGTCGAAGCTATTTATATTGTTATCACTTAGGCCTTCTAGAAATCTCCATAGCCTCAACATCAATGGATTGCAAACATAATTACTTTTACCTTGTTTCTGTTTTCTGGTCGAAGCTATTTATATTGTTATCACTTAGGCCTTCTAGAAATCTCCATAGCCTCAACATCAATGGATTGCAAACATAATGCTCCACAGCCTCTACATTCATGAATTACGAGCACCAAATAATTAAATAAATAATACTACATACACTGAATAGTCTTTTGTATCTGAAATATTAAAACAGTTTTTGATATAAAGTCATTTGCTGATATGAAGCTGTGTTAAAAAGATATGCACCAGATTTACATTACGACATTATTTAGCGTTACACAGACAGTGTAATGCTATAAAACACTGATCACTTAAAAAAAACAACAACAAAGAAACATTGATTAACTTTTGAAACCAGGATCATCCAGAAGAAAGACCTATAAGTCGTACCGTTGCCATAGTAAGCAAAGTGTGGTGTTTTGTAATAGATGAAAATCCAAGAACACAAAAGTCAGTGGCGAAACCAGTTCACGTTCCCCAGGCAACAGTATTGTAAATATTCAAGAAGGATTTCCGTCTCGACACTAAGACAGAGTATGGGTTCACCAAGATAAGGCTTCCAGTCGTACCTTCTATTCAACCATCGCATATCTCAAACAGTTAGCGAATGAAAAGGATATTCATGCTATTCCGTACAAAGGCATAACACAATGGTCAAGTTACTGGATGCAATGCAAATGGATTTCTGTGTGATTAGACTGTTGAAACATGTGCTGGTAATTCGTAGTCTTCGTATAGTAGATGGACTATGGAAAGCCAGTAGAGAAGAGTGGTTTGCTTTGGACATGACATCCTAATGACGCTAAAAAGCTATGATGTGGTGAGGATTGAACATCGTTTTAATGTAACGAATACAATATTTTCTAATCAAATTATTTTAACTCTCAGTTACCATTATTTAGTTCATTTTTCTTTTAGCGTTTGTTACTTTCTAGCATCAACCACCAATTTTCCTTTACCCTATTGTCTTCTACTACTTTCTGAACTTCACACCAGCTTTCCTTTATTTGATTCCAGCAGTAACTCTGCGAACTTTGAACCCTAGATTCCGAGTTTTGATACTCGATGTGGGCAGAGCATAGAGAGTCCATTGTGTTTCTTTGTGCTCAATCTCAAACAAGCAAACAAACTTTATTTGATTTTCATTTACTTTCACTGCTTCTGGTCTCATTGGTTAATTTTCATTTACGTGTTGTTTTTACTACTTTCATTTCAACCACAATTTTTTTTTTCGTTTTCCTTTACGTTCACTGCCTTTAATATTTATTTATCCTCAAATTATTTCGTTCTTTCTTTATTTCTAAATATTTTTCTTGACGTATTATTTGTGATTTTTATTAATTTATTTTTTATTTTGTCTTCATTCCACTAAGCAGTAAACTCGAGGACTTATAACGCTAAAATTCGGGATTCGATGTCTGTGGTGCACACGACTTAGGCAGCCTTTTGTGCAGGTAACCAATTAATAACAAACTAAAATATATGGTTTATAAAACATCTTTCCTCTGCCGTCCAGGTGTTGTTGTGTTTTGTGTAATTTTCCCTACCCCTATATTTCTTCACTCTTACTATAATTTTTTTACCTGGTGTTATGTAACTGAAAAATGCCTTCTATATCTGTATATTAATTTACTTGATCACTTATGCCTTACAGTAATTATAACAATGTATTTCTATTTTAATACCATAATATGACAGAGTTAAATTATTCCAATATTCTGATTAAAGTATAGAATCTCGTGAAGATTCACAATTGTCCCGGCATGGCCAGGTGGTTAAGACGTGCGACCCGTAATCTGAGGGTCGCAGGTTCGCATCCCCGTTGCACCAAACATGCTCGCCTTTTCAGCCGTGGGGGCGTTATAATGTTCAGTCAATACCACTATTCGTTGGTAAAAGAGTAGCCCAAAAGTGGACGGTGGGTGGTGATGACTAGCTGCCTTCCCTCTAGTCTGCTAAATTAGGGACAGCTAGCGCAGATAGACCTCGAGTAGCTTTGTGCAAAACTTAAAAAAACAACAACAAAAACAAACAGATTCACAATTACAAATGTTAATATTAATAATGAGATTAAAACCCTCCTGGTTAACTGCTTTCTTCGTTTGAATAATCAGTTACACGTTCTGCAACAATTTGTAAACAGATTCAAATATAAGGGCAAAGATATTATAAATCATAAGTCCTTCTTTGAACAATGGCGCATCATCCACCAGAGTGACATCGGGGGGCAGTCACCATTGGCGAGCTCTGTCACCATAAACCTCTCTTATTATAAGTTCTTAGAATTTACTTTTTAAAGGTTTTTAGATGTTCACATTTACATGAAAATTTCAGTCTTTTGGGAAGTAGATGGGATATTCATGCCAGGTAACTTAAACCAAAAGATGTTTCTTCAATCAGATGGGACCTTGGGATGGGTTTAATGGTAGTTTGAAACATCTTTATACTATTGCAATTAAGAGGAAGCAGTTATCGTTTATTAAAGGTAAAGACACCACTTCATATGTATTTAAAAACATTTGACCTCTCATTCTGCTTCCCAACTAATAAATATTTCTTCCCCTTCAGATAGGTCCCTATCTTTGAAGAACCAAACACCATGAGTTACGCATCAAATATAAGAAGAAAAATAACGAAATATTGCTGAATAGTACAGTGTCGTTTTCACTGCGCTTATGTGAGTAAACAAACAAGATATATGTTAAAACCTTCTATCAAAAATATCAGTGTCCATTCTGCTTAGATACTGTGAAATAGCATAAAAATATGGCAGGTGTTACTGCCATCTTATCTGTGCAGAGTCTCGTCAAAAGAATCATGTCTGGAAAGTGACCCTGACCCACTTCGATCAAAACCAAGTTTGTGGACATGTAATGAATATTTTTTGTATCATTCAAATGTAAAGATAATAACCAGCTTGCATGATCAACATGTTGTAATGTCGAGGGTTTGAAAACACCGGAAAAGTTATTGTTATTCTTGTGTGTGTATTAGTCATCAAAAGATATTACTAAGGATAAGCGGAAGCCAATGTTCTATAGCTTCGTAGACTGACGAAAGTGTTGCAGCCGACTCCTGCTTACGACATGATGGGATTAAATTACGGTTTGACTTGTTGTTAACTTCACTTGAAGTGAATCAAAACCACAAAAGATCTTTAAATATACACCAAAACATTCACCAGATTTTGTATTAAGTGCACCTGCTACTACATCACCTAATATGAATTTTAGAAAAAATTAAAATAAAACAATCGTAATAAGTAAAACAACATTGAAATACTTTCCTAACGTATCACTGAGTTAGATTATTTAGTTTCATCTGGCATTATTGAATTCAACTTTCTAGAAGGTGGATACAATTTTTTGGGTCTGGAAGGAAATTCCCAGTAAGTAAAGGGCTAAAGTAATCAGTTCGTTACTATTTTTTAAATATATACTAAAAAAGATTTGAATTATTTGATAATTGTAAGTAACTACCCGAAATTACTCCTGATTTGCAGTAGTTAGGGTCTTTCTTACTTTGTTGTTTGTTTGTCCAAATTCATTATTATTTTGAAAGAGAAATATGAATTTTGGGAAGCTCAGGAAGACAATACGAAGAAATTAATAAACCGATATCTTCCCAGAATTCTTACTTATATTGTGTTATTTTATTGTGTTCCATATAAAACTTTGTTGTCTGTAACAACAAACACTTTTCATTATACACTGCGACGTTCATCTATATTTGTATGTTGCTCTTTTATGTATTTCGAGGAACCAGAATAAAAACCGATTTGAGAGGATTCTGTTGTGACGCAATCAATTTAAAATAAAATCATCTTGTTTTACACTGAAAAGGTGGAGAACGTTTTGCTGCATAATTTCTCATTTAAAACACCCCATTTTTTATGCTAAAGGGCGCTCCATTAAGTTCTTACTATGCAATCAACAGTTACGGCCATTCCAATTAGGGAAGAAACAGAACACTAAAGCGTTGGTTTATTGTTGACTTCCGTAATCCTGACCTTCACAACCCACGGCAGATTTGAACTTTCTCAGCCTCTAACAAAACTTGCTTCAGCCTACACGTTAAACAAATACGTTTAAGGGAGAGCTTTCTAGTGAGATAATAAATTATGTCTTGGTATCTGTAATTATCATGGTCCGGATGTGCAACTCGCCATTTATATTAACTCTGGTTCTCAAATTCAAGACATTCATTTTTTTTTAAATTCACGTATTCACGTACACAGTAGCATCGACTGTTCACAACCTTATTGTGCTAAACTGTACAGGTAAACGTTGTATCACAATATTATTTCTAAACACAGACAAGAATAATAAAATATTAAGTTATAAACATAACAAAACAAAGAGGTCTGTCAATTAGCTTAGATATTTAATAAAGACAGTTAACAATCAAGAATACTGTTTTACAGAGTTTAGAAAAATAAATTAGAAGCAAAATTATAAAATATCACGCCATCTACAACGGATTTAAAAAGAACAACAACAACAAAAGAAATGAAACCAAACGACAATAAAGATGTGTAAATTTCCGAGTGCACTTGTTTGTTTGTTTAGAATTTCGCACAAAACTACAAGAGGGTTATCTGCGCTAGCCGTTTTAAATTTAGCAGTGTAAGACTGGAGGGAAGGCGGCTAGTTATCAACACCCACCACCAACTGACAGTAGAATAATAACGCCCTCACGGCTGAGAGGGAGAGCATGTTTAATGTGACGGGGATGCGAACCCGTGATCATCACTTTACGATTCGAGCACCCTAACCACCCGGCCATACCGGGCCGAGAGTACAACGACGGCGTCTAATCAACAACCAACTTTTTTAACTACGTGTACTTAGTTCTTGTCTGACTGAAAAGTAGAATTTGAACATGATTCCTGTAGTGCATCCACAACCCCAAAGTACAGAGCACGTTTTGTGACAACAATATGGTGAATCTTCACGTAGCAGTGCGTTTCGCGGCTTTTTTCTATGAAGATAGTGACACCGAGTCCTAAATTGTATCGTTTCGACGTAAACATACGCAAGTGTTGTCAGTCGTAGAGCTTTAAATTATTTTTACCATAGAAGCTCAAGGTTTAAAATATAAGAACATTAAAGTCAAGTTTAAAGACATTTCAACTACACACCCCTGACCGTTCGTAATGAGATAATTAGAAGGAATCTGGGTTAGAGAAAATTGCGTGATTTTAGTTACTTTTGTTAAGACTAAAGATTTGTGTTGCTTTGTTAAATAACTAAGCATTTTACACTACTACAAGCAAACAGTTTATTTTCTTTGAATAACTTATCCTTCCAGAGATAACAATTATGTAGTTTTCCATCATGTAAGGGATTATATTATTGTTTTTTAAACCTTTCTTTGAATTTCTTTAGTTGTGTTTGTTCGCTGAATTTCGCGCAGAATTACTCGGGAGCTATCTCAACTAGTGATAAACCAGAAGGTAGGTGACTTGTCAACACCACCATCTCTTGGAGTATTCTTTATTGACGAAAAGTGAGATTGACCGTCACATTATAACGCCTCCACAGTTGAAAGAGCGAGTACGTTTGATGAAAAGTTTCGATTCCACGAGGCCTGGCATGGCCTAGCGCGTTAAGGCGTGCGCTTCGTAATCTGAGGATCGCGGGTTCGCGCCCGAGTCGCGCCAAACATGCTCGCCCTCCCAGCCGTGGGGGCGTTATAACGTGACGGTCAATCCCACTATTCGTTGGTAAAAGAGTAGCCCAAGAGTTGGCGGTGGGTGGTGATGACTAGCTGCCTTCCTTCTAGTCTTACACTGCTAAATTAGGGACGGCTAGCACAGATAGCCCTCGAGTTGCTTTGTGCGAAATTCCAAAACAAACAAACAAAACAATCGATTCCACGACTCATAGATTGCGAGTCGAGCGCGCTAACCACCAAACCATTTCGCTAATTTGTATGGATAAACTTTCACTTTTCTAATGTTTATTAAAGTTGAATATATCACATGATGAAGCAAGAAGTGACAAGGCTATCACTGTTATTACTGATTCTTAGTAACATTAGAAGACAAACTTCCCTTTCTTATACGAAAAAAAATTCATTATGATGTTTAGTAGATGTATACAAATAACATACTTGAAACATGACATTTTGGACAAGACAACGTGTAATATTTGCACACGTTTCTGAATTCACTAAATATCTGAATAAATCACAACTGAAACTTGCAAGGTTCAAAAATTTACACTTCATTTTATCACATGGGACCAGCATGGCCAGGTGGTTAGGGCACTCGACTCGTAATCTGAGAGTCGCGTGTTCGAATCCCCGTCACACATACATACTCGCCATTTCAGCCTTGGGGACGTAATAATGCAACGGTCAGTCCAACTATTCGTTGGTAAAAGGGTAGTCCAAGAGTTGGCGGGAGGTGGTGGTAACTAGCTGCCTTCCCTCTAGTCTTACACTGCTAACTTTGGGACGGCTAGCGCAGATAGCCCTCGTGTAGCTTTGGTGAAATTCAACAAAACAAACAAGTTCGATTGCAGTCTGCTCATTACGGTTTTAGTGGCAATTTTAATTTATTTTTAAATGGAAAGCTACACACAATCTATGCTGTGCCCACCACAGGTATCGAAACTCGGTTTTTAATGTTGTAAGCCTTTGGAGTCAACCACTAGAGTAGGGCGCATTAGTATTGTGTGGAGGCGTATATGTATGAAATAAAAAAAAATTGAAAGAAATTGAAATCCCTTTAGGTTGGAAATAGAATAAGTAAAAACGAAGATAACATAAGTTCATGTGTTAAGACGTGAAAAGCCAAAGCCACCGCAGTATTAAAATTCCAACTTAAACGCCGACGCTTTAAACAAACAGTATGTTTAACTAAATGTAGACATTTCTTAGTTTACTAATGCAGCAGGATTTTACGCTTTTCCTTTCAGTTTACATCGAGTCAGATTCAATCCAGGTGTACCCAGCCCTGAATTAACCTTTAACCAAAATAAGCACGTGCTTAGGGCACCAAGGGAAGGGGGCACCACAGAGTTTTCCCCTAGCTAACATGCCCTTAACTCTTTCACTGCCACACTCAATTTTAATCGATTTTTTGTAATTGTCCTTATCTGCTGTATTCAACTTTACTCTGCATTGTTAAAAAAAAAAAAACGTTTTCTTTGGCTCGGTGAGTGACTGAAGTTTCGATAAACTACTAAACTATGTATCTGAAGTAAAGAGTCATTGATTTGCAATAACTTACGGTAAAGAGCAGTACAAAATGTTGATAAAACTTCAGGTAAAAGATGATGGTATGTTATAATGTCTGACCCTGAAGATGAAATATTTATCTAAATCACTCCTTCTGTTGTAGCTATTTATAAGAAGTTGCAGACAGTGAAACTTTTTTGTTTTATCTTTTACTGCTTTATTCAGTCACATCTACAGAAAAATAAGAGTATAATACCGCAGAACATAAATCAAACGAAATGATGACAGATGTGGACAGAGATGTGGCTAGTTTTATGTTTGTCTCGTCTTCTGTTTTGGTACGTTATATTTGGGTTATTATCTCCTTTGTTTAGTTTTATTTTGTTAGAATTGCATTATTCATGTGTATTTTGTAATGTTTTTAAAAGTGTGTTTCTTACTGAAGCTTTTCTGAGCCGTATTTTTTTTGTTTCAAATAACTTGCTGTAAAGAACCTCTTTTGTATGTGAGTACATGTTTTGAAATTTATCACACCAAGAAAAAATTTAGAAATGAATACCACTGTAGCAATGCTACCGTTCATAGGTTACAAGTAACCTATAAGAGTATTAGGGCTTGTTTGTATTCCCTTGTGATCATGTAATAATATAAACATATCTGAAGCTGAGATTTACTTGGGGATGAATACAAGGGTGCCTGGTTTTAAATCACATTTAAGACCGGACACCCTTGTTTTTACCCCGATTTATAAATAGCCAACAAAATTTTGTCAAATATGTCAATTTTAGAGCCAAAAATGGAGATCACAATTATATTCTCCTTACTACTTCCTTGATCCTATCCTGACGTCATAATGCACCGACCCGGCCCGGTTCGCTGGTGATATTTTTATGAGACGAACGAACAATCCAAGACAGGAACAGAGACAACGACGACATACTTTTAGGTGTAATTCAACTATTTTGCGACTATAAATTCAGATCAGTATGGGTTCTATTGCATTTGGGAAAAGTTGGGAAAACAATTGAATGATCGGAGCAGTCTAAAGGCGATAATTCAACCTTTCAGGTCAAATTGCGTGAAACTTCGACATGTACGACAACATGATTCTTAACTTTGTTATGTATACACTATACACTATGCTACTAGTAGTAATACAGAAATGTGTCACCATGGTCGTGCAAAGATACTGTAAGGAACCGACAAATCAACAAAATCAAATTAGGATTGTCTGAAAAAGTGCATGAATTGAACAAGTTCATGTGAGCAAGGTTAGTTCTAAGTACTAGGCTTAACGTTAGTGGCCTCAGTTGCAATGTGTTTGCATTAGGCCTAACGTTAGTGTTGTTATCTGAGAACTGAATGACAATAACGTTAGGCCTAACGTTAGTGTTGTTATCTGAGAACTGAGTGACAATAACGTTAGGTCTAAATACTGTAACTGGTTTAGCGTAAGTACACTAGAAATGCTACTGTAGCCTGGAATAGTGAAGTGGACTATTCCCAATTTAAGTCCGTCGTTTTGAATTTGCATGAAGATAAAGTTTCATACATATGACTCTTTTACTGATGTATGGTTTGTCGGCTCATCTAAAGCCCTCAGGTCAAAACTGAGCTCAAAGTTGAGGTTACAACTCATTCTTCAGATATTTGATTAGGATTAAGGTACTCTAGCCTAGGCCTAACCCAGTAGTTAGGAGTTCAATGTGCAGTACAGTTTACAATTGATTATATGTTATGTATGTGTACCAGTACAGAACGATCACTGTGTATATAGGCTACTACAGTATGTGTTGTTGATCACAAATTTTTTTGGAATACTATTTTGGCCCACAATGGATTTGCATATTACCATAATAACATTGCTTCTTGCATACAGCTACCGTAGCAACAACTTTAATGAAACTTTTGCAATGACTAAAAACCTATTCTCTTAAAATGGATTGAAGCCAGTCTCGAATAGTTTTCAATCAATCAGAATGCAGCAACTCAATAAAGGTATTTATGAATTCATGTTTATGTGCTGATGGACCTAGGTCCCAGGGTAACTTTTTAACAATCTTTGTCTAAATGTAGACTTAGAGTTTGACTGTCTTACCGACGTTTTTCTTTATGAATTTCAGTGTTTTTCTCAGTGACGGCGCCAAAGGGGAGGCTTGGGCGGCTTGAGCCTCCAAATAAGCCAAGCCCCCTCAGCCCCCCACCAATATTGTTACCTACATACATTCATAAAATATGTAAAACACAATCATCGTTGTTGCTTAACAATTAACATCAAAGAGACATAGATCTGTAGAACTCAACGTCTTCATTAAGACGGAAGTATGTGTCATGCGTCCCATAGCAACGTACTAAATGCACTGAAACTCATGCTATATATTGCCGCTCCCTGTGTAATGCCATTTTATCTTGAGTTTTGACGAAGATTAGACAACCACGTTGATTTCAAGTTACAACAGATCATCAGGGATTTTACTTGATAAACCAAAGGTTTCACAGGTATTTACCCATTAATTTCATTTATCTTTTATTGAAAAGTAAAACATAGCATGCATGTATAAGTGTATTGTGTATAGGTCAAAACTATGAAGCATTTAGCTGGTGTTGTGTCCTCTGTGAGATCACTTTTCAATGTGTATCAGCCATCCAAATTTTGCTGCCAATCACCAGGACAGGCGCATTGTTTTGAAGTAATACTGACTATAAACACAACATGAAAGATAGTTAGCCTGATAGTGACCTTACTTTTCCTCAGAGTGTATTAACTTCACATGGGATAATTCGTTTCTGCTATGTAAACTATCTTTATGTTATATTTCTTTTGATTTGTAGCTTTACTCTTAATGGTATATTAAATGTTCAATCTTAGCTAATCTTGATTTTCTTTATTATTATGTATTACCTTGGTAGAATTTAAGTGAGCTTCCTCTTTTACATATACACATATTTTCATAAACAGATTATTTCTAATTTATAATAATGAATTATTAATCAGGGTATGAGTTTTCAATGAAAACTGCATGTAAAATGCAGTTCAAAATAGCACACCTTTCTGAAATGTACCTTGGTATTTATATTATTATAATTTACCATCTATACTTCATATTGATGGCATTTTGGGAAGCTCCTCCACAGTTTCGCCGCCACTGGTTTTTCTAATCATTATAACTATATATGATTCATATTATTTTGGTTTTTTATTTTTGTTTCTGTATTTTTCAGATTGCAAGATGAAATGTGTTCAATTGAGTGCACAAAAGAGAAAACTGGCAAAAAAAGAACCAATAAAAGACTTTGGATTTAGTTGCGAAGACGGGAAAGCTGATTTTTTCACTCAACTTATACAACATGATCTTCCAAATCAAAACTCATCTCCACCATCAGAAGTTACTTGTACTGCGTCTGACTCTGACAAGATTGAAGTTGAACTAAGCTCCACACCTACAAGTACCTCTGTGTTCACTTCAAGGTCAGAACATCATGATAACGTTGAGGTGTCACAGGCTGGCTCAATTGGCACAAGTCCCACAACTGATCTCACTTTGCCTGTAAATTCTCCTGATATCTCTCGTGTTAATGTTGATGCAAGTTGCTCAACAAGACAGTCTGAAGTTGAAATAATTGCTGAAAATAAAAATCTACTGGACTATGGTAAAATGATTCAGTCTACAAAAGATGAAGAAACTAAAGCAAAAGATCCAGGGTTGTGGCTCGACTTTTCTGCTGATGATGTGGCTTATTGGATTGCTTGTGGACCCACTGGCTGTCAACACCACAATGGGTCATTTGGCAAATTTTGCTTGACTTTCAATAGTGGCAAACCAACGAGATACTGTTCGCAAAAACTTTTCTTTGGGGTAAAAGCCAATGGCGAGCAATACAAGAGAGAGTGGTTATTGTATTCTCCATCAACAGGGTCGGTTTACTACTTTGTTTGTAAACGTTTTTGCCCCTGAATTTTCCTCACATTTTGTTGAAAGAGAAAGAATGGTTCAGTGACTGACGAAATACTGTTGTAATTGATCCTCATGAAAGAAACACTACTCACCGAGACTCTATGCTAACATACTTAACTCGCAGATAAAGTTTAAGCTTGCGACAAGAGTTGGAACAACAAATTAAAGAAGAGTGCAATTACTGGTAATGTGTCTTGGAGCGTGTATTCGTACGTTAGCTGAATGTGGCCTGGGTTTTCGAGGAGCAGATGAAAAATTTGGTTCACTGCAGAATGGGCATTTTTTAGGTTTGCTTTAACTCATAAGTCAGTTTGATTCATTTTTAGCACGGTACATTTCGAAATATGGAAATTCTGGAAATGAGATCCTTCCTACTTGTCCAAGCCCACCTGTGAAGAACTCATTGAACCAATGGCTCAGAAGATTCACATGTTTATTGTTGATGAAGTAAATTCTTCTGGTTATCTTAGCTTGTCAGTTGACTCGACACCAGATCCATCACATATAGATCAGTTAAGTGTTGTACTTCGATACTTAAAAGATGAGCAGCCTATTGAACGCTTTTTTAATCTTTCTGGAACTGAAAAGCCATACCGATAAGGAAATGGCAAACCAGGTATTGCAGTACTTACGTGAAGTTTGTGAACTTGATTTTTCAAAATCTAGGGGTCAGTCTTACGACAATGTTGCTAACATGTCTGAGCGTTATAAGGGGATGCAGCAAAAGATTTTAGAAGAAAACAAGTTTGCCGTATATGTGCCCTGAGCAACCCATACACTAAATCTAGTAGGTTGAAGTGCTGTTGACTGCTGTCAAGTGGCAGTTAATTTTTTCTGTACAATACATTTGCTCTATACATTTTTTTCAACCTCGACTAGCAGGTAGAAAATTCTTAAAGCTTGTCTTGGAAATGAAAGTGTGTTAAAATACTTCTTTGATACCAGATGGAAAGCACATGCTATGGAAAGAACAGCAATTTTGAAGTCTGTCTTTAAGATTTTGGAAGCTTTAGAATGCCTAGTTGAAGACCAGTCACAAAAGGGAGACACTAGAAGAGAAGCAGACAATATTGCAATAAAATGAAAGAGATAGAAGTTGTTTTTATGTTGATCATGTGGGATGAGATTTCGTAAAAAGTTTCATAAAACAAGTCAAATTCTGCAAAATGAAGATGTCAACTTAGAAACATGTGCAGGTATGTACGGGTCATTAGCTGATTAACTACGCACTTTAAGGGATGACTTTGAAAGGTTTGAATTTGTTGCAAAGGAAATACTACCAGATATTGATTACAATGCAGCTCAAGCCTGCAAACGTGTCAGAAAGAAGGTACTCAATGATGGAGATGCACAAGAAGTAGATCTGAATGTCAGAGATAAATTTCGTATCACCATCTTATACGCAATTGTTGACAAACTAGAAACCCAGATGAGAAGAAGAGGAGAGATGTACAAACAAATATTCTTTTCTAAGTGATGTGACAACTGATGTTACTTCATCTGCTGAAACTGAAAGGTTCTCTAAGTGTTCCCAAAGGCTAATTTATGCTTATCCAAAGGACTTGGACACTAATCTCTCTGACGAGCTTCAACAGTTTCACTCACATATGTGCCATAAGTTCATGCAACAAAAACTGTAAAAAGCAGATTCAGTCATACCGAACTTTATAAAGTGATTTCAGGAGACAAAATTGAGTGTGCGTTTTCAAACGTAGACATTGCATTGCGTATATATTTAACATTGATGGTCACAAATTGCACGGCTGAGCATTTATTTTCTCAACTCAAGCATACTAAAAATCCCGACAGAACAACAATGCGACAAGACAGGCTGGATACATTGTCTCTACTAAGTATAGAAGCAGGTTTGTTATGTGAAATTAGTTTTGAGAACTTGATCAAAAACTTTGTAATTAAAAACTCTAGAAGAAAACATTTTAAAACTTAAATAAATATTAAGGTATAAGTAAATAATTTGCCTACAGGGTTTTAAGCTCAAAGTGAGAAATTGTTAACATCAGAGTGAGAATTTTTTTAAATAAGAGTTTTGAGTAAATATTTCGTTTACGTTAACATCAAAGTGAGAATGCATTTATTCAGATAGAATATTTCGATTACTGTCTGCCATTACAATTTTAGTGGCAAGGGTGCAAGGGCACCATGAGAAGGTGCCATGAAACCTTATAAGTGTAGTGAGTGTTTATATAATAAGTAAAGACATAGTGTGGGATCACCTAGCCTAGAGCCAAATACATAAAATTTATCATGGAAATAAAATACTGATTCAATTTTAAACATAAGTCGTTTCTGAATTAAATTATTTTCTGCTACATCACCAGAGTTTTAAATAAAGCCAAACCTATTTAATCAATGAAAACTCAAATCAGCAATCAACAAATATTGTTCCAGTTTTGTTGCCTATACATTTCAGTACATAACAACAATATTAGATTATAATTTTGTTGCTAAGCGGCAGGACATAAAAGCCATTGTTGGAAACTAGTATTACCACTGGCTTTTTTATATATTAGAAATTGGTAATCTAACTGATTGCTACCAACAGTTATTATTTGAATAGTTACGTATTCGTTTCTTGAATTATCTTAATTTTGATTGACTCACAAAGGAATTTACCGACGTTTAACTGCCTCGACTGACCTTTTCTGCCTCTTTTGGTCAAAATTGATTTCGTAAAATTTACGTACTTCAGTTAGCTATAAAATTTGAAGCTAGGGTACAATAGAGGTGGTTGTACTTGCCCTGTAATTTTTTATAGGCTTAATGCTAGAATCAATATAACGATATCAGAGTCTTCTCAATCCTCGTGCTATAGATAAAGGAAAACTCGGTATTCATTAGTTGTTTGTAGTTAACAAAAAAACTGTACAATGGATTATCTGTGCTGTGTTCATTACGGGTATCGGAACCCTGTTTTTAGCGTTATAAGTCAGCAGACAAAACGCTTTTATTGCATTAAAATAAATGAGACAGGAGAGATAATCGTAATTTTGGGGGAATTTCAGGAGGATAAAGCGCATTAGAAAAGAAAATGTCTGATGCACATTTTACTTGCCTTCTTCTTACAGATCTTAAAATATCAATAAACCAAAAGAGAAAAAGGATTGCAGAAGGATCAATCCTTTTTAGTGTCTCAAAAAATAAAAGTAATAAGCTACAAACGTTGAAATATATTGGTAGTATTCATGAACCATTAAGCTATCCTTGGTGCATTAGGGTTTTTGGACAACTTGTCCAACATCTTAAAAGGAAACCCAGATGTAGGGCAACAAACGATTAAATTGGGATTTTGAAAGAGATGAAGATACTTTTTGTGATCAGTTTTGTTGTAGCAGCGTGAATCACCAAAGGACGTACTTTCACTGAGAGCATATTCAAATATTAAATGGTGCTGTCTTGTACACTCAAATCAGACGGCCAGGAACGCTAATGGTTCCCATCTAACCCATGATGGTAACATGAACGATACTTTGTCTCGTTTGATGAAGTCCTGTTTTTTTATTACTGATTCTATTCAAAACAGCTTCACAATCCTGTAAACTAATAATAATGATTAGTAATTTCCATGTCCAGAATCTCTTCATTTTCATGATGGTCTTCGGTAACTGATCATGATTGGGTTGGGAAGTATTTCTGATACATGAAAGTATGGTCAGGTATACGTTCCAAAAGATGTACTGCTTGCTGTATGTTTAGAGACTATATTCTGGTTATAACGCTGAGAGGTGGCTTTGCTGGCGCTATTGGATCTGACCTCATTTTGATGGACGACAATATTCGTCTCCATTCTACACCAAACAACAGAGTATATCGGGATCCTGCTTCTGAAATAAAAATTGCATCTACCTGCCCCCAGAGGACACAGTGGGGGCCCAACTTGGTCAGATAGTTAAGGTAATCTTAAGGTGGCGGGTTCGAATTCCCGTCCCACCAAACATACTTCCCTTTCAGCCGTCGGGACATTATAATATGCGGTTAATCCCACTATTCGTTGATAAAGAAGTAGCCCAAGAGTTGGCGGTGGGCTGTACTGATATTTTATTTTCTTCATTGGAATATCAGAGAATACGTGCAACAAATTAATTATCAGTTGTATGCGGATATTTTAAGTGATGAAATGTTAGATTGGCTCTGTGGTAGAGCTCTAGAATTCGGAGCTAGAAACTTGTATAATACCACAAAATATTTGCATTATAACTGAGTACGTTATAAGAATGACAGTCAATGCGATTCCTTAACGTGAATGTCGAATTTTGGACTCTACGGTGCTGCTCAGTGATGCACCAAGACCAAAATGTCATGGAAGGGGGATAAATTGATGAAAATTCCGTTATTTTTATTTATATGATGGGATTCAAAGCAAAGAAATTTACTATATTTATATATATATATCCCAGTTTTAAGTAACTAATCAACACATGTAATTAGTATAGTTATGGATTTATTTTTAAATTTCTTTATGATTTTTAAAATATGAAGATAATCAATTTACTTTTGAAGCACAAGGAAACGACCAGTTTTTAATATAAGGTCCAGCATGGCCAGTTGGGTTAAGGCGTTCGACTCGCAATCTGAAGGTCACGGGTTCGAGTCCTCGTCTCATCAAACATGATCGCCCTTTCAGCTGTGGGGGGCGTTATAACGTTACGGTCAATCCCACTACTCATTGGTAAAAGAGTAGCACAAGAGTTGGTGGTGGGTGGTGATGACTAGATGCCTTCCCTCCAGTCCTACAGTGATGGCTCTCGCAGATAGCCCTCGTGTAACTTTGCACGAAATTAAAACAAACAATCTGTCAATATCTCAGAGTTAAGGACGGTTGCAGATAACGTCTGAATATTTACCATAAATACCCAACACAAGCACTGTAGTCAGTGTCATTTCCTTAAATTAAAACATCGTATCAAATCACAAAAATAACATTTTGAAAAATCTAATTTAAATTTCAGGACATTTTATATTTGTTAACTTTACCGCAAGAGAGAAATATTGGTGCAAGTTGACATTTCAACTTTCTGTTTAGTCATTTTTGAATTTCATCAACTTTTCGAGATGGAATTATTTACTTGGAATTTACTCCAACCACACGTCTGCTCTTTTTAGTCTGCAAGAGATACAATGTGGTTACTGTAAAATAATCCCTAATCTAAAAAAAAAAAAAAAAACACGAAATACGTATAAAATAAGTATTTTTAAGAGTGAGTTCCAAACATTAATTTATCATTTGCGACAATTAAGGGAATTTCCACATATTCTGGGTACAAAAAAAAAAGTATATTGACTTATGCGTCGTTCGTTAAATATAATGTTTTATGTTGATATTCTGGGCATTTCGCCAGTTATGAGGTTTTCTGTTTGATATTTGCGCGTGTAGTATATGTAAATCACATCAAAGAATAAGCATTGTTTCAACTTTAAACTAACTTAAAATTACATTTTTTATTCATGGAATTAAACTTATCGGCTATAACACATTCCCCAGTTTTTTAGGGTTAGCATTTCAGTTGCAGTTTCTTCCGTTTGAAAGCACGAAGAAAAGTTTGTAACCCATCTTCAAACACGTAGTACGTCAAATCTACACAGAAAGTCGATAGTTTTGTATTATAACAGTCATGGTGTTAAAATAATAACCTGTCAGCCTTCGAGTTTACATCTTCCAGCGCGCCAAAACATCGGCAATATATATTATTAAAAACAAGAAATACACAGATTAAAAGGAAGTTTACTATCATGTTCTATTTCAAAGGAAGCTCATTTTTGTTCTTCATTTTTCCAAGTAATGTATTTCAAATGACCTTGATATATTTGTCAGACAAGGAAGGTCAGTATAATACACACAAGGCGTGTATCAACGGTTTAATATTTAGTATCGCCCCTCTCTATATATAATCAGGGGAAATTACCCCAATGAACACGTTTCTTGTTTTCCGGATCTATATGAATACGACACATTCTTATATCGTAGTTAGAATGCTTGTGAGTTTCGGGAGGATATTAGTTTTGGGTTTTTACCACTAGGTTGCCACGAAAAATATAAAAGTATTTTTTTTATCAACTTTCATCGTTTTTCTATGAAAAATCGTTTGCATCCGCCCTACTGTATGAACTTGAAGGCGAACATATTTATTCGCTTATAATTTTATCAAAATTAATGTTATCAATATCAAACATAACACAAATCTAGAGAAGAATAATGCGATAAAAAAATATAATTCAATTCTTAATTACTGTTATAACGACACCTGACGGCTCACCAGTAAGGTTGACGGTTTACAACGCTCATCCACAGGATTCGATACCCGCAACGGCCATAGCACAGTTAGCTCATTGTGTAGATTTGCACCTATTAACAAACAAGCAAAAATCAATTCCTATATAATTACTAAAGAAAGTTTAGATATCAAAGATTATTTTTGTATTTTTTAAAGTATTGGATATTTTGTCGAAGTATGCATTTGAATCCAGTAATACACACACACACCTATATCTTTATATATTTTCCTAAAATAATATTTACGGTATGTACGACTGCTAGAAATTGCTCTGATTAATTAAAGGTTACTTTGTGCTCTTCTACAATAGATACGGTTTTACGCTAAAAAAATAGAAGGGGAAAGCATAGTGTATAGTGTATACATAACAACGTTAAGAATCATTTTGTCTTACATGTCGAAGTCTTACACATACATAATATTGATTTTTAAGCTCGAGAATCTTCTGCAATTTTCGTAAATATGCGGAAAATTTCGCGATACAGATTTAACAGTGTAACTTACGTACATTTCTAAATAGAAATTTGACTTAAACAAACGTAGATGTTAAGATAGATGTATAATAGTAAACCCTTCACAAAATTTGTACTGTCGTACCGTAAGTAAAACGTGCACTTGCTATGAATCACGAGAAAAATTATGCACTCTGTTGGCTACACCACAGCATGACATATGAACTTTGAAAGCAAGAAATAAAATATTTGTCACTCTTAATTTTGTTTTTGTTAACTCTTAAATATGTACGTAAAAACGGCTGGTTTGGTTGAAAAATTTTTTATGTAGAGGTGCGGACAACTTTTCGACCTTCTTCGGTCATCGTCAGGTTCACAAAGAAAGAAAGAGGTAACTGACCGATAGCTGACCACATGTTTAAAAGGGGTTGTGTAACTGAGTGTAGGAATGTAGAGGGTTTGCTTAGATGTTTGAATATATAATTTTATATTAGTTACTTCATTATTATTATTTATTATATTATTTTTAATATAGGTATAAAGGTGTTCCTTTGTATTGGTTTATTTTGGGCTTAAGTTGTTGTATAAGTAAGGCTTCTTTAATTTTGTGTTTGTTTATGTTTGTTTCTTTATTTAGTATTTAGGTATTTTTTTCTATGGTTATGTTGTGTTTATTTGACTTGGAGTGTTCAAAAACGTGTGAAGGTGACTTCTTATGTTCTTTGAATCTGGTTTCCATTTTTCTACTTGTTTCTCCAATATAGAAGTCGTGACAGTTTTCACATTGTATTTTATAAATAATGTTAGTGTTGTGTTTGTCAGTGTAGTTTTTACATAGTATAGACCTCAGTTTTGTGCCTGGTTTTTGATTAGATTTGGTATAAACTGTAATGTCATATTTTGTTACTAGTTTTTGCCAAATGTTGGTTATTTTTCTGCTGATGTCAGGAATATATGGCATGCAGCAGTATATGGTTTCGTGATTTTTTAATTCGTGGGATATATTTACTTTTGTTGGTTGATTTTGCTTTATGTCTAGATGTGTGTGTATAATAAAACAATACATCATCAACATCAATAAGATTCCTCCACAAACCGTAGAACACATTATACGAACAAACAAAGAATCTGTATTATAGGGCCAGATGTTGCGCCAAGGATAGAAGGGCCCAAGGTTCGACACGTTGTGCCGCTAAACACACTCTTCACTTTCACTTGTAAGTACATAAAACAAAAAATGTATAACTTTTGATTCTTAAGCTCCAATATTTTCAGTGACTTCACATTGTGTTCAGTTTTGGACTTCATACCTAAGGAAGGACATTGAATTATTTGAAATGGTTCAGAGGAAGGTTACTAAAATGGTTCCTGTGATGAATGGATTATTATATGTGGAAAGGATAAAAATGTTAGAAATTGTTTTCTCTTCAAATAATTCTCTTATTTTCATCAAGCTTCACACAGACAGGTTCAATTATTTTAGAATACCATATGAGCAGACAAATTATTCTCTTTATCTCTATTAAACTGTGAAATATCGCCCGTTACGGTTAAACTAACAATCGTGCAATCTAACTTCACTTTCACTAATTAAAATTTTCAAACTTTTCTCTCTATTTAATTTGCGCTCGAAAATCACCTGCGTATGCTTTGTTCACTTTCTATATACTACACAACGCTGTAATGGAACAATACTCACTTAAAGAAATGAGGAAAATATGGAAGATTCGAGTAATGCGACACCAACAATAATTATAATTAATAAAAACTGGTTCAACAGTCTAACTGCATACACAACGTATGACTCGTACAGAGGTACACAACGACATGTGTCACACTTAACGATCTTAAAACAATTAACCTTCAGTCATGAAAACTAGACAGTCATTACGTATTAAGTCACAAAAGGAATTAGATAATAACGTTTACACTGAACAGTCTTGGCTATCCAACATGGAGGCAGTAACTTTAAATGAGTTTAAAAAAGAAAGGTTGATAACCACGACCCGGCATGGTCAGAAGATTATAGTGTTCAACTCGTAATCTGAGGGTCGCTGGTTCGAATCCTCGTCACACTAAACATGCTCTCCCTTTCATGTGGGGGGTATTATAATGTAACAATCAATCCCACTATTCGTTGGTAAAAGAGTAGCCCAAGAGTTGGCGGTGGGTGGTGATGACTAGCTGCCTTCCCTCTAGTCTTACACTGCTAAATTAGGGACGGCTAGCACAGATAGCTCTCGAGTAGCTTTGTGCGAAATTCCCAAAACAAACAATGAATGATAAAGACTACATTTAATTTTTTTTTATTTGATAGTTTTAGTTTGGAGGATAGAACAGCCGTGATTGACTTAGAGGCTCCATGTTGTCCCTAACCGTTATGTTATTTTAATATTTTAAGCGATATCACTGTTGTCTTAAACGTTTCATCATATCTTCCGCATGTTTGCTAGAATTAATATTTTCTTCTAATCAGAACAAACTACCTACGTATCTAAGAATTAAATATATACCCAGTAATAAGCACAACTGATTAAATAAAATGTTCAAACAATATAAAAAGTATTGTTTAGAATGCGTTGTTTTATCAGTTGAGTATGTGGATCTCTCACTAACAAATCCTATTCTTTGTTGAATAGCATTGTGACTAAGAATGTGGTGCCTTTCAGCAGTCAGGATGCCATCAATTGTGTAAATCTTCGACACTATCGACTAGGGTCAAGAATACGCTTGTGTTGGTCCTCCAGTATGCTTCACCATAGAAATTGTATGTTGACCATGATGCACTACTCTTTTCTGCTATTGAGAAAAACGCAACTATTATATCTACCTGTAAAGTGTACTCTCCATCAGATTTTTCATCCCATTGCTTTTTTGAATTATAGGTTATTTAATAAGGACAAAGTGGTAGAGAAGGAGGGAAGTGTCACTATGAGTTACATGTGAGTTACATCCTGTTGAAGCTAAGAATATAAAGTATTATAGCAAGGAGACTCTATCTGTTTGGGTTTCTCTTAACGAATAAAGAAAAGGCTTTAAATGGGAATTTGTTAGAGATCACCAGATTAAACTGATGAAATAAGTGAGAAACCTTACAATAAAATCAAGATTTCAGCTATTAATAAAGTTGCCCCCTTGTCTAACAATGGATTTACAACGCTAAATGCGAGGGTTCGATTCCCGTCGGTGTACAGAGCAGATAGCCTGACGTAGCTTTACTCTAAGAAAACAAACACATAAAGTTAATAAATGTTATAATTATTTTGTATTATTTTAATTTCAGGCATATAGATTTGGAAATATTAGAGTCAAACTTTGAGAGAGGAAGGTTTTTCAAACCTGCTCAAGATGGAGTTTCTTCACCAATTTGTCAAGGAACCTACTGAAATCAATGTTATTTTAGATTTATTGTTAACTTTAAATCGAGAAATTGTTGAAAGGATGGAAATTGTGGATCAGCTGGGTACAATCGATAAATGCCCTATTAGGTGTAATGTTTAGCTGCATGTGGATATCACAAATAATGATATTTTTATTACAGGTTTTAAAAAGTAAATTTTAAAGGGATGCGACAAGAATTATTTGTTATGAATTGGGCAGATGAGTCACATGGAGACACTGATCAGATGTGGACAATGTTTAAAAATACATTTTTAATATTCAGGGTAAACATATTTCTTGTAGAAAGAAAAGGATAATTACAAGTAAAAAACCAGTTTGACTAACAATCAGTTTGTTTTGTTTTGAATTTCGCGCAAAGCTACTCGAGGGCTATCTGCGCTAGCCGTCCCTAATTTAGCAGTGTAAGATAGAGGGAAGGCAGCTAGTCATCACCACCCACCGCCAACTCTTGGGCTACTCTTTTACCAACGAATAGTGGGATTGATCGTAATATTATAATGCCCCCACGGCTGAAGGGGCGAGCATGTTTGGTGCGACGGGGATTCGAACCCGCGACCTTCAGATTACGAGTCACAATAGGAGATAAAAATTAAAGAAAACGTCACAAATATAAGAAATTTAAATTGACTGGCATGACAAAAGATCTATAAAGTTGGTCAAATGAGAAATTAGGACATTGAAAAAAATCTATGAAAGAGGATTAGCTAAAATTGTAAAAAAAATAACATTAAGCGTTACTTTAAGTACATATAGGGTAAACAAAATGCTAATACTGGGGCAGTGCCCTTGAAGGATGTGCTTTTTTTCAGATTTTACAAATGAAATTTTAAGCACTATTCTTCATCTGGGAACAAGAATGGACAATTTGGTTGTTTTAATTGTGAGCTTGTTAAGAAAAAATGTGAAAAGTTAAAAGAACTATAAACCTTCCAGGCCAGATGATATTTCCAAAAGGGTTTTGAAGATTAAATGTAAGAGCCACTTACTACTATTTTTGTTAGTCCTTGAACAGTGGGCAGGTAACAGAGGATTAGAAGTGGCTAATGTAACTCATCTTTTCAAGGGAGATGATAAAAATTGTCCCAGTCATTACAGAATTATTTGTTTTTGATACACTGTGGGAAAAGGTTTTGAAAGTCTGGTAAAATATGCTTTGCAAAGTAATTTGAAATTTTATTGCATAGTCAACATGGTTGTATTAACGGAATATCCTTTGATATTCTTTGTAAAGGTTACCTCTTATGTAGATGTGAATAAAGGTGTAAATTTGGTGTATTTGGATTTTTCAGAAAACATTTGATCAGATGCCACGTAAAAGGCTTGTAAAATTATCTTTAATTGTGGGAGATAAGCTAGCTAATTGGATAAAAGAGTGGCTTGATGGAAAAAATTATATAGTTGCTATAAATAGTTCTCAGTGCAACTGGATTAAAGTTACAGGTGTGGTACTTCAGGACTCAGTCTCAGGACTTTTTTATTTATTTACATTAATGATAAGATAAAGGAATCGTCAATAAATGTGCTGTTGATATTAAGGTTTTGGATTTTGCTAACTGTGAAGAAAATGCAACTGATTTACAAAAGGATTTGGATCGTTTAGTGAGTTGGACAAATAAATGACATATGGGTTTCAATTATAATAAATATGATATAATACATGTGGGTTATCGTTATTTAACTTATAAGTATAATTTGGATGCGAATAACCTTAACAGCTTCATGAAAGAAAGAGATCTTGGTGTGATGTTTAGTCAGTCTTTGAAGCCATCCAAGCAACGTGCTGTTACTAGTGGTAGGACAAATATGATTTCAGGTTGTATCTATACAAATACTGAATACAAGTCTAAAGAGGCTTACCTTCTTCTTTTTTTTTTTTTGTAAAGGTCACTGTTTAGGCTACATTTGGAGTATTGTGTTCAATCTTGGGGCCCGGCATGGCCAAGCGTGTTAAGGCGTACGACTCGTAATCTGAGGATCGCGGGTTCGCATCCCGGTCGCGCCAAACATGCTCGTCCTCCCAGCCATCGAGGCGTTATAATGTGATGGTCAATCCCACTATTCGTTGGTAAAAGAGTAGCCCAAGAGTTGGCGGTGGTTGGTGATGACTAGCTGCCTTCCTTCTAGTCTTACACTGCTAAATTAGGGACAGCAAGCACAGATAGCCCTCGAGTAGCTTTGTGCGAAATTCCAAAAAACAAACAAACAAACGTGTTCTGTCTTATGAAATATACTATATGTCTTTTAACAATTTATTCCTCGATCGTTTCCTATCACAAAACACTTTTTATTTTATTATAGAGTGTTATATACTGTACTTTATTTTATTGTAGAGTGTTATATACTGTACTTTATTTTATTATAGAGTGTTATATACTGTACTTTATTTTATTATAGAGTATTATATACTGTACTTTATTTTATTATAGAGTGTTATATACTGTACTTTATTTTATTATTGAGTGTTATATACTGTACTTTATTTTATTATAGAGTGTTATATACTGTACTTTATTTTATTATTGCGTGTTATATACTGTACTTTATTTTATTATAGAGTGTTATATACTGTACTTTATTTTATTATAGAGTGTTATATACTGTACTTTATTTTATTATTGAGTGTTATATACTGTACTTTATTTTATTATAGAGTGTTATATACTGTACTTTATTTTATTATAGAGTGTTATATACTGTACTTTATTTTATTATAGAGTGTTATATACTGTACTTTATTTTATTATAGAGTGTTATATACTGTACTTTATTTTATTATAGAGTGTTATATACTGTACTTTATTTTATTATAGTGTTATATACTGTACTTTATTTTATTATAGAGTGTTATATACTGTACTTTATTTTATTATAGAGTGTTATATACTGTACTTTATTTTATTATAGTGTTATATACTGTACTTTATTTTATTATAGAGTGTTATATACTGTACTTTATTTTATTATAGAGTGTTATATACTGTACTTTATTTTATTATAGAGTGTTATATACTGTACTTTATTTTAATATACCTATAGCCTACTGCAATTTGAAGGTTTCGTCATGATACTTGAATTCGTTTGTTTTGTTTTTTTGTTTATTTGTACGATCAGTATTTGTGTGGTTATAACTATACAAATGGAACAATTGTGTGGTCCTGTAGCGAACAAACAAATAATCTGTATTTAACATATAGGTCACTGTTCTGGCTACGTTTGGAGTAATGTGTCCTATGCTCCTTACCTCAGGAAGGACATTGAATTGTTGGAAAGGGTCCAGAGGAGGGTTACCAGAATGGTGCCCAGGATGAAGGGAAAAATGATTTTTGTTGAATACAATGAAGAGTTAACGTATCTGGTTGACAGTGTTGGTGTATCACCTTTTGTTTTGTTCTTAACGGTCGTAATGGTAGGATTAGGGATACATAAGTATAAATTTTGGCAGAATAGGAGTAATCTACAGGTAAGACACTTTTATTTTTCATACATCAGTCCCCCTCTGGTACAGCAGCAAGTCTACGTATTTACAATGCTAAAATCAGGGGTTCGATTCCCCTTGGTGGACTCAGCGGATACCCCGACACGGGTTTGCTATAAGAAAACACACAGACACAATCAGTATTCCAAGGTAATATACAATATAATGTTGTACACCTTAGTCAGCTAACAAAGTTCCATGGTAACATTCAATGTGATGTTGTCGACCTTAGTCATTTGACAACGTTCCAGAGTAATATACAATATAATGTTTTACACTTTAGTCAGCTGACAACGTTCCGTGGTAACATACAATATGATGTTGTAGACCTAGGTCAGCTGACAACTTCCATAATTATACACAATATGATGTTGCAGATTTTAGTCAGCTGACAACGTTCCAGGGTTACATACAATATGATGTTGTAAGCCTTAGTCACCTGACAACGTTCCAGGGTTATATATAATATGATGTTGTAGACCTAGGTCAGCTGACAACTTCCATAATTATACACAATATGATGTTGCAGACTTTAGTCAGCTGACAACGTTCCAGAGTAATATACAATACGATGTTGCAGACCTTATTCAGCTGACAACGTTCCAGGGTTACATACAATATGATGTTGTAGGCCTTAGTCAGCTGACAACGTTCCAGGGTTATATACAATATGATGTTGTAGACCTAGGTCAGCTGACAACTTCCATAATTATACACAATATGATGTTGCAGACCTTAGTCAGCTGACAAGGTTCCAGGGTTATATAAAATATAATGTCGTAGGCCTTAGTCAGCTAACAAAGTTCCAGGATTATATACAATATGATGCTGTAGACCTTAGTCACCTGACAACGTTCTAGGGTTATATACAATATGATGTTGTATACCTAGGTCAGCTGACAACTTCCATAATTATACACAATATGATGTTGTAGACCTTCGTCACCTGACAACGTTCCAGGGTTATATACAATATGATGTTGTAGACCTTTGTCACCTGACAACGTTCCATGGTTATACACAATATGATCTTGTAGACCTTAGTCACTTGACAACGTTCCAGGGTTACATACAATATGATGTTGTAGGCCTTAGTCAGCTAACAACGTTCCAGGGTTATATACAATATGATGTTGTAGGCCTTAGTCAGCTGACAACTTCCATAATTATACACAATATGATGTTGCAGACCTTAGTCAGCTGACAACGTTCCAGGGTTATATAAAATATGATGTTGTAGGCCTTAGTCAGCTAACAAAGTTCCAGGATTATATACAATATGATGTTGTAAGCCTTAGTCAGCTGACAACGTTCCAGGGTTATATAAAATATGATGTTGTAGACCTTAGTCACTTGACAACGTTTCAAAGTAATATACAATATGATGTTGCAGACCTCAGTCAGCTGACAAAGTTCCAGAGTTATATTCGATATGGTGTTGTAGACCTTAGTCAGCCGATAACGTTCCAGAATTATACACAATATGATGTTGTAGACCCTAGTCACTTGACAACGTTCCAGAGTAATATACAATATGATGTTGCAGACCTTAGTCAGCTGACAACGTTCCAGGGTTATATAAAATATGATGTTGTAGGCCTTAGTCAGCTAACAAAGTTCCAGGATTATATACAATATGATGTTATAGACCTTAGTCAGCTGACAACGCTGCAGAGTAATATACAATATGATGTTGTAGACCTTAGTCACTTGACAACATTTCAAAGTAATATACAATATAATGTTGCAGGCCTCAGTCAGCTGACAAAGTTCCAGAGTTATATTCGATATGGTGTTGTAGACCTTAGTCAGCCGATAACGTTCCAGAATTATACACAATATGATGTTGTAGACCTTAGTCACTTGACAACGTTCCAGGGTAATATACAATACGGTGTTGCAGACCTTAGTCAGCTGACAACGTTCCAGGGTTATATAAAATATGATGTTGTAGGCCTTAGTCAGCTAACAAAGTTCCAGGATTATATACAATATGATGTTGTAGACCTTAGTCAGCTGACAACGCTGCAGAGTAATATACAATATGATGTTGTAGACCTTAGTCACTTGACAACATTTCAAAGTAATATACAATATAATGTTGCAGGCCTCAGTCAGCTGACAAAGTTCCAGAGTTATATTCGATATGGTGTTGTAGACCTTAGTCAGCCGATAACGTTCCAGAATTATACACAATATGATGTTGTAGACCTTAGTCACTTGACAACGTTCCAGGGTAATATACAATACGGTGTTGCAGACCTTATTCAGCTGACAACGTTCCAGGGCTATATACAATATGATGTTGTAAGCTTTAGTCACCTGACAACGTTCTAGGGTTATATACAATATGATGTTGCAGACCTTCGTCACCTGACAACGTATTGTGTACAACAAATCAAGATGAGGGAGAACAAATAAAGCCAATCTTCCTTAGCTAAGTCATTATGAAATTTACTAATTACTGATACGAAACCAAAAAAAAAAGTCGCAATACAAATACGAACGCACGTACATTTACAAGCACTTACTAATGATGTATCAAAAAAGAACAACATAATATTGTTGAAGTTATGGTAATAAAATAAAATAACTTCAATATTATTCAAACATACCACTATTTATTATTAAAAATACGTTTTTAAAATATTTCATTTTTTCACACTAATGCACATGCGATGCCATCACACATAATTTGAGTTGTCAATGTGTAGAAGTCACGTACTGTCATATAATAACTGATTTTTTGTTTTTGTTTTATTTAATTATTTACGATATTTAAATAAAAATGTCTTTTTTTTTTCCTTTAACCTCTCATACAGACGGTGGTGCAGCAACCTGGAAATAATTGGTTTTCATAGATTCCTTTGGATGGAAATAAATGGGATCGGCAACGATCATTCTATGGGAGATGAATTTTGTGAGATTAAAAAGGAAAAAATTCTAAATTTTAATTCATTGGAATTTTCTATAACAAAATAGAGATGGCAGTGCCGCTAGTTTGTCAATAACCTCTCTGTAACAATACTTTTCGTGTGTGGGTCGTTGAAAGTAGCCACCCCTTCCGACATAAAAAAAAGTTCCCACACTATTTCTCACTGAATAAAGTAGTATTCAACAATCCAAACTGAGTAATGAGAACTAAAATTCGCAATTCCATGAAGTTAATTTCTTACATCAAAAAGGGTGTTTTCTCCAGAGGGCAAGGTTAGCCCCAGGCCTGGGCATGGTAATAGCCCTGGTGGGATAGGTGATAACCCTTGAAAATGGTTCAGTCGATATCCGACAACGCCTTCTTCGGAATGGCCTCGTTTGTTTAGCCACAGGTTATTATTTATAAGTTATTTAACAAGCCTTTCTCAACATAAAACCTCGACTCTCGCTAGCCTATCAAGCAATGAACAGGGAGGTGTACTCATTACCACTTACTTCGTAACTGTCTTTGGGCGGATGGTTGGGTTGGGCTTGGCACTGATCAAGGACGTGATTCAACATAATCAGGTCAGATCAAATTAAACAGAATTTATATTTCACATAAAAACTGTCAAGAAACCCTTCCCTTGAATAATGATAATAATAATATAGGTTTCTACAGAACTATGCAAAACTAACTTATTTCAAACACTAAGTCCCCCCTCACCCACTGTTCTCCTCAAATTATTAAACCTGAAATATTTACAAAGTATAGCTCGAACCTCCCCGTCAAATTTAAATCAATCAATACTTTACCTGAACAAAATGCATTTAAAATATTAATTCGTTTACTATATTAACACCTGTAAACACACGCTATACTAATTATTTCCATTTAAAAACGTCACAGTCGCCAGATTTAGGCTTTAAGACATAGATTAAACACTAACACAACACTAAACAAGCTAAAGCTGGGCCACGCTAACATGTCTGTTTGGTTTGTTTTGAATTTCGCGCAAAGCTTCATGATGGCTATGTACGCTCGCCGTCCCTAATTTAGCAGCGTAAGACTAGAGGGAAAGCAATTAGTCATAACCACTCACCGCCAACTGTTGGATTACTCTTTTACCAGTGAATAGTGGGACTGACTAACACATTATAACGCTCCCACGGCTGAAAGGGCATGTTTGATGTGACGGGGATTCGAACCTGCGACCCTTGGATTACAATTCGAGTGCTTTAATCACCTGGCCATGCTGGGCCAACATGTCTGTACATGTTCTTTAGACTCAGTTCAATTAGTATCATTTGCTGCGATTTGTTTCAAAATTTCTGAAATGGGGTCGGAAGGTTCCCACCCACGTCTGTGACCGTACTATTATAAAGTCCCGTGAAAGTATAACGTTTCTACTATGTCTTTTTTAACCAGAAATAAACTTCCTAATTTTTTATTACAACTTAGTATTTAATTGTGATAAAAGCAAGCTATATACGTAGACCAGAACTAAAAAAACATCCTAACAGTGACTATGGGTAATTAAACATACTGTTCCTACCAGTGATATTTTCGGTTTTAATCCCAATAAATTTCACAAAACCAGAAATAAGTCAGTTAATAACAGCACAACACACTAATATACGCCATATTTGTTGAAACTATAACTTGACCAGAACACGATGCTGGAACTCCAAACAGAATTATTAACCCACACCAAAATAGGCAAAACGTTATAAAAATTTTCATATTCCTCATTAAGTAAGACGTAACTTATAACTAAAATACAGTGACTGAGTAATGCAGTAACAAATCCTTGCTACAGATTCCAACTCAACGACATCACAGAATCAAGATCGTAATATTAAAATATATAAACCTTATCATAATGCGACCAACTGTAAAACTTTCTGAACATGTATTTATAATGCAACTTTAAGTCACATAACTTAAAAATCACATCCCATAAAACTTCTGTTCATTGCTCTAATTATTTCACGCATAGTCCCAAGGTCTCCTTGTACCCAGATGTCAAGCGTATAAATATTGAAACTATAGAGATACCTGGCTCCAAGCACAGTTTACACGTTGTACGCACTAAAATATCGAACTCTGGTCATAAATTATATCTGTGTAACTGGGTCGTTTCGCTTAAAACTACTGCTCTTAATTAATTTTTTTTTCATTCATTATTCTCACTTACTAGTAAATTTATTTATCACAATTCTTCTTACGTAACGGTCACTTTCTCAAGTTTTATTAGTGTTGCTAAGCAATTATTTTTGTTTCAGAGCTTTACGAAATTATTTAGGTTGTGACTGTTCACTGGCTCGTGTACCTGCTACCGATCTGGATTTTCAGTTTTATTTGTGATAAAAATAGTAGTCATAATGTTCATTCAGCTAACACGAATAAATAACACGTATGAGAAACAGAGATGAACACACACACAATTTTGTTTTCATCGTTATATGGTATGTAATATGTCCACTTGAGCATTTAGTGTCTCCAACCCGAGCAACACATTCTGTGACACGTGTGCTAAAACAAGTCAGAAACTCCAAGACTAAAGCAGGGCTACCTTCAATTTAGCATTCTGTCCAGACGGATGGTAGCGTGTGACAACAAAATTTGCTGCTATTCTCAGTAAATAGAACAGCGGGAATGACTGTCGAGGCTATTACACACCCACTATTGAAAGTGCAAAGAGTGATCAACGGCATTATCGAGACTTGAATCTTGGAACTTCCGACGATCACCCTAGGAAAAGTTAACCACTAAACTACAAAAGTAAATAATGTTGCTATTGAACAAAATATTGTTAAAAACTGTAATGACTCATGGTTATAAATTAACATTCATTTACGAAGCTCCATAATGGCACAGCAGTGTATATGCGGGTTTACAATGTTAAAATCCGGGTTTCGATACCCGTAATGGGCAGAGCACAGATATCCCATGGTGTTTCTTTATTCTTCAAAGAAATCAAATACCATCTACCCTCCGCTAGTACAGCTGCAAGTCTATGGACTTACAGCACTAAAATAAGCGGTTCGATTCCCCTTGATGTGCTCAGTAGATAGCCTGATGTGGCTTTGCTAAAAGAAAACACACACACACACACAAATACCATCTTACGTAATTATTCTTGTATTCGAAATATGCACACCAATCATGTTTTATTATTAATAAATTGATCTTTTCAAAATATATTTTTCACTCAACTCGTATTGGCATAATCAAAGTTTGTTTGTTTTTTTTGAATTTCGCACAAAGCTACTCGAGGGCTATCTGTGCTAGCCGCCCCTAATTTAGCAGTGTAAGACTAGAGGGAAGGCAGCTAGTCATCACCACCCACCGCCAACTCTTTTACCAACGAATAGTGGGATTGACCGTCACATTATAATGCCCCCACGGCTGAAAGGGCGAATATGTTTGTTGCAACAGGGATGCGAACCCGCGACCCTCAGATTACGAATCGCACGCCTTAACACGCTTGGCCATGCCGGGCCTAATCGAAGTTATATGTATATACCACATACATATTAAATTATAGTCACAACGATCGCTAAAAGTCAATCTGATTTAATATTTTTTTTTTCATCCATTTGTGTAGTAGGATATCCAGGTGTAGTCGTTTTGTGTCACCCTACACCCCTTTTATTTTTCTATTTGACAATAATATATTCTCAAATTGTGGTCTCGAGCTTTAATTTTCACTGTCAACATTCCGTTAAATGCGATTTTAAGGGCAGTCTTTCCTTGAAAGACCGAACATGACGAATTTCTGAAATCTATCTTTTAATATTCCATCCAAAACCTCTACGTGGTCGTGCATTATTTAACACTCGCACTCCTAAACATACCACTGTTATCAGCTGGTACTTTAACATTAAATTACAAGGCGACGCCTTGTTTGTGGTTAATGTGCTGGGATTCATACCGGAAGTCCAAGGTTGAAAACGCCATTACGCGTCGACAAAAGACCGGGTGAGGCCTAATTGAGTGGTTAGCTTGGCGGGATTAATACCGAAAGTCCAAAGTTGTAACTGCTGCTTTATGCCAACTAAACAATCGGGTGTGGCGGAGTGAGTGGTTAGCGTTCCGGGATTCACCCTGGAAGTCCAAGGTTAGAACTGCTAATATATATAACTAGAAGACCGGATTTAACCTGGTGATCAGTTAGCGTATCAGGATGCATACTGGAAGTCTAAGATCGAAAACATCGTTATGTACCTCCTAAAAGGCCGGATGAGGCCTAATGAGTGGTTTACGTGCCAGGATTCATACCGGAAATCCAAGGTTGCGACCACCGCTTTATGCTTCTAATGCGTTCCGTACTTTCAATTACATAAGCGTGACAGTCAATCCCATTATTCTGTGAAGTCAAGAGTGCTGCTACTGACTCCCTTCTTTACAGTCAGAAGTTCTAAATTAGGTTTAGTTTAGTTTATTTTGAATTACGTACAAAGCTACACGAGAGCTAACTGCATTATCCGTTTCTAGTTTAAAAATAGTAGACTAGAGGAAAGAACGCTAGTCATCACCATCAACCGCCAACTCTTGGGCTACTCTTTTACTAACGAAGAGTGGGAACAACCGTTCCATTGTATCGCTCCCATAGCTGCCACAGATATGTCAAGCGATAGCTTTTTGTAATAATGTACCTCTAACCCGTCCCCCACCTCACAAATAGTTTCCAAAAGTGACAATTAGGTGATACTGGTAGGCCTAGATGAATTATATGAATAATATTGATTTGATAAATTATAAAAACGCATATAGTATTAGTTTCCAAATTAACTGTAATGATGACAAATGATAATTATTTCAAGATAACGCAAGTCGTACAGATATTTTAATTTGATCAATACTATATGCGTTTTTATAATTTATCAAATCAATATTATTCATATAATTCATCTAGGCCTACCAGTATCACCTAATTGTCACTTTTGTTCATTTAAATTTCTAACAAAGTATACACTATGTCTTCTTTCCATGATTAATATATGATTACTACGAAAATTCGTACTAAAACATTCTCAGATAACTGTCCAGGCCTCAGCCTTTAACAATGGGTTTTCTTATTAACATAAATATACCAGTTATTTACACCTCATCTTAAATTAATCAATGGAGAATGCTTTTAAAGAAGATTTGTCTTTGATATATTTCTATGTATCTGACCAATAGCACCATGTAACAAATTTTCTTTCTGGACAGTATGTGTTATTTCTTAATTGTTTATGTTGTAAAATTACAGAAAATGGTCATTATTCCCTTCAAACTTTGCTTTTGTAACCTGAATAATGAAATTTAGAAATTAACCTATTTTCTATGTACAAATGGGCAAATTTGCACATTTTCATTTACATAAGGTCTGAATAAAACATATGAATCAAGGTTTACATGTATTTATACTAAAGTTATACAAAAATGTTTAGAAGTTGTAGTTTTTGAGACTTACGACTGTAATGTAAATCACTTTCACGTATCAGACCCCAAATACAGTCTCCCATCATGTTTTCGTTGCGCTCCCAGGTCACAAAAGCAAAGTTTGAAGATAAAATAGGTCTTTTCCCATTTACTGTAGGCACAAGCAATTGGGAAATAACACTTTCTGCCCAGGAACAAGAAAAAGTAAAAATTTGTTACATATGTTATTCTCCACCAGTTTAGTTGTGCCTTTTATTAGGGCATTTCTGCACACAACTCTGTTTTAATTTTGGACCACTTGACGTAAAATATGAAACATTTTTTTCTTTCTTTCTCTTCTCATTGAGATGAGCATAGAAATTATTGATAGAATTCAGACTTCTCCACTTACCAAATACATTTTTTAATAACTAATATTGAGTTAAACTTGTTATGAGAAAAAAAAAAAGAATATGGTCCCATAACTGCAAAATAAAAATAAAAAAATCAAAGTACATAACTGAAACGTCTAGGAATAAAATCGCAAACTTGTTTGAACAACGAGAACATATATTTTTTTACAATATTCACAATAAGCTATGTGACCGAGTACATTATGTTTTTACAGTCTAATCATTATTCTGCCAAAACAACAACCACATTTTGACTAGAATTAATAAATCGAGTGTTACTGTAAAAGACAAAGAAAATACCAGTCCAGACAACTACAGGTACCTACTTCATCAGTGTGAGATTGTAAAGTTTAAATCTGTATTGTACATACTGAGATTAAAACATCATCGCATTTAATGAAAAGGTAAAACATGTATCACCAATTTCAAATGACCACATCTCATAAACTACTGCCTAAATACCAAGTAGCAAAAGGTGTACCAATATACTGCAGGAAATACAAGTGCTTTTATTACCCTATAATGTGTATGTTCTATCCAAGAATTCTTAGAATTTAAAGCTTTATATAAGAAAATGTCACTGAGATGACCTTGTTAATATTAAATAGGTTTTGGTTTCTTGTTGAAGTAAAAACCGTCTTTTGTTAGATGATATAGCAAATTAAAATTACGTATACAAATTTAAAAACGATGCCACATGAATAAAAGATACAAAAACACATAAACCACAAAGCTAATTAAAATAACAATTTACTACTGTCAAATTGAATTGTACAATATTACCAACAGAATAATATTACATCATTTCAAAGATTAGTCTCTCACAAACTAGCCAGTTCTTTTTTCATTTTTTTTCCCCATTTTACTTAACACTCGAAATATCCGTTTCTTTAACTCTTTCTCTCGCCTGTCTCGTTTCTTTTCTTCTTGTCTACAGATTTTCTTGTGAGTCTTTACTCTGTTTCTCATGGTGAGCTGTTCTTTAAAACATTTCTCAGAGTGCACACTTTTCAAAATCTTCATCAAATTTGCAACCTAAAAATTATTTGAAAACAATATTCAACAACGTATGATTGCCATAAAAAACAGTAACATTATTTCAATTACTTAGGTACAGTCTTAAAAATAAATCACTCTTACAACATCCATAAGAAATGGACATTTTTTTAATGTGTTCTCTTCCTTAAAAAAAAGTTTCAAACCAAAAGAAAACAATCTTTCAAATTGAATAGTGACTTATACTTCATTTTGGCAATTAAAATTCACCAAAGTTGTGCATAACAAATAGGAAAAAAAAACATAAAGTATGGTATCAATGCTTCATTTGAAAATCTAAACCTATTTCAACAGTAAAAAATACTAACACTAGAATTTAGAATAGCCATCTCTTTTCTCAGAAATACTTTATAATTTAATGTTTCTTTGCAATCAGCAGAAGTTAAAGACCATATCTACACAATTAAGTTTACAGTAAAAATGTTTCCATATAAATTACAAAGAAATCTTTCCTTCATAAAAGAAAAATTCGAATTACAGGCACCTCTATAAATTTATAAAAGTAACAGTAGAGAACCATTCAAACTTTCTGTGGTTTTAGCACCTTACCTTTCTTTCCTGAGGTTCTCGTATGACAGCAACTCGAGAAAGCCCTGGATTCTGTTTCTTGGCCTTATTTTTGGGCTTATCTTGATACGGTAACCGTTTCTGGAGTTCACGCGGAACATAAAGAGGAGAGAAGTGGTGCATTTTTCTCTGGACATCCTGCAGAGAACAAAAGACATCATCACCTTCCAGCTGTCACTTCAACAAAACTACCACTTTGTTAATATTTTAAATATTGTGGCACAATAAATTTCACAGCTTGCATAAAACGAGAGAGAGATATGGTCTATCTCTCTCTTTCTATTCTTTATTTTTGAAAGTTTCATTTTTAAGAAAACAATTTGGCTATTGCTGTTTTAGTGCATTTATGACACTGTGCAACTTATTTCACACATAAAAGCTTTGTGAAAAATAAAGTTTTACTTCAAATTGGAAAGGTCCATAAAACTTCTGATCTTTTGAAAAGTAATCAAAAATTATTATGAAATAACAGAATAAAATGATACTAGGACTGTGTTTAACAAAATAAAATGGTACTAGGACTGTGTTAAAACATCAATTTAAAATTTAATAAATCACAATGCTATTGAAAGTAAGTTAAATATTTTTTTGAGATGGAACTATTAAAAATTAGGATATGGTAAATAATAACAATGAACAGATAAACACTTTGAAGCATCTAAAAATAACCTAAAAGACACTCCAGAAATCCCATAAAATTTAAAGTGCTGGTTGGTTAAACAACAGCTAAAAATGTAATTATTAAAACAAGTATCATTTTAAGGTGTTTTTAATTAGTGATGCAATACAAATTAAAAAATCAATCGGTATATGTTTTACACTTGTAACACACATTACAAACATTTTGTTTTTAAGTCCCAAAGCTCATCTTGTTGATATGTATAAAAAACACTGAGTAATGACAAAGGTTGTTATTCACTTTGTAACTAGTAAAACTAATTAATCAAACGACGAATTTGATAGTGTAGTCATGAAGCCTGGATAATTCATGTAAAAATTTTAAAAAATGGCTCTGAAGGTTTTAGATTTTTTTCCTTTTCTCACACTGATAGGTCATTATTAAAATAACTATAAACTTCAATTTTGATTTATTGAATCACATGAAATATTTCCATTAAGAAAATGTTAAAATAATTGTTTTATTTACAAGTAGTGTTAAAAGCTATTATTTTTAACCATATATTTTTCCAAGCAATTCTAATGTTGTTTTAATGCTTACCCAGTAAATAATAAATCAATTACTTCGAAAGACTTTTAACATAATAAAACATATAATAATAGTAAAGAAAAATTTTAAATAACCACAGAATTCAAAGTTTACAAAGATATCAAAGTATATATTCAATGCCTGCAGTCATTTGATTATACAAGCATGACAGAACAAGTTAAATATTTATCCATTTTTGTGTAGTCCGACAAAAATGTGTCAACATTTTATTTCCAAATGACTATATTTTAACATTATTAAGTAATTTCATTTACAGTATACAAAGAATCTGTAGACACAGGGGCATGCAGTCCTCTCTCAAAACGAAGCCTTCCCACAGTTTTCATGCCTTGCCATTTTACTTTCTGTTCTGGTGGTAACAGCAGAGATGTCACTGTAGTAAAAAACCTTGGAACTGTGACGCTATACCATGTTCGAAGGAAGACAATATCTGTGGAGAAAACATCTTTACAATGAAACAACAATAATAGAAGTGGCAGTTTCCCAGTTACAACTAAAAGTAAAATTGTGCATAACGTTATATAAATACGTATAAAATTAAAATATAAAATATAAATTTATCAACAAATATTAAAATATATATTAATTCAATTTTCTCTGACTACTAACAGTATAATTATGTTTACATGAATTTGATCAGTAATGCTTTGAATACACCTTGCATCAAAAATGATCATGTATACTATACACAAGACTGCTACATAAGTGCAACATGAAAGACTCAACTGAAACGTATATTGCACTAATCAGAGTACCTTTAACACTTCTATAATGTCCTTATTACACTAATCACAGTACCTTTAACACTCCTAGAATGTCCTTTTTACACTAATCACAGTACCTTTAACACTCCTAGAATGTCCTTATTACACTAAACACAGTACCTATAACACTCCTAGAATGTCCTTTTTACACTGATCACAGTACCTCTAATGCTCCTAGAATGTTCTTATTACACTAGTCACAATAGTTTTAACATTCCTAGAATGTTCTTATTACACTAGTCACAATAGTTTTAACATTCCTAGAATGTTCTTATTACACTAGTCACAATAGTTTTAACATTCCTAGAATGTTCTCATTACACTAGTCACAATAGTTTTAACATTCCTAGAATGTTCTCATTACACCAGTCACAATAGTTTTAACATTCCTAGAATGTTCTCATTACACTAGTCACAATAGTTTTAACATTCCTAGAATGTTCTCATTACACTAGTCACAATAGTTTTAACATTCCTAGAATGTTCTCATTACACTAGTCACAATAGTTTTAACATTCCCTAGAATGTTCTCATTACACTAGTCACAATAGTTTTAACATTCCTAGAATGTTCTCATTACACTAGTCACAATAGTTTTAACATTCCTAGAATGTTCTCATTACACTAGTCACAATAGTTTTAACATTCCTGGAATGTTCTCATTACACTAGTCACAATAGTTTTAACATTCCTAGAATGTTCTTATTACACTAGTCACAATAGTTTTAACATTCCTAGAGTTAGTGTTATGTGGTGATAACTAGCTGTCTTCCCTCCAGTCTTTCATTGCTAAATTAGGTATAAATAGCACAGATAGACTATATGTAGCTTTGCACAAAATTCATTATAAACCACACCATTATTAACCAACTGCATAAATGCAGGTCTAAAGCATCAAAGTGGTCAGTAATAGAAAGAAATATCTCATTTTTTATACAATGAATATTATCTGTAATGTTGTTACATCAATACTGGTCTTCTACTAGCATGAATCTTTTGTTACAAGTTTTAACAACAGGTGGCATGTAGCATAATTAAAAAACGTCGACTACAAGCAACACTAATTTTGAATAAAATACCGTACTGAAGTTTCACATACTCACGCTTATCAGTACTATCATAAAACATATTTCATGTATTTTATAAATCTCTTTTTAATCTCTCTACTGCAGACACCCAGTATGTGTTTTTAAGTGTTGGTAGTCAACAGTTGTTTTATGAACCATATTTTATTAACCAACAAATAATTCTTTGTTATACTATAATGTAACTAACAGTTGAAAGCAATTGGTGTATGAATTGTAATCATAAAATTGGCTTTAATTTTTTTTATTCTAAAAAAAAAAATATATATAAAATACACACTTGTGTGTGTTTTGATTCTTACCACTTAAAAGAATCTTATCTTCAAACGAGGCTCGGAAAGCTCCTTCTGGTGCCTGGATAAGATAAATTAAACAGATACACGTATATATAGAAATTTATCTAAAATCTTTTAAACTGACTTAATAAGTAAAAAATCAGTTTTGATACACAGTTGTGAACAGCTGTAATATAAGAATATTTAATATTACAGTTTCATTGTTGAATCAAACACAAAAACCTTATTTGTGATGTAACAAAAACATCAGAAAAGTAGAACCAAGGTTACTGGTTGAGAAAAAATATATACAAATAGTAACATAAACAATGAAGTGTAGATGTTGGAAATTATTCCTTTAATTACTGTTAAAATGCTCAATGAATCAGCCGGTCTTTTCTTGTTTCTAAAGCACAAATCCTTAACTTCATAACCTTAAACTATTTTTGTTTTTTATATAACTGATCAGAAACTTCCATTTTATATGTTAATGTAGTTTGAGTTTCATGTTCATTAGCGTCCTTTTTCCGATTCTTTATTTTGCCAGCTGAAGTAGTCAACTTTAAGCTGTGAATTCTAAAAGATATATTTGACTGTCAAAAACATTTACAAGTGAACAATGGTATCACTCTTCAATATGGTGACATCATTTTCATAGTCAGATGTCATATTCTGCCAACTGTGTTATAAGGTTCAGAGGAATTTATAACCAGTAATTACAGCTTGTTTTCAATAAATAAGTTGCTGTATTTATGTTGTTTGAAACAATAAAAACTTAATATATTCATTAAGAAAAGATGTGCATTATTCTAATAGTCTGCCAACAAAGGTCTTAGCTAGCTGTACTCGTATTATTCAAACATCCTAACTCAATTTCTTGTTAGAGAAGAATATTCCTGTAGCTTTGAAATAACCAAATATCATCAGAAATGATCAGACATCATCATAAATAAACAAATATTTTCAGGAATGAACAAACATCACAACAATAAAAAACTTTCAGACCTCTTAATTAATTAATTTTTACATGGTACTATTATTGTAATTTGGTTAACATAGCTTAAAGCTTATAAATAGAAGGAGAATTTTTTTCTTTCTTCCAAAGTTGAAAACCATTTGGAGTTTTCAATATCCCCCAGCATGGTACCAGAATGTGGGTTCAGGTAATAAATTCAGGGGTACAGGAACAAAGATCACACTAATAAAAAACAGTTAAATTTGACTGTAGGGAATACATACAAGCATAGAGGCCACAAAGTGAATACAAAAAACAGCATTTTATTTGTACTTCTGACATTTACAGACACTACAGAAATATGTGTGCAAGTGCTTTTTGTTGTTTGCTATATTTTATCTGTGCTATATATAGTGCTAAGATATAAATTTTTGAATATATTTAGTAAGAGTAATTACATCAGAATTCAATTTTTTTAAACTTGGATTACATAGGTGCATACCTGAAGTAACATGCTCATCTATCAGCACATTTACAGAGATGCCAACTATTTCAAGTGACTGAGCATAATAATTGTAGACAGAGCTCGTACAGATATCGTACAACCACTGGATACAGTTTTGAGTCATCCACGTCTGTGGATCCACCTGTGGCTAAACTGTAAACACTGTTAGTAAGTATGCTTGAAATCATTTTGTCATCTTCACAACCCAACATTTGTACAATGGCTGTAATTTTGGTTCTAGCACAAACATATTTTTTTGCTATGTCAGTCTAGGAAGATTTTTCTGAATAGATGTCCTGCATGATTGGCTACAGTTAGGGGTAAATTATGAGCAATGACAAATTGCGTGAACATCACCTCTGCATTTATGGTTTCATATTCTGAATTCTTACTCATAAATGTTGTTATCTGCATCGTTTTTGTCTTCGCCTCAGCCAAGATGCCAATTTTGTATGTCTGGAACAATCGTTTATCCCACCATGCACCACAGAAAAATTGATGTGACAAACTGTACAAAACACATGACTGTCACTGACTTTTGATGCAATGACCAGATATTTTGCACTATACTCTTTCCTAAATTTTTGATTCACAGTTTTAGTCCTTTTAGATTTGCCAGAAACAAGACAATCTGGTGAACGAGGCCTCTTTTTTTCCATCTTGTGAATGATCGCATTGGTGTTTCTATGCTGCTTAGAAAACAAGAAATACCCATCTATGTGAGTGCTGATTGGCTGACAAGCACTGATGGTGCAACTATGGATTCCCCCATGTACCCAGTATGGAGAGCACCTCACTCAAACTATTGGTAGGTGTCGGAGGTACAAATATTTTTTTTATTATTTCAAGCACAAACATGATTATTGCAAGTAGCCATTTGGACTATGTCTTTTATTTATTATCAAAATTTATTTGTATCTCACTAGAAATTTTCTTTTCACCCTTTTCAAGCCCTGGGGGAACAATATATCACTTTATTGTATAGGGCTATATAAAATATAATAATACGGGAGTTACAACAAGTCATAATATTTGTCTGTGTAAGCGTATTGTTGTAATGTATACACAAAAATCGTAATGGTTGGCATCTCTGCATTTAACAGACTTTAGTGGATTACAGATACTGTTGATGACTTCACATCTATCTTGAGTGACACAAACACTCATTAGTCCATTTAGTTAATACTTAGTATGATAAAAATATAGAGAGTGTTAAATGTTTTATTGTATAGTACATATTACCACTATAATATACTTTATGAAATTTTAATTATTCTTTCACTTCACACAGTGACTTGTCACTTTTTAAATTTCAATCATAAAAACTAAAAATTCCAAAAATAAACAGATTTTGTAAATTACAACCAAATGGCATAGCTCAAAAATACTGCAAAAATACTTGTTCTTACTATAAAAAATCAAATGTAGTCCGAGATTTGCAATAAGGAAAGATCTAGCTGTCAACTAAACCATAATTTGGTTAGCAATCACAGATTCTATTCTAAGTTATCTTTGATTTTACTACTTTAGTGAAAAATGTGACATATGTACAATGCCACTGTTAAAAGAAATAATCCCAGATTTTCAGGTAAGCTACAACAGAACAACACTGAACCATACAAGTCCCATACTGTCAAAAAGACACAATACAAAATTTCAAATACACCAAGCATAAAATATCATGATACTTACTCTTATAGCCTTCTTAATCTGTCCTCTTATCCCACTTACTGTTCTTACTGAGGCACCTTCAAATTTGGTGACTTCTAAAACAGAATTGAACATTCCCTGCAAAACATGGAAAAAATAATAAATTTAATAACATAATTTTAATATTATTAGAACAGTCAAAACACTAGAAGGTGCTACAGAAGAGAAAAAAACAATGACATGTTAAGCTCACAGATTTTTGAAAATTATTTAATATTATCATTTCTAATAATTTACATTACATAAAAGAATACCTACTAGATTTAGTAAGATTGGTAATAAAAGTAACACAGTCAAAATTTTAACTTAAAATTTAGTGGTGTAAATTGTATTGTAAAGTTAAATTAGGCTTAGTATATGTAACAGTACTTTAGGCTTAGATATAATTCAACTTACTGGTAAGTCATAAAACAGGTTATACATTGTTTTATTAAATAAATACAAATATACAGACCAGTTTTTTATCTCCTCTTGTTTTAAAGATCCAGTAGTTTAAATTCAGCCTAGGCTAGAGTAATAGGTGTATTATAATATAAATCAAGCTAAATTCATTGTACTATTAACATTATGTTTACATCAAATAATTATTGTCACTTTTAATAAAGTTACACTTCTAAGTTCTATATACTTCAAGGTAAACGTAAATACTTTACTGTGAAGACAAAGTAGCGATAAAAACTAATATAGATGATTCTTAAACATTAGGCTTAACAGCAAGAGTGTAGACAATAGGCTACCAAGTACAGATTTAGTTGTATATACAGGCTTAGTTGTTGCTGGTGTAATGTTAGATGTATAAGAAATAAAACTAATGACCTTAGAGCACTAATAGGAATGAAGATTTTGATATAATGGGAATAACTGAAACAAGGTTAAATTTATAAGATTCTGATGACAGGAATTTCTTTGAAATACATGGTTACAGCTTATTTATGGAGAATAGCTTCATATGTAAAATGTAAGTTACACCCTGATGCAAGGGTCAAATCCATTTGGGTTTTTATTAATGGATACAAGGGAAAAGGCTTTTAGTGGAAATTTGTTACAGACCACCAAATGATACTGATGAAATTAATGAGAAACTTTACAGTAAGATTCAGATTTCAGCTGTTAATAAAGTCATAATTATGCAAGATTTTAATTTCATGCATATAGACTTGGGATTGTTCTGGTCAAACCATGAGGGAGAAAGATTTTCGGAAACTGTTCAAGATGGCTTTCTTCAACAATTAGTCAATGAACCAATTAGAAACAATGATAATTTTGATTTATTGTTAACTTAAAATACAGAAATTTGGTTCATCTGGGTGCAAGTGATCATTACTCTATTAGGTTCAATGTTTTGCTGCATATGGTGAAAAGGTATAATAGATTTTAGTTACAAATTTTGGTGGGACAAAACAATAATTATTTGTTGTTATTGGATAGCTGAGTTGTTTAGAAACACTGACTGTATGTGTAAAATGTTTAAAAATAAATTTTTACATATTCAAAGTAAACATATTCCTTATTAAAATAATAGGATAGCTGCTAGCAAAAATCAAGTTGGCTCACAAAGAGTACACAAAATAAAATTAAAGAAAAGCATATGAAATTTAAATTAATTGGTATAACAGGAGATTTAGAAGATCAAAAAAGTTGGTGAAACAGAAAATTAGACATCATCAAAATGGATGTAAAAATTAACAGTAAGGATTTCTTCAAATACATTAAGGGTAAACAAACTGTTAGAATGGAGGTGAAGCACTTGATGGATGATAGAAAGCTAAAATCTGATGATTATGAGATGGCTGGGTTATTAAATTTTGATATTTTTCTTTCTAAAATTTAAGCAGTGTTCCACATCTTGAACATTTGATAGATGGAAATAAAATGACTAGATGAAATCTAAGTTTATTAATAAAGTATTTGGAAATGTAAATAATGATGAGGCTCCTGGGCCACATAATATTTCCCCAAAGGTTTTAAAGGAGGTTAAAGATTACATATGAGAACCACTTATTACTTTTTTTGTCAGTCCATAAACAGTGGACAGGTACCAGAAAATTGGACATTAGCTAATGTCACTTCTTTTCTCAAGGGAGGCAACAAAAACTGTTCCAGTAATTATAGTTCCTTTAGTCTTATGTCAGTTGTGGGAAAAAATTTTTGAAAGTCTGTTAAAAGATACTTTGGTCCGTTTTGCTGTTTAGCTTTCTAAACTGTAATGATATACTAAATGAACTGTTTTCTAAAACTTAAGGAGGAGTCAACAATGAATTTCATTGGTGAATTCTCACCTAACTGATTATTTTCCTGGTGGTCAACTGGAAAAAGTATGTGTTCAGTTCAACATTTAAAATTTAACAGAAGTGTTAAACAGTCTATTAAAACAAAAAGAATAACTTAATCTGAAAGTCCAAACTAGTAGCAAGTAAGTCGTCAAGATAATTTTCAACACTTGTTGAATTTTTCAGACAGAGGATATAAAAACATCACTCAACTCAAGAAAAACCTCGTAACAATCAACTTGTAAAAAGAGGAATATAGATGTATTTATCATTGTAATAGCAGATTATTTTATCTGATGTCATTCTGGTCTGGAAATAGTTTTTGAGTATGCTTTGACTTTTTTACTGAAGAAAGAATGTAACTGTATGTGAAAGCTTCAATTCTGTTTATTAGGGCAATCCACAGGTAATTAATGTTATTACACACACATACACTGTTCAAATATGTAGACACAGGCGATGCCACCTTTAAATGCTACCACAAACAAAACTGTCCGCTCTGTTTACGTCATATATGATAGTTATTATACATGTACACCACAACACTTACAATAAAAATCACCATTATTAAAATGAGATACACTCTTTTACTTCATTTCTTCAACTTAGTTCTTGTTCATGAACAAAATGCAAATTTTATTTTACTATTTTAAGACAGTTTTGAATAACAAGAACCATGAAAAGTTAACTAAAGACTGTAATGCAAGAATATTGTTTGTTTAAGGGGTGTTGTAAAAAGAATGTCCATTTTTCCATCCTGAACAAGAAAAACTTTTACAATATACAAAAACCCTTGCATAAACCGTTATATGTGATGATGCTGTGTATGAAACATCACTATCACACAATTACTGTATCATTAACGTCATTTTTTTATAGCATCATAAGTTATCATGGTGTTGGATCAATTGCAGATTCATTTT